>NC_081431.1:80566190-80905690 GCF_949786415.1 Peromyscus eremicus | reverse complement strand
AAAGTGCTGACCTTGCCATCAAAACAACCTGAGGCCGATCCCTAGAATGCATGTAAAGAAGCCTGGCATGGTGGCACACACTTGTACTCTCAGAGCAGGAGAGGCAGAGACAGCTGCACCCCTGGAGCTCACTGCTCCACCACCTGAGTCTACTTGGTGAGCTCCAGGTCAGAGGGAAACTCTCCAAACTAAGATAGACAGTGTTTGAGAAGCAGCTGTGCTTGTATAGACTCTGGCCTGTATAGACCCTTGGGCTCACATGCAATTGTGTCTGTCTATACATCACATATGTACACACACAAATTCAGAAACAGACACAAGAAAGCAAATATTCTTGTCCTCTGAAAATTCTTAGAGGTGCCTAACATGGCTTTTCCAAGAAGTAACTATGTTGAATGACTGAAGTTAATCTTTCACTGTGTTTAGTTGGTGTTTCTTTCCAGACAGACTCTAAAAATCTCTGATCTACGACTTGTGGATCTTCCAAGGATAAGGGTCATGAGACTTGCACACCTGCATGGAAATAGTGCTAATGAACAGCTCTTTACACATGTGGCTTCATTCTCAGTAATTGTCTCACTGTTTTGTTCTTGTTTTTGCGTGTGTATGCATGTCGGTGAATATAGGTGCAAGTGTGTGTGGAGTCCTAAAGTCAACTGCAGGTGTCATTCCTCAGGTATCATCCACCTTATTTTTCTGCTGAGATCTTTTGTTTCCCTGGAACTTGTGAGAAATAGTAGGCTTGCCAGCCAATAAGCTCCAGGGATCCACCTTTCCCTGCTTTCGAGAGCTGGGATTACAATTGCATATCATACCAGATTTGTAGAACAGGTTCTGGGATTAAACTGAGGTCCTCCTGCTTCCACAGCAAGCACTTTACTCTTGGACTGTTTCTCCAGCCCACAGCATCCCTTCATACAGGCTGATTCCCATTTGAAGCTCATGCCGGGTTCTAATCCCAACAAACTCCAGAAGCTTTGGATGCCCATCAAATACTCTGTCATGTACAAAAGTTTTGTTATCTTTTCACTGCTCGATAACACTGGGCTACTTATTATTAGTTACACATAACACCTCCCATCCCCCTTTGCCTTCTAATTTACATTTATCCATTCAATTTACTGAGTTTCTACTCCATTTGGTGCTTAGGACTGTTTTGCCTGCAAACAGGCACATCACACAATCCCTAAACTCAGGAAGTATACAGCTACTTTGCATGTGTTAAATTTTCCTCACTTCAGAGGTATTTGTACAACTGTTACATTCTACATTTTTGTAGTCTTAATGCAAAGATTAAAGTACAGGTGTTGGTTTGCAAATGTTTGCCCTCTGATGTGTGTGGGAGGGTGGGAGAAGCCACAGAAGCCTAAGATTGCAGTTACATAAGTCAGAGCTGCAATTGAAATAAACACAGAGCGATGCCAGAGAGGAGAGAGAGAGCATGGAGCCTGTTGGAGAACAGCAAGCCAAGTAAACCTCACAGGACCCTGAGAGTAAGGCTAACCAAGACTGACCAGGCTGCTAAATCTTTATAGGCTGAGAAAGCTTTGTTCTAGCTGTCTTCTTAAAAGATAAACTTATGAGATAATGTTTGTGAATAATTAGGAACCTTGATCATTCTCAAAGGGTCATGTGACAGGGAAGTTTGGTGAGTACTTATTGTCATATCCCAAAGGATAGGTCTACGGAAGTGTTTTCTTCAGAAAGGTGCAGTTGGGGCTGTGTGAATGAATCAGTGTAAAATCATTTCAACCTGAGTTCCATGCCCCAGAACCTATGTAAAAAAGCCAGATGTGACATGCCTTTACTATTTCTGGAGAAAGATACAGGCAGATCTCTGGCTCACTGACTAGCTGGATACACTGAATTGGTGAGTTCCAGGACCCAGAGAGAGATCTTGTCTCAAAAATACATGAAAGGTAAGTCCCGAGGAACAGAAGTTGAGTTCTTGTCTGAC
Organism: Peromyscus eremicus; assembly: GCF_949786415.1. Lineage (NCBI taxonomy): Eukaryota > Metazoa > Chordata > Mammalia > Rodentia > Cricetidae > Peromyscus > Peromyscus eremicus. The sequence goes on along the minus strand of NC_081431.1, from coordinate 80,903,733 downwards.
CTACACACACACACACACACACACACACACACACACACACTTATATGCGTGTTCATACTTGTGCAGCTGAACACATGCACTGTGCACACACACACACACACACACACACACACACACAGAGGGACAATTATGAGGCACTCATGTCACTTTTCTTAGCCTTTCTTAAGGCACAGCTAACAAAACTACTACATTGCAATTGTAGCTTCTGTGAGAGTGAGTGAATGAAGGAAAATAGAAATGACCTTCCCTGACCTTCTATTCATCTACTGTGTTAACATGTGGTAAGAAATAAATGGCAGAAGAATTTATAAGTTAAGACACACTACTTTTTGTCTAAGTTTCTTTCCTTTTAGAAAATTCTTTCCACCGTGACTTCAGACCCTGAATTCTGTATTGAATAAGCCCACAGGTGAGCTGGCTGGCTGCTTGGCACTGACACATTCCTGTCCCCCATGAGTTAGCCTGGAGAGGTCAATTGCAGCCTAACCTTCTGAGAATACATGGGGACGCAGAAGTGAATCTATTCCCAAGCCCATTTGGCAACACAAAGACTTGAAAAGGACTCTAATGTGAGAATCTGTACCTAAAACACCTGCCTTTACATGCCAGCCCTTTCACATTTGCTGTGGGCTGCAGCTCCTGCCACACGCTGTGCTATCAGGAGGCAAGAGCCTGGCTCTAGGAAGGAGCTAATTAGCTGTGTGGCCCCTAGCAAGTCGCTTGACCTCTCTGGCTCTCAGCGAATCGTCTGTAAAATGAATAATTCCCTCCTGGCTCTGAGAACCTGACTATGAAATTATAGAAAGCTCCAAAAGAGACTCATGTGTCTTCACATCCTGTGCTCACAGCACATCTCCCCAGCTCCAGTGGGAGGTGTGTCAGAAATTACAGGGTGAACAATGCCCGTGAATTCTCTGAGGCTCTTTCATGTCTCATTTCCTTTAGAAACCCACTGGGATTGTCCTCATCTGATGTAAGTTCCTCCTTGATGTCGCTTCAGTGTCCCTTAAAATATAGCTGACCTTGTGTTGAGATCCTTCATTCATTTTCTGTACCTCTGTTTACTATAACTGTGTGGACAATATGCAAATATGGCTCATCCTGAGTCCTGCAGACAAACACAGCTGATACTAATGGATGGACAAATGGACATGCTCTCTGAACATGTGCTATATGCAAAGTAACTTTCCCAGTACAGGAAGAAATATTTTGCTTCCTATTAGTTCTATTTTCAAAGTTTGTGCTGTGTTTTAATAGTTAACTTTATTAACTATTATTTTAAAATGTTTTAATTTTTGAGCCGGACGTTGGTGGCGCACGCCTTTAATCCCAGCACTCGGGAGGCAGAGCAGGCAGATCTCTGTGAATTCGAGGCCAGCCTGGGCTACCAAGTGAGTTCCAGGAAAAGGCGCAAAGCTACACAGAGAAACCCTGTCTCGAAAAACCAAAAAAAAAAAAAAAAAAAAAAAAAAAGTTTTAATTTTTGAAAATGATGTGTCTGTGTGTTTGGGTGTGTGCATGCATAAGAATGCAAGCACCCACAGAGACCAGAAGTGGGTGTTGAATCCTCTGGATCTGGAGTTAGAGGCTTTCGTGAACTGCCAAACATGAATGCTAGGAACCAAATTTTCAACAGCAGCAAGTCCTCTTAACCACTGAGTTATCATCATCAACAAGCCCACAAGGTTGTTTTCTCTTTTAATTTCAAAATATGAGTAAGATGAGCCATCGGTTGCTAGTAAGTACAAATATGTGTTTAATACAGAAATTATTTATTTGTCTTTATTTTTAAGAGTTTGTTTTTATTTTTTTCTACTTTTTGTTATTTGACAATCTTTTACAATGTGCTTTGATTATGTTCACCCCTACACCCACCTCTCCCAGATCTACCCAACTTCCTAATCCACCCACTGTGTCCTCATCTTTAACCTTATCGATCATTAAGTCCATCTTGTGCTGCCAATATACTCTTGGATGTGAGGCCTTCACTGTGGGCAATAAGCCCACCAGTGGCCACACACTTAAAGAAAACTGTTGCTCCCTTTCCCAGCAGCTATCAGTTGCCAGTAAGTCTTCAGCTAAAGGTGAGACTTTGTGTCTCTCTCTCCTCTCTGTGCTGGAATTTTGTCTGGCTTGAGGTTACAATGGTCTTGTGCATACTGTCCCAGCTGCTGTGAATATGTATGTGCAGCTGTCCTGCTGTGTCCAGAAAACAGTTTCCTCATAGTTCTCTACTGGCTCTGGCTCTTACAATCTTTCACCTACCCTTATCCACAATCATCCCTGAGCTTTGGGAGGAAGGGTTGAGAAATAGATGTCTCATTTGAGATGTGCATTTCCTTCGCTGTGTCCCAATATACACAAGAAATATTGCCTTCTGTGTTAGAGTGTTGTATGCAGAGGACTGAGTTGTAAAGAAGGGAAACCCAAATCCTTGCTATGCTTCTCTCCTCCCTGCACCCAGGAAAGTGGGGCACCCATCCTCATGGCACTGGACCTTCTATTACTCACCGTTCAGTTGGTAAGTCAGGTGTCACTGCTTTGGGGAGCTTTGCTCCACTGTCAAACTGTGTCAGACTGCACATAAAAGTGCAATGGTCGTCAACTGTAGTCTTAATACTCAAGAGGCTGAGGCAGGAGGATCCAACATTCAAGAGTAACTTGGGTGTACATAGCAAGACCTCTTCTCAAAAACAAAAGCAGAATTTCTCAAAAACAAAGGTTGGAGGAAGTATGGAATAGGATAGGCTTTGAGGGCTTATAGATCCCTCTGCTTCCTGCTCTAAACCTCTGCTTCCTGTGTGTAGATAAAAATGTGTTTGGCCAGCATACTGCTTTAAGAACCTACTGCCATGCCTTCCTGTCATTATGGATCCTGCCTCAGTAAACACGAGCCAAATCAACATCTTTCTTCTGTAAGTTGCTTTTGGTCATAGTCTTCTATCACAGCAAGAGAAAAGTAATGAATATAATTGTGGGGAAAAGGGGCTGGCTAAAGAAACCCACCCTGACCCTGGAGCCCAGAACTAGGGAAAGATGGCTCAGATAAGGCCAGTGAAAGAAACATAGTTTGGCTCAAATCAGAACCATCTTTGCCCCTGGCCAAATGACTTGTGAAACCAACCAATCACAGAGCAGGACAGTAGAGTCTTGGCCCTGGAGCCCAGGACCAGAGAAAGAAACACAGCCTGGATTTGGTACCTGAGCCAGAGAAATGAACCAAGGAAACATGCTCTGACTCTGAAACCAGTACCAAAGAAACACTCGTTGTCCCTAGAATCAGAGTCAGTGAAAGAAATGTGCCCTGGCTTTAGAATTAGTGTCAAAAAGCTAAGTAAGCCCAGTGAAAGAAACACAGTTTGGCTCAGATCAGAGCTGTCTCTGCCCCTGACCAACTGACTTGTGAAACCAACCAATCACAGAGCAGGACAGTAGAATCCTGACCCTAGGGCCCAGGACCATGGAAAGAAACACAGCCTGGGTTTGGTACCTGAGTCAGAGAAATGAACCAAGGAAACATGCTTTGACTTTGAAACTAGTGCCAAAATAACACTCTTGGTCCCTAGAATCAGAGTCAGTGAAAGCAATGTGGCCTGGTTTTAGAGGCAGTGTAAAAAAGCCAAGAAAAGCCAGTGGAAGAAACACAGTTTGACCCTGAAACCAGGGTCATCTCTGTCCCTAGTCCACAAAACTGGCCAATCCCTGGGCAGAAAAAATAAAAACCTAACCAGTCACTGGTTGACTCCGCCCCCAAGACATCCTATATAAACCACCCTGCCTGGTCAGTTGTGAGCTGTTCTCTCCACTCTGGTAGAGGCAGCTATTCTCCTGGACTCCTCCTTCCCAAATAAATCTTTCTCAAAAGAGTTTTGGGTGTGAGGATCTTCATTCACTGGCATAGAGAAGATCCTTCCTGAGACATCCCTCAGTGGACAGAGCAAGGAAGAGCTGGAAGAACTAAAAAAGTAACACTTTTCTCCTGAGGAAATTGCTACCTTTCTGCATTTTCTTAGGCCAGAGAAGCAGAGCTCTGCTTGGAAGCCCCCTTAAGTGGGGGCTAAGCAAAGCTCAGCTGTAGTGACTCACCAGGAGAGGAGCAGGATCGCTACATCCTGTGGGGAGACCATCCATCACCAGGTATAGCCTGACTCTCCAGAACAGTCAGGATACCCTTCCCTACAGAACTGTCCTGGCAGCTCCAGGCCTGACTCTCCCGAACAGTCAGGATACCCTTCCCCACTGAAGCAGTTCCAGGCCTGACTCTCCTAAGCAGTCAGAAAGTTTTCCTTCCAGGCTTGGGCTGCCTCTTTGCATCTCCAGCCACCAGAGATGTCCTAAGCACCTCGAGGTGTCACCTGACTCCCAGGTAGTCAGGGCACCTTTCCCCGGAGCTGCAAAACTCACGTTTTTGTGCCAAAACCTGGGACCAAACCCACAGAGTTGCAACAAATTTACTTAAAACAATGACTTATTTTATGTGTTTTTTCTGGGGGAGGTACACACACCGCAGTATCAGTGTAGAGGCCAGCAGGGTGTTGGTCCCCACCTTCCACCTTGTTTGAGACAGGTTGTCTTGTTGTTTACAACTGTATATCATATGCTAGCCAGTCCACGAACTTCCAGGAAATCTCATGCTTCTGTCTCCCATCTCACCATGGAGTGCTGGATCATAGAAACACATGACTGCATCTGACTTTATGTGGGTTCTGGGGTAAAACTCAAGTCCTCATTCTTAAACCATCCCCCCAGGCCATGTGTAGTGACTTTTTTTTCTTATGTGTTTTTGCAGGAAGGAATGAGTGAGACTGTGTCAACAGAGTTAAAATGACTAGCTTGAAAATTTGTAATTGCTCTGCAACAGAGGGGCAGTCCCCAGTTTCCTAACACATAGCTCTATGGTGACAGGGCTGGAGTATGGGATCATGATAGGACAGGGTGGGGAGGGAAGACTGTGGATTAGTGCTTCTATGCAGACAAGTGTGCCCCAGTAGGCTGCCTTCTTCTGAGGAGGAAAAGAGAGTGAAGAAGAGCAGGAATGAAGACACTATGACTCAGTTGCAATTTTTGGTTTGATCCTATCCCAGGTGTGTTAGCTAAATGCATGTAGGGCCTGTGTTCAGGATTTAAGTTCACAGAAGCAAGAACCAAGGAAGTTGTTTGTATTATTGTAGTTTAATATTCCAAGCTCTTCACTCGCTCAGTGGATTTTGGTGTCAGTTGAGAGAAAAAGTTTCTAAGAGCGTGGCTGCTTTTTTTTTATTATTTAAAACATTTTTTAATTCATTTTACATACCAACCACAGATCCTCCTTTCATCCTTCCTCCCATGCCCCCCAAGCCTACTTCCCCTACCCTCCCTTACCCACCCCCACCCACCTCCACCCCTCCTCCAAAAGGGTAAGGCCTCCCATGGGGAGTCAGCAAAGCCTGGTACATTCAATTGAGGAAGGACAAAGCCCCTCCCCCTGCACCAAGGCTGACCAAGGCATCCTATCATAGGTAATGGGCTCCAAAAAGCCAGCTCAGCATGGCTGCTTTAAGGGGCCATTGGGATCTAAACCTGAGTTGACAGACAAGACACAGAATCTATAGAATCCTAAGTTCTGGGCACTGGGGTTAAGAGCATTTGCTACACTATTATGAGGACAAGGCATCAGTTCCCAGCACCATGTTGGGTGGCTTACTGCTAACTGTAACCCAGCTCCAGGGAAGTTAAAGCCTAGCTCTGGCCTGCATGGGCAACTATATATACACACACACACACACACACACACACACACACACACACACACACTGATAAGAAAAATAAAAACAGTTTTTAAATGAATTATTGTGAGAGACTGGGGAAATAGCTCAGTCAGTAACAAGCATGAAGGTCTGAGGTTAACAGCTCACTTGTGTGAAAAAAAAAAAAAGGTGGTTGTACACGCCTGGAATCTCAGTGCTGGGGCAGGGAAACTGGTAAATTCCTGAGATTCAATAGCCAGCCAGGCTAGCTGAATTGGCAAGCCTCAGGTTTTTTTAGGAGACCCTGTCTCCAAAATGAAGATGGGCACATCTGAGAAGAAATGATACTTGATACTGGTATCTACACACACACACACACACACACACACACGCACACACACTCATGCACGCACACAGGCATGCACTTACTCTCATAACCTCTCCCTGCACGGAACTGTTTTGACTGAAGGAGGACCTGAGGACATGGTATCAATGGCCAGATATACAACTAGGAACAGGATTTGACAGTGGTCTCTTGTCTGCTTCATGATGCTCATATCATAGTTACCTTACTTCATTAGAAATCAGAAAACATGTATAAATTCTATGATGGACTTCACATGTTTACCAGGTAACTTAAGTTCTCCACAGGCTTTCTGCCATGTTAAGTTATTCTAAGACCTAATGGAAGAAAAAAAAAACTTGCCTGGTAAATTAAAGGATGTAACCAACTCTTCATAGACAACCTTACTGGAGACTTTCTAGGTAAGGAAAAAGGGACCTTTTTCCCAGACCAAGACATACAAATGACCTTAAACCATATGGCTCTCATAAAAAAACTAAAAAAAAACCAAAAAAAAAAAAACAAAAAAAAAACTAAAGTTTTAAAACTCTGTCTAGATCAGTCTATAAAGTGCTTGATACTCAGGCAAGACCCTGTCTCTTTGCTCCTGATGAATGGCATTTCGTGCTACCTCTGGCCTCCACATTCAAGTGTACATGCACATATACTAACATGTACTAACACGCACACACAGGTGTACACACACGTGCACACATGCATACACACAATAAATTCTATATTAATTCTGCTGGGGAAGGTGGTAGCTGGTGAGCTGTTTCTCTTAACTGAATGTGAATAGAAGCAAGACTCAGAGCTGTTGCTCACACCTCCTGGCAGCCACTTCACACAACACAGTAACAGCTTTGACAGATTTTGTGAAGCAGACAGGAAACAGAGTTGCTAAGAACCTTTTGACAATGGCCCAATCAGCACATTTTGAGTGGCATTGTAGTTAAGCATCAGCTATACATGGAGTTCTGTAATTTTCTTTATTAATAAACAAAGAAGTAGTCAGTGTAAGGTGAAAATCTCTACTTAGAAGGTGGGAGAACTGAATGAGTAATAGACCATTTCTGTTCATGGCTGACTTTTGCCCTTGGGAGTTTAATTCAACTGTTCTTACACAATGACCCTTTAAAACCACGAACAGTGGGGAAAATGTCGCTTTGTGTTACCTGTGATTAGCCCCTCAGAGATGCCTGTGTGAGCCTAGAACAGAATGAGACTTAACAGGGTTGAGCTGGGCCTTCCTCATATTAAAGGATTTCAGAACAATTTTGCAAACATCGATTTAGAGCTTAGCCCTTTAGCCGCCAAGGCCAGAGTACGTTACCTTGGGTGGGAAGCAGGTGTGGATAGCAGGCAGTGCAGGGGACTGCATGCATCCACTCAGTGCAGGCGGCCTGACCACACAGCAAAAGGTAGTTCTGTATGGCAGATGCAAGGGACAGGCGATGGCACAATCCCCTGATTGTAGCAGAACTGATATGGAAACCATGGAAACCTGGAAGCACAGCCACATCCCCTCATTGAAGAGCCATCTTTTCTTCCTAAGAAGTGTTTGACATCACTATCATTAGCTGGTCTTCCTTCTGTAAACAATGCATCCCCTCTCTGTCTCTGTTCCTCTCTCTGTCTCTGTCTCTCTGTCTCTGTCTCCCTCTCTCCCCTTCTTTTTCTATTTAGCTGTCCTCCATCTAAAATTTTACAATGTAGTCTATATTACGTACCACAAATTTAATGGTGTGAGTTCAAAATACATAAGTAATTTACAAATACAACATTTACTTGTTCTATTTTAAGAAATATTGGGTGGTTATATCTACCTTCCATTACTAATACCTTTGCGGTATACCATATTAGACTACCAGGTCCCTGACGGTGGTAGTTTATGGTAGAGAGTTCTGTAGATCCTCTGGTTGCACGTTCAGGGCCTTAAGGACCCATATTTCTGTGCAGGCTTCATCACCAGTCCTCCCTAAGCATTCCGACAGCCTTGCGAACTGAAACCCACCAAACACCAAAGCCTCATTCTCCACTTTGAACAGACTTCAGCAACTGGCCGCATTTTGTTTTTTTATAACATCATCACTGTTTCATTCTCTCCTGTCACGTGGGCATCAGGATCAAGCTCAGGTCTCCAGGCTTCGCAGTGATAGCCATTACCCGCTGAACCATGCTGCAGCTTCCATCACTACTCTTACAAATGTCTCACATAAACGAAATCCCTCTTTGTTGGTACTGGTCTTAATAGAGTTTCCTTGGCATTCTTCCTGTTGGATCATGTAGTAGAACTGCGCAACATTTCCATAATCCTCTGTTCCAGATGGAGGCAGGGCAATCAGCAGATCTAGATCAAGTTTGGTGTGGTGAGTTCAGGCTGTCTGCACCTGTTTTCCATCCATTGTGGATGGAGAATAGACTTCATTACATCATTTTGATTTTGAAAATAATACAGCAGCAACTCCGCTCAGACAGGAACTGGGGTCCTCAAGACCACGGCTGGTAGGAAGATAGCCACCCCTGCCTGATGCAGTTCTGCTCAGAGGGGGGTCTAGCCAGATGGGGTCCTCAAGGCCCTGGCTTGAGGGAAGGCATCCTTGGGCCTACCTGGTGCCTTGTGGTGCTGGGCAGGTAGGACTCATGATAATGAAGTAAGTGGTGGAGAAACAGGAGAGATAGAGAAGTGGAATGGTTCATGAGCTGTGGAAAAACACAGAAAGGAATAAATGAAGACGGTGAGGCATGGGCAGATGTTGGAGGCCTGCTTGCTACCTGGGGCCACGGTGAATGCAGTGAGTAGATTGAGGCAGGAGGTCTGCTTGCCATTCAGGGTCATGGTGCTGTCTGGGCCAGGCTGCTGCCAAGGGCCATATCTGGGTCCCTGGTTCTACAGTGGCCAGGGTGTGTGTTGATGTTCATTGCTCCTTTTGCCGTCGAGTGCCATGCTGGGGTCATGGTCTGGGCTGCCTCGTGGGGCCAAGTTTGAGTCCATGAGCCATACTGCTGCTGGGACTGTGCCGATCTGGTGGCCTAGGCCGCCACCTGGGGCCACAGTGACAACTAGACCTTGGTTGCTGCCCAGGATCATGTCTGGGTTCGTGGTCCTACCACAGCCGAGGTCTATGGGTATGTCCATGGCTCATGTTGCCACCAAAGGCCACATGAAGCCTGGGGTCTGGGCCAACACCTGTAACCTTGTTGGTGTCCAGGGGCCATACTGCTGCCAGAGCCATCCTGATCTGAGTAGCTGGAACCACCACTCGGAGCTAGGATGTCGACTAGGCCAAGCTGCTGCCTGGGTCCATGTCTGGGTACGTGGCCCAGCTCCAGCTGGAGTCTGTGTTGAAGTTTGTGGCCCAGGTTGCCACTAGGACCTACACAGAGGCCCGGGATCTGGGCTGGAGCCTGTGGCTTGTTTGGAGTCTGCTGGCCACCCACAGCAGGGGCCGTACAGATAGGGATGGCCTGTGCTGCCTCCCAGGGCCATGGTGTCATCCGAGCCTTCGCTGCTACCTAGGGGCATATCTGGGTCCGTGGCAGTATAGCAGCCAGGGTCCGGATAGATGTATGTGGCTCCTGTTGCTACTGAGCACCATGAGGATGCCCAGGTTGGTGTTTGAGGACCAGGATGCATGCAGAACTGAGTGACCTGCGCTTCTACTCCATGTCATGGTGACTCTCGTGCCAGAGCTACAGCCGAGGGCCGTGTCAGGGTACATGGCCCTACTGCAGCTAGTGTGTGTGCTGATGTCCAATGTTTCTGTTACGATCGATGGCTGTGCAGACACCTGAAATTGAGGGCCATGTTCGTGTCTGAGGGTCATACTGCCGTTGGGGCAGTGATGACATCCAGACTCAGCTGCTGCTGAGGACCATTTCAGGGTCCATGGTCCTACTGCGGCTGAGGTCTGTGCTGAAGTCAGGTTCTGTATTGTCACCAAAGGTCACTTAGAGGCCCAAGGTTGGGGTCACAACCTGAGGCCTCGGTGGTGTCTGGCAGCCATGTGTCCACCAGAACCATTCCTACCTGAGTGGCCATTCCTTTCAACCAGAGCCAGGATGTCATGCAGGCCCAAGCTGCCACCCAGGGCCATTTGTGGGTCCATGGGTCAGCAGCAACTGGGGTATATATTGACCTCAGGAGGCCTTAGGCACCATGTGAAGTGAAATTAGAGGGCCTTGCTGAGGTGGCCCTACCTTTCACCGGCCCTGGAAAAGCGGGCCTTGCCTCTTACTGGACACTACAGCAAGAGAGCAGGCTCTTGGACACTTGGGAGAGATGGCCCCTACCCTTCACCACAGGGGAGGCTGAACCAATCCTTTAGGCATGCACATAGAAGAGCTGACTCTACCCGCTTGCCTGAGGTGGGTGCCCCAGTGGCCTGGACTAACCAGCTCGACTGCCACCCATGCCCACAGCTGGGCCTTAGGTTGGTCCAACATAGCATCTACCCCATCTAGGACCTGCTGGAGCTGGTGAAAGGACTGGTCCTTTGAAATGATACCCGCAGGATTTCCAAGATTTGAGGTGGCCACAGGATATATCAGAGGAGTTTGGGCAATAATCCAATGATGATGGTGTACCAGAAACCAGAGGCCTTGAATAAGACCAATAACTCCTTGCCACGAACGAACATGTGCTAGTAAAGTTATACTATATAATATATCGAAGCCCCAAATGCCACCAGGACTAATGTAGAGGTGTTGGAGAAGCAGGAAAGAAGGAGAAGCAAAGAGATCTTTTGTTGTTGTTTTTATTTTTATTTTTATTTTTTTGGGGGGCAGTGTTTTTGTGCTTGCTTGCTTACTTTTGTTTTCTTTTGGGGGTGAGACAGGGTTGAGGGGAGGATATGGGGGAAGTGGGAGGTGAGCAGAATTGGGGTGCATGATGTGAAACTCCCAAAGAGTCAATAAAGAAGATAAATTTTAAAAAAGAAATAATACAGCAATAAATACAAATGAATAAATAATTTTGGACATGATTCACCAAAGAATTACTAGAGTCTTGTAGTTTTATGATTGATTTCATAGTGAAGAATTTACTCAGCTCACCATTGCAAGCATAGTGTTTTATGTTACTATCAAGGCCCAACGACTTCCAATCTCTCCACATACTGTCAAAACTTGCTAATTTTCTGCTTTTGGTTTCTTTCTGGACTTTTCTGTTTTGTTTGAGATATTTTGGCCAGGAGATAGTCTTGAATTTTGTTCACTGCTGTCAAATTCAATTTTTCCCAGTGCTGTTAAAGTCCTGTGTTTCATTACTGATGATCGGTCTGGGTTTTCTAGACACTATTGGAAACAGTATATTGACGCCCCATTCTCTTACTGTAGAACTATTTATCCTTTCAAGACTGTCAATATTTCCATCTATATTTTGTAACTGATGTTTGTTTCAAGACTGCTTTCAATTTTTATGGATTCTTTGAGTTTACAGTTTTATTTTGAGTATAAGACCTCATTCTTTTATCTCCTTGTAGAGTTTTTTGACATGAAGCTTGTCTAATTATAGAGATTACTCATCATGCTTTTACTCAGTGAACTTTTGAATGGAACGTATCTTTTTAGGCCTTTAGTTTTTAAGCTACTTGTATCCCTAGATATTAGATGAATATTGTACAGAAAGCATATATTTTAATTCTATCTTTTCTTAAGTTCATTCTTCTCATGTATTTTTTAGATTGAATATTTTGAGCCATTACATGTAAAGTCCTGATGGGGTAATTTGTTTTTGTTTTATCATGTGTTTCTTTTAGATTTTTTGTTCTTCATTTTCACTATTTGTTATTTTTATTAAAAACATTTTATTCTTAATGATTTTTATTTTTTTCACTTTGTGTGTGTGTGTGTGTGTGTGTGTGTGTGTGTGTGTGTAAGATGTGTGTGACGTCCTGTGAAAGCCATCATTGCACATGTGTGGACGTGAGAGGACAAACTTTGTGGAGTTAGTTCTCTTCTTCCATTTTTATGTGGGTTCCCAGGAGTTGAACTCAGGTCCTCAGGAAGTGTAAAGGTCCTTTAGCCACTGAGACATCCCTTTGGCCCTGGAGTTTTTTTTTTTTTTTTTTTAATCCATTTTACACATACTTAGTAAATATATTATTTGTGCTTATTGTGTGGGTACATGTAACTTTAGAATGCTTTACTAGCTCATTAATACCAGCAGTCTTAAGTAGTTTTATGTCAGCTTGACCCAAGGTACGGTCATGTGGGAGCAGGGACCCTCAACTGAAAAAATTTCTGTGTTAGATTGGCCTATAGGCATATCTGTCAATCATTTTCTGATTAATGATTGATAGGGGAGGGCCCAGTTTACTGGAGGTGGTGCCAGCCTGGGCAGATGGTCTTGAGTTGTATAAGAAAGTAGGATGAGCAGGCCATGAGGAAGAAGCTAGTAAGCAGTATTCCTTCACAGTCTCTGCTTCAGCTTCTACCTCTAAGTTCTTGCTCTGCTTGAGTCACCCCAACCTTCTTTATGGATGGAGCATGATGTGAGAATTGTAAGGTAAAATAAACCCTGTCCTCCTCAAGTTGCTTTTGGTCATGGTGTTTTAGCATAGCAATAGAAAATCTCACTAACAAGCCAACTGAATTTGAACTGCATCCGAAGATTATACACTTCCAGACAAACTTCCCTACCATTTTACTTGATTGACTCCACGTCTTACACTTTTATCTATTCAGGAGTCTTTTGCATAAATTTCAACTATTTTTTATTCTCTTCTCTTCAGACAACTATAGAAAATAAAATGTAGAGTTGTAAGTCAAAATTATCTAATACTTTTTATAATTGTCCACAAATACAACTTTTAAAGAGAATTTTGTGTGAGTTTAAGTAACTATCATATTTTCATGTTCATCTGTATGAACAGTGAGACACAAAGGAAATCAATTTACAAAGTCTTAAACCATGAAAGATAGATTGATTACTTTTCCTTTCTTTCTGTGTTGGTTATTTTTTGTTGACTTGATATAACTTGAAGTCACCTGGGAAGAGAGAAGATTGATTGATAAAATGGCCTGTAGTCAGGCCTATTGTGCATTTTCTAATTGATGATGGATTTAGAAGGGCCCAACCCACTGTGGACTGTACCATCCCTAGGTAAGTGGTCTTGGGGTATATAAGAAAGCAAACTGAAAAAGCAACGAGGAACTAACCAGTAAATAGGATTCCTCCATGGTCTCTGATTCAGTTCCTGCCTCCAGTTTCCTGCCTTGATTTCCCTGATGATGGTCTGTAACCCATAAGCCAAATAAACTGTTTCCTTCCTAAGTTGCTTTGGATGATGGTATTTTATCAAAACAATAAAAAGCAAATTAGGACAGAAATCGATCCTAGTTTCATGGGGTATTGCTGTGGAACACCTTACCATGTATTTTTGAGGACTGTGGAATAACTTTGGAACTCTGGGCTGAAAAAGTCATTGAGTTCTCGGAGCTCAATGGGCTATAGTTGTAGGTGCTTGGGAAATAATGCTGAGAGCAGTAAAGATGATGGAGGCTTGGCTTGTGACATTTCAGAAGGAAGCAAAGACAGTACCAGGGCTACTTTCAATTAAGAAACTGTGTTTGTAGTCAATTGGGCTGAAGAATCAGCAATTACTAAGAAGAATGGAGTCCTACTGAGGTATAAGTTTTACTTTACTGGAAAAATTGATGCTGGTTATCTGGGTCTGAAAAATCAGCTGTAATTAAGAAGAGACCAGCATCACTGACATGCAATCATCTGGGTGCATTTCCTCAGGATCAGCACACAGAATCTGTGATCCAGAGGGACTCAAGGCTGCATTATGCTGACAGTCAAACTTAAAAATATGTAAGAGTTATGCAGATGGTTCTGATATAAGGGCATGAAGGAGTCATGGAGGGCAGCTGAGGCTTAGCACTATGTGACAGGACTTGAGTCCCTGAAGAGCCCAGAATAGGCCACTGGTGAAGATGCAGCCTATGTTGCAGTGGAGACCCTATAATGCTGGAGATTATGAGATGACCAGCACAGATAAAAGTAGCTGTGGAGTGAGCCGGCCTGAGCCTATGAGATGAGCTATGTTTGCTCTGAATGGTGGAGCAAAGGAGGTGAAATTGTCCATGTCCTTTGAATTGAAGAAGTTGGCAAGTGGATCCCAGATGTCAAACAATAAATTCTTTGCACTGTTGAACTTCAGCTTTGCTTTGATGTGATCATGATTGTTCTTCCCTCTTGAAGTAAGACAGTAATCAACTTGTTTTTGATTTTATAGGAGCCTGCAGTTGAGAAATGTTAGACTTCTAAAGAGGCTGGATACTTTAAAGAGACAACATTTTAAAGTTTTAAAACTATTTAAAGACTGTGGAACTTTTACATTTATACTGTTTTTAATTGTGGTATTAATATTAATATGACATCTTGGTGACGAACAAGAAAGGAACATATATGGTTTAATGATGAGGTGTTTGTGTCAAATCAACAAGAGGTCAATTGTGTCAATTGATAAAAAACTGCAACTTGACAAAAATCTGCAAAAAAGGAACCATCATTGAGAAAATACCTCCATCAAATGAGCCAGTAGCCAAGCATGAGCAGGGCATTTTTTTAATGGATAATTGGTGTAGAAGTAACCCATACACTGTGAGCAGTGCCATCCCCTAGCAAGTGGTCCTAAGGTGTATAAAAAAGCAAACTGAGAAAGCCACAAGAAGCAAGCCAGTAAACAGAATACCTCAATGGTCTCTGCTTCACTTACTGCATCCAAGTTTCTGCACTAACTTCCTGCCTTGTCTTCTGCTGCTGATGGATTGTAAACCAAATAAACCATTTCCTCTCCAAGGTGCTTCTGGTCATGGTGTTTTATAACAGTTATAGAAAACCAATAAATATGTTTTGCCATTTCTACTTTTCTCCTTTCTTTCTCTCTTTCCTTCTTCCTTCCTTTCTTTCTCCTTTTTTCTTCCTGCCTTCCCTCTCTCCCTCTTTCTGTCCATCCGTCCCTCCCTCCCTCCCTCCCTTCCTCCCTTCCTCCCTTTCTTTCTTCCTTCCTTCCTTCTTTCTGTCTTTATTTCTCTTTCTCTCTCTCTCTTTATGCCTATCTATATCAACAGCCCACATGTTTCATCAACACAATTGAGAGAACAATTAGAAATCTACTTAAGGAAGTTTTGGGAGTCAGTTTGAATAAAGGGATAAGAAGATTCAACTTTGTTCTTAACAGATTGAGAACCTTTTGTGTATTTCTTCCTGTTCAGGCTCAAACTCTTTTGTCTCGTGCAGATTGTTTCTAGAGTATTCTGGGAAAGAAACAATACTTGCTGAGAGGTTATTTCTCTAGGGCTGACCCTGTGGGAAACACACAGAGTACACAATACAAAGGAGAAATACGATGGGTAAGATATTGTTTTTTGTTTTCAAGTTTTTTGGTTATAAGCTGTGGAATTATCAGTACTGGGAAGGTTTTGTCTCTGTGAAGTCGGTGGCTGATATGTGAAAGATGCCCTGCTGATTACCACGTGGGAAGACTAGGTGCACAGAAAACAAGAAATCAAGATGTTTGGCTTCATTTTCTCTCATTTCCACTCTCCCCCTTGTTCTCTGGATCCTCCTTTGCCTCATAAATTATTGAGAAGACGTCTTAAACAATAAAAGCGTTTATTTTGATAAATGATTCCTGATGTTGCAGGATATCATTGGCTGACTTCATTGCTTTGAACCTGAGACAACATAGAACATCATGCTGGGTAGGATGTGAAGGAAAGAGTTGCTCCCATCATGGTAGCTTGGAAGCAGAAAGAGACAGGGAAATACAAAAAAGCTCCAGGACAAGATGCACCCCTTGAACACTTGCACAGTGACCTCCTCTCTTTAACAAAGGGAGTCCACACAGCTTAAGCTATGAGCAAGGTTAGTGTCTTCTTGATACAGTGATATTTGATCTGATGACCACCAGTTAGGAATAAACCATCAATACATCTTTCTCTCCCTTTCCTCCCCTCGATTGATTCTTCTCCTCCTCTATCTTCCACTCTATCTTCTTTCTTCCTCTCTTCTTCCCTGTCTCCTTCCCACTCTTTACTTGCTCCCTAATTCACTCATTTTTGCTGCCCATTGTACATTTTAGGAAACTGTGTATAAGAACTCACTGATGCCATAGCAGAATTAAAAAAGAAACTGAAATATTCACAGTGTACTATAGATAATAGACCAAAGGTGCAAATGTAACACTGTAAACATATTCACAAATATATTTACATACAGCTCTAGCAATTGATAACTGTGAACCAATTAGCAGTGAAACTGTATATTTTTATAATCTCACTTTTATATATTATGTAAAAATAAATAACACAGCATTCTTAGTAAACTGTACAATTTTAGCCTTATTAAATTATTATATTAACTATGATCAAACTTTATAGTTAATGAATACTAGTTGTTTTAGAAAGACTAAATTCTGAAGTTCTGGTAAATATTCCTGGGTCAGACAAGAATTGATGCTGAGGGAATCCTCAAATTTGTAGGGCAGTGATTCTCAACATTCCTATCGCTGTGACCCTTTAATACAGCTTCTCATGTTGTGGGGCTTCAAGGCATACAATTGTTTTGATTGCTATTTCATAACTAATTTTGCTACTGTTCTGAATTTTAATGTAAATATCTGTGTGTTCCTATGGTCTCAGACAACACCTGTGAAAAGATCATTCTACTTCTAAAGGGATCATAACCCACAGGTCGAGAACCACTGTTGTAGACCATTATGAGGGTAAAATCAGCCCTGTATTCCAGAGTCAATGGTGTGTTAGACTGCACAGCAGATACCATTTTCTGGAACTGCTAATGAATATGGCAAAGTCAGTAGGATATTGGTCATTAACAGGGGGTGATGTTCACTACATCCTTTCACATTGTCTATTAATATAACAAGAATTCTGAGACACAATTCAATAAGTAATTAAATAAAAAAACTAGCATAAACTTACTTAACCAAGAATGACTCCCAATGACTGGGCCTTTTCTCCTCATATAATCTTTAAAAATTTTTATATTTGCTTGTATGGAGGTAGTGCTATATGCCAAGGTAAATGTAGAAATTAAAGGAAAACCTGAAGAAGTAGATTTTCTCCATCTACCCTGTATGTTCTTGGAAACTAACTCAGGTAGTCAGGCTTGGCAGAAAGTGCCTTTAACAATCCAACCATCATACCTGCCCTCTTCTCGTATACCTATGAAAGGTGTTTGTGGCATGTGTATGTGTATGTGCACATGTTTGTGTGTGTGCAGGTGCCCACATGTGCACATGTGGATGAAGAGAGATTGATGGTATCTGTCTTATTTGTCATATGCCACCTTGAAGTTTGAGACAGTGTCTCTGGCTGAACCTGAAGCTCTAAAAACCAACTAGTTTGTCTGTCTGGGGAGCCCAGGAATTCTCCACCCTCTGCCTTCCTACTACTCAGTTTATGGATGGGCACCACTCACTCTCATTGGAATGGGTGCTGGGAATCCCAGCAGGTCCTTAGGCTCACAAGACCAGCACTTACCTGACTGAGACTTCTCTCTCTTCTTGAATGACATTCTTGAATGGTATTGCTGGGCAAATCTTTTTGTTTCAATTGTTTTAGGTAGCTGATTATTTACTCTGCACAAGGCATGTCCAAGTCCTTCTAACTGGCAATTTAAAGAACGCCTCACGTTCTTGTTGTGTTGCTGAAGACCATTTTATTTCAGACACAGGTCTCACCCATCATATAACTGCTTTATCACTTAAATGTCTTGCCCCACTGCCGTGTCATGCTTTGTCTCATGGGATCAATGGAACTCGTGAGGATGCCACACCACCGAAAAAAGCAGTTACATGTAATTTCAGATGCCTTAAAAATATAGAAATAAAACATTCAAACTTCACAACACTCTCCATAATGAAACTTTTTCCATACTCCTTTTGGCAGGCATCCTGGACATGTGCTTGTTCTATTTGTTAAAACCCCACATAGGTTCATTTCTCATGTCCTAGGCATTTCATACTTGGGTTTACATTCAGGTCAGCCACAGCCAAGAGACTTTCAGCTAAATATCCAGTGAGCTACAGCCCAGCCGAACTCTGCAGTAAGAGCTTCACTGTGATACAAAATTTGTATAGCAAGTGCACAATTATTAGGTAAAGCCCAACCGAAGAAAGTTCTAGAATGTCCAAAGGGATTTAGAGAAGCAAAACCTATCTTCTCAAACCACTTTTTAGTGTTGCTATTTTATGTAGATAATGTACATATGTAAACATTTACATATATACATTTCTTATTGTATGTATATGCAAATGTGTCAGACACACCCGTGCATATAAAATGTAATAATTTGTATTTCCTATTGTCTGATAGAAATTTTACAATATACACATATGCATATGAACACATATACACACACAAATATAAGTGTATAGGTGGTCAATATGCATGCTTTTAGATAACCTTGTTCTCTATATTTCCTTTCAAAATCTTGTTTTATAAATGTGTGTGAAATGAGTGTGTGTGTGTGTGTGTGTGTGATATGTATATGTTTATGTGTGAGTGCAAGCAGTTATGTGTTGTGAGGACAAGGTCACGTGTAGTTCCCCACCTCCTTCCTTGTTTGAGGCAGGCTCTCTTGCTGTCACAACTGTGTAATCAAGGCTAGTTGGCCCACAAGCCTGAAAAGATCTCTTGTCTTCATTTTGCACCATACCACAAGACCCCTGAGATTATAGATTCAAATCACCCATTCTCAGCTTCTTTTTAATATGGATTTTTTTATATGATTGGGGTTCAAACTCAGACCTGAATATTTCTATAGCATAAGCTTTACCCAATAAGAGACATTTTAGCACTGACCTGATATTTTTAGGCCTAAAGCAGACGTTGGGGTTTGTATGGTTTAGAGTGAGTTCCCTGTGTATCATTTCAAACTACCTCCCTGCTCTTTTCGGTTTCACCAACTGTCCATCATAGCTCGCAGTCCTCTGGCACCACAACTGGCCATGTAATGTACAATCTTATCAGTGTGATCTTGCCTCCATGCACCCATTTCCTTTCACTTTCCTCATTGCTCAGCCACAGCTGTGCTTTCGATTGTCCCCTTAAGTAGCCAGAGGATTGTCAACTCCTTCTTCTACAGAGCCGCTCAATGTCTAGTGTCTGTACCACACTCACTAACAATGCTTCCCTCCATGGTCTCAACATTTACTTTCTCTTGTTCCTCAAAATTTTTTTTTTTTTTTGGTTTTTTGAGACAGGGTTTCTCTGTGTAGTTTGGTGCCTCTCCTGGAACTCACTTGGTAGCCCAGGCTGGCCTCGAACTCACAGAGATCCACCTGGCTCTGCCTCCCGAGTGCTGGGATTAAAGGCGTGCGCCACCACCGCCCGGCCCTCAAAATGTTTTTAAAATATTGTTTCCACTGCAAAGTGCGTTCTGATTGTCAAAGGGAGACCTTGTAATTAGCTTTAGCTGACACTCACTCTTTTGTGTGATGGGGATTTGTGTTGCTGTCCCTGCATCCCGAGAACTTAGGGTGAATCCCAAATCCTGGCAGCAACTCAATACACACGTGTTGAAGGAACAAGCAAATCTCTTAAAATTCAACAAGGCTGTCACAGAAGCAAAATCTCATAATGCTGCTATTTTCTTGCCTTGAGACCCCATGGCTATTCCCTGCTTGAAAACTATTATTTATATTCTAAGCTCAGCTCCAGTATTATCATCTCCTTCCAGAACATACTCAGACAGTCCACATACAATGATAGATATAAGCAGGGTATATGGACACCCTTCCTAATCCCTGCCACACCTCCTACACATTTTTCTTAAAACTTTTCATACTCTAATATATTTTGTTGACCTGCCTGTGCCACCACTAGACTCTAAAAGCCTTCAATGCTAATTTTATCTCGCTTCCATTTGTGTGCTCAGTGTTTAGCATGGTTCCTGCCTGCTCATCTACAGCTTAAAAATGATTGTTGACTTGAACCAATTTTTCTTTCAATATTTCAGAAAAGAGAAGCAGAAAAGGTTCATTATATTTTGCATTCATAGGTATAATTTATTGAAGCTGAATCACCCTATTAACAGGAATGGAGACAGGTTTGGGGACACCTACCATGCATAAAAGCCTGCGATTTATGCCTATCACTGAATAAAACAAGAGATTTACCCCTAGTACTGAAAAAGGGAGTAGAGGTACAGGTAAGTGAGTGCGCGCGCGCGCGCGTGCGCGCGCGCACACACACATGCACAAACACACATGCGCACATACACACACAACTGTGCACACACACATAAACATATACACACATATATATTCACATATACATTCACACATATGCATTCACACAAACATGCAAACATACATACACACAGACCCATACAAACATACCTATGTACTCATTTACACATACACACACACACACACACACACACACACACACATGCACACACGCATGCACCTGCTCCATCCTCTCAGGTCATACTTTTGCTTATATGGAACTGTCTTCTCTGTTTGACAGTGTATGCTTCACTTGTGATTCTGTATTTTGCACCATGCTCCAACGGAAGTCTAAACAGATGTTTTGGGCCAGTTCGCCCTGGCTTTGGGCAAGTGGCTTAACCTCTATATGCATGTAAATGTTTCAGAAAGATGAAAAGTTAATTGTCACTCTTCCCAGAGATAACACAATATACAAAGACTTAAAGAATATTCAATACAGGTTGGGCAGAGAGCTTGGTTAATAAAATACTTGGTGTGCAAGCATGGGGACCTGCTTTTGGTCCCCAGAAGCTGTGCAAATGCTTGGCATAGAGCTATGTGTCTGTATTCCCAGTACTAGGAAGACAAAGGAAGTCTCTGGAACACAATGCCTTATAGCCTAACTAAATCAGTAAGGTCCAAGTTAAGTGAAAGACTCTGTCTCAAAATAAGATGACAAGGGCTGAGGAAGTCACCTAAGTTGGCTTCTGGCCTCCACCTACACTAATGTAAACTTGCACACACCAAAAGAATGTTGACCTAGATAGGCATCACTGTTACCAAACCTGTCTTAACCATAGTCATGGGTGGGAGTCTGTCCAGCACACAGGGAGTATTTATAGTCTAGAGTCATCCAAAATGGGTGGAAATATGTGTTTTCAGCTATTTTAAGGGTCATCGGTTTTTACCTCACATCTAATGATTAAAAAAAAAAAAGAAGAGATGCTAAGACAAGACCATTCGAGGCTTCCTGTCCAGTTGAGTGGATTTTTAGACTTTTGAGTTTCTGTGTCATCATCACCCACTAACCACTTGATAAGGGAATCACTTTGTTTTGCTGGTAAGGTCTATGTTTCATACTTCCAACAACATGAGCAGGAAGAAGGGAAGTAGAGTTCCAAATTTAAGGCCCATTTCCAGTGATCTCAGAATCAGGCTGGGTGTGTTTATATTTTATTTCCTCTCCACACTCTTCACAATTACAGCATTCCTGGACACAGAATGAAACTCCTAACTCAATAATACACCCAGGGAGTGCTGTTGGTAGTCAATCTTATAAGCTCAGGTAAGTGCCTTGGAGGAAAAATAATACACACATTTAATAGAGACATAGAGCTTTCAGGTTTTCCAAAT
The DNA here is from genome assembly GCF_949786415.1 of Peromyscus eremicus. Classification (NCBI taxonomy): domain Eukaryota; kingdom Metazoa; phylum Chordata; class Mammalia; order Rodentia; family Cricetidae; genus Peromyscus; species Peromyscus eremicus. The sequence goes on along the minus strand of NC_081431.1, from coordinate 80,882,065 downwards.
GGATCAAAAGATGTCTTTTCAATTGTAATGTATCAAGGGAAAACATCATTCCTTTGTTGTTTTATATCCACAGTTTAATGTTAGATATAAATATCACTATACCTGAGGCAGTAAGTGTAGATACACAGGTCAAACAGGTAATACTTGAGGCTCCAAATAAGCCAATCCTTAAAACAGTCAGTATTACAAAGGTACATTTCACTGTTTCAAATTCTTACATGTATTGATGCATACACTCACTCTTTCACTCACAAAGTCTGGATGGCCTGCAGCAGTTTCTGATGGGATGTAAGGACACAGACAAAGAAGAGTTCACAAGACACTCAACAGCAGACTTTTTTTTTTCCAGAGATGTTTAACAAACTGAGTTTAAGTGAAAGGATATAAGGGTAGAGCATCATCACTTAGTATTAATGGAATGAAAATTACAGAATTGAGTGGCATCAGTAAGAAAAATACAAAAATCATGATACCTGTAACAAATTAACTAATGTGTAACACAATGACAGATACAGAGAAGGCTTAGTGTTAAGAGAATGTTCTGTTCTTGCAGGCAACCTGACTTCAGTACCCAACACTGGGTTCAGAATGCTCATAGCAACCTACAGCTCCAGTTCCAGGCAATATGATGCCCTCCTATGGCCTACACAGGAACTGCACTCACTTGCACATGCACACATAACCTAAATTAAAAACAAAATTTCTAAAAGTTGACAATGAAGCTTCATATGTAGATAAACTTTAAGAACCAAGTTGAGTTGAAATGTAACTGTATTATATAATTTATTAAAAGTAGAACACAATATTAGATAATATGTAAAATGTATGGAAGTGAATTTTCATGCAGAGCAGTGTGAAATACTACTACATCATTCACTCTTCTACTTTCTGATATTTTGGAAGCTATATTATTCAGTTCTTCTAGGGATTAAGTTTTTATAATCGTTTTACTCTCTTTTAAAAAATTAGTATGTAAGCCGGGCGGTGGTGGCGCATGCCTTTAATCCCAGCACTCGGGAGGCAGAGCCAGGGAGATCTCTGTGAGTTTGAGGCCAGCCTGGGCTACCAAGTGAGTCCCAGGAAAGGCGCAAAGCTACACAGAGAAACCCTGTCTCAAAAAAACAAAAAAAAAATTAGTATGTATTCATTGTGCATAGTGATGGGTTCCATTACAAATGAATACATACAAATTAGTTTTTTAAATTTGTATATATTCATTATGCATAGTGATGGGTTTCATTAAAATATACTTTCTTTTTATGTCTAGTACTCTGACCATGGTTCTCCTTCTTTAAAGCTACTTTCAAATCTCTTTTCTTCTACCAGTTTCCTTTCCATGTTGTCCTCAAATGCCAGAAAGGGATATCGGATCCAGTGTAGCTAAAGGAATACTGGTGGAAGAACATATGGAGATACATATGTAAAATATGACATATCTCTCTATGTACCCAAAATATAGATACATGAAAACATGTATGAATTTATAAATTTATATGCAGTCTAGGAAAATCAAGTGAGAGAAACCATGTGGCATTTACCTTTCTGATCCTAGTTTATATTTCCTAATATGATGATACCCAAATGTATCTATTTCCCATCAAATGGCATAATTCCATTCTACTTTGTGGCTGAATAAAACTCCACTGTTATGTACACCACAGCTGAAGAAGTTCGACAGGAGCATGTTTAGGGAGTCATGCTGGGTAGCCCCTTCTCAAAATCGTACCTCTCTGATTTTTGGCCATCACTATATTGGATATTTTCTTTTGGCACATTTTTCTACCACCATGGAACTGGGCTTATAGACAGTCATCATCATGCCCCGCTATTTCTGTGGGTCTTAGGATCAGAATTCGGTTCTCCATGATTAAACATCAAGCACTACTACTCACTGCACTACCTCTCTATAATAGTATTATTTTTGAAAGCTAAAACATGAAAATAAGTCTGACATTTCCTCCCCAGATAGAGTTATAAAGAACATGTAACACACACATTTCTTCAGTTTATAAAGGAATTAAATTCTGTTCTGTATACCAATAACATGAGTTAATCTTGACAAGATGTACTTACCTGGATTTGGTGTTGCACAACTGTGATCTTGGTACTTGACAGGCTGAGGAAATAGACCTGCTTGGATTACATAATTGAAGTAAAGTTAGAGGGACATAAGTAAATGGGAAAAGTAAAAGTGGGCTTCTTGAGGTGGCAGTTTCTTGTTCCCAGAAAATATTACAGGAGAAACAGTAGGAAGGCCTGGGCATACACATCTAAACAAGGTGTAAAACAGGAAGGGGAGGAGTCAACAGCCTATAAAACACTCAAACTGGCATTCCTTTCGTGCATTCCCAGCCTTAAGGCCTACCACACTGAAGGAAGAGAGTGATTACTTTTACTTTTCTTCCAGATTGGTCTTCCACCTTTCAAGATGTTGAATTCTTTGTTCAATGGAGACAAGCTTAGAAAACACCTAGACAACTACCATTTGGTCAGTTATATAATGAGGCCCAGACTAAGAGAGACAACATCAGAAGAACAAAGAAAAAACTGACATCTGGTAAACAGACAGAAAACAGAGAGAAAAGGATGGAAGCCTGAGGTTAGGAGGTTGTATATAGTTAGGAGAGACCTGTTTGGGATGCTGAAAAGGTTCTAGAAATGCATAGTGGTTGTATAATGCATTAAGTGTTTTTAGCATCACTTGACAGTAAAATTCTAAATGGCTGAATGATCAGAATGAGAGAGAGTTGTGGAATATTATTTTAAGATGTTTTACATTTGTTTATGCTGTGGTATATATGTTTAAATGATGCAAAAATGTGTTGCATTGTTTTATGTTGCTTTTGTTTAACTCTGTGAAACTATGTTGATTTGCCTTTCTAAAACACCTGATTGGTCTAATAAAGAGCCAAATGGCCAATAGCAAGGCAGCAGAAAGGATAGGCAGGGCTGGCAGGCAGAGAGAATAAAGAGGAGGAGAAATCTAGGAAGAAACATCTAGGAGCAAGAGAAGGAGGAAGACTTCAGGGTCCATCCACCCAGCTAAACAGCCAGCCATGGAGTAAGAAGAAAAGAAAAGATATAAAGAAATAGAGAAAGGTAGAATCCTAGAGGCAAAAGGTAGATGGGATTATTTAAGAAAAGCAGGCTAGAAACAAGCCAAGCTATGGCCAGGCATTTATAAGAAAGAAAAATATCTGTGTGTGTTTACTTAGGAGCTGGGTGGTGGGCCCCCAAGAGAGTAAAAGAGTAAAAAAATAACCAACAACAGCAGGGTTTGTATCATTTGCATTCAACTAAGAAAAGGAAAGACACTTCTTTAAAAGGTGGTCTAAGAAGACAGTCACCTATAAACGAGTGAGTTTGCAAACCAACGTAAGAAACTACACAGAAAACTACATAGAGCAAGGAACTGAGTACCCCATGAAGAAGGAACCAGAAAGGAAGAATAGGCTATATTATTAGAAGGGCTGTGTTTCCTCTAATCAAGAATGTCGCAGCCGAGCAGCAGTGGTGTACACCTTTAATCCCAGTACTTGGGAAGCAGAAGAAGGCAGATCTCTGTGAGTTCAAGGCCAGCCTGGTCTACAAAGCAGGATCAGGACAGGCACCAAAACTACACGGAGAAACCCTGTCTCCAAATAAAACCAAAAAAAAAAAAAAAAAAAAAAAGAAAGAAAGAAAGAAAGAAAGAATTCACAAGTTGATAGTAAAGGAGCTGGAAGGGGTATATGAGAGTGTTTGTGGGAAGAAAGGGAGAAGGAGAGAAATGTAAATAAATCATAATTTCAGAAAGAAAAAAGAATGTCATAAATGATTTTGAGGAAAATGATTATGTGATGATCCTCATTTCAAAAGAATACCATGGTTTATTTTGAGCACAGACTATCTGAAAGTTGCTATTGCAAACAGACATGTCAATGTAATTGCCAGAGTTCAGCTCAGGAAACACAGGGTTGGAGTCAGAATGGTAGCTGAGAAGAGAAAGAGCGATGAAAACAGAAAACCGATTTCCATTGTAAAGATGACAGAACTCTCTGATGGTTTTGCTGCTGGTTAGAGAGGCAGGAAGGATCCCCTCAACTACTCCTGCCCCCACCCCCAAAAATCACAAACTTAAATAACATAGAAAATAGGGAAGATTAGTAAAGATGACATTTCAGACATTCCTCCAATTTAAAATATCATCTGAGATGTGTAAAATACCAATAACTTAATCACAGCTGCTTCTGGGATAAAGCTTGAAAAGATGGGAGGAAAAGGAAATGACAAGTCTTGCACTTCCTGTTCAGTTACTTGTAGTGACAGGTCACTTAAACAATGCAGCAATTCTAGAAGAACTTCTCAGGAGCTGTGCAGAGGGTACCCTCTTAAATCCCAAGGGGCTCTATCTGCTGTTGGAACATGAGAACATGGCTGGTGGTGTAGGCTAGACACAATAACTGACTTGGGTGGTATCAGGCTTAATTAGTTTTTTTCTACAGGTAACAGGAGTTAAATCCCCATGAAGAGTTGGAGATCAAACTCAAAGCTGTACCAGAGTGTACATAGATACACTCTACATACATAGAGTGTAGCAGGTCATCATTCCATGGAGGGGCGCAGAGCTGCATAATGATACAAGGATAAGATTTGGATTCCCCAAGGATCCTTAAAACCAAATAAGAAGAGGAACCTGTGCTCTTCCTATCCCACATGAGTTACTTTTCTTGTTGCTGTGGTCAAATACCTGACAGAAACTAACTCAAAGTAGGAAGGGTTTATTTCCACTCAAGGACTGGGAGTTCATTCCATCATGATAGTTAAGCCGTGATGGCAGGAGTGAGGTAGCTACTCACATGGCATCCACAATCAGGAAGCAGAGAGAGATGAATAATGAACACTCATACTCAGCTTGCTTTCTCTTTTTTTTTCAGCCCAGAACCCTAACCCATGGAGTAGCACTATCAACAATTAAGCTGGGTCTTCACACCTCATGTAATCTAATCTTGAAAAATGCATCTCAGATATTCCCAGAGACAGGTCTTCTCAGTGATTCTAAATTCTGTCAATTTGATATAAATAGTAAACACCATTGTTGTCTAATCTCATGAATTTATGAAATCCTATGAGGAAATGAGGCTTAGAATTCACCTGAAAGGAGAGTCAGATGATATGTGTGGCTATGGAGAAAACCATCAGTCTTAGCTAAGAGAAGGAAAGAGAACGATCCTTGAGAGTAGAAACAAGGGAGAAAAATCCCTTGGTCCCAAGGAGCAAATGAACCAGAGCCACAAATGGAAGACAGCTTTGTATATTGATCCATTCTTGCATTTAGCTAAAAGTAGTTCTCCTGATGAATCCCAGGCTCTTAGTCTATTTAACCACTTAACTATTGATAAAGCAAATCACTTCTTAAACATTCATTTCCATTTAGACTTCCCAATTATAATGGTTAATGCTTTGGGTCTCTTTCTGCATGTGCTATGCATGTGATCTGGATAACTTTAATTGTTTTATTTCTAATTTTATTGACTGTTTATACTGTCACCTGTAGGATGCAGACCATGTCTGAGATGCTCCTTCTCTTACAGCTGAACCTCAGCTCCTTCTTTCTCTAAAGTAAACAAAGTGGTGCGAACTGCAAGAGCATATGCCCTCTATTTCCCAATGGAACCTGATGTCTAGAAGGAGTGCTAACTTGCAATGTTGGACATGACTTAAGTTCAAGACCACAATGCACCTAGCACTCAGGAAAGCCTGTATATCAAGTGCCAACATGTTGTGGTCAAATCTGCACTAATTGTTCTAAGTGGGAGAGAAAGGAACCAGTGGGCACAGCACTTAAATTCAAGCAGATTTTCCCAGTATGATGTGACTTAAAATCCAGTCCTTTATCTGATGCTGATGCCTGGCTTTGCCACTGTATTACCCATCTCACTACTGACTTTGCTCCCGTCATATTTGTATGACAGTATTTCTCTTTTCCCCAGGCCTGAAGTTTGTAAGCACCATTTATTGAGTTTCCACAGTATGTATAGACACTCAGAGAGATGTATGGGTGTGATTCACAGCAGGATCCTCTAAAGGAGATACTGAGTAAATTATTATTTAATTAAAACTCAAATCAAGGCTGAAGATAAAATGACTGTCTGAGCACTTGGATGGTCCCTGCCTGAACCGATTAGACTGTAATTATATACAACCATGGACAAAACACTTCACTGGAACATAGGTGGCCATAAAGGTGACAAGCTCCATGTAATGACTATATTAAATCAAGGGAGAGTGATAGCTAATCTGATGGAGGCTTCCTCACGGTATGAAGGTAAAATGGTATAAAAACAGCTCTCAACACTGGCCAAGGTGAAGGCAGCTGAATTGTTGCAAAAGTGTCCTGAAGGAGACCTTCAACAATACCACCTTGAGTTTCCTTATCCTGGCCATGAAGTGGCTGGCTTTAAGATGAAGCAATGAATGCTTAAGCCCTGGTTGTGTATGGAGGAGTAAACTGAACTTGGAGTCAAGCACATATAGTCTTTGTGTCTATGAGTACATGTGCATGCACTTGTAAGTTTCTGCTGTCACATGCAGCTTTTTCAATGTCCTGCTCTTTAACATGGACTTTGGGTCTAGAGTTCAGGTCCTTGTCATTACCTAACAAGAACTAACCTGAGCCACCTACAGACTCAGCTGACATCGGCAATCTTAGCTGTGCCATTTACTTTCAAAACGACCTCTGGCAATGACTTCAGTTTTCTGATAGTTTCAATAGTTGTAATAGATGTGTATATGTATTGTACATGCTATTAAACACACACACACACACACACACACACACACACACACACACACACACACGGATAGATATAGATATGTTATCCTGGCATAGCTTTGTGAGATTGATGATAAAATATTCAGTATTCTATCATAACATGTATGTGATAGATTAGGCTCCAAATAAACAATAGTGTTAATTACTGTCATGACTATGAATAATTTTTCTAAATTCAATATTGTTACAGTGAAAACTTTCTGTTACACTAATGTAACTTTCTGTTACATTAAAACCCAAAGACTTAGAAGTTTGCTTGTAACATCTCCAAGGGCAGCCTTAGTGTGTCTTAATGAAACCCATTTAACATGTGCTGTTATTTCATTTCTATTACATATTTTATTAAGTAAATTTATTACAATAATTATACAAGGACTCTGAAACAATAGAAAATCAACTCTATACAAAGTAACATTCACTTTAATTTTATAACATTACGAATTCTGTACCAGAGCTGTGTATGCCACCTGAGCATCACTATGCCATCTCTCCAGAAGCCCTGTTGATCACAGATACCACACCAGGCACTTATTGTTAGGCACTGTGTTCATTTCTACCTTTATATTATTGTTAGTGATATCATCAATAATCATCTGACATTTTTATTTTGGGGATATTTGCATATATCTCTGGCTTGCCTCATCCTTGCTATGTAGCTGAGGATGACCTTGAACATCTGATATTTCTTGCTGAAACATGAAGTAGAACAGGAAGAATCTACCAACGACCTTGGTGGAGGGTAAGAAATCAGGTAAGGAGTGATAAGGATTTATACATAGACAACAAAGCCTGTGAGTGTTATGAGATTTGGCACCCATCTGGGGTCATGGATCACTCCCACTCAACTCCCCACAGTCCTGATGCTCTGTGTAAGGTCAAGTTGCTGAAACAGCACTCTATTTTCAAACTTGTCTTGACCTTTTTTTTTTTTAATTTTAAGTTTTTTTATTTATTTATGAGTGTTCTGTATATACACATGCATGCTAGAAGAGGGCATCAGATCTTATCATAGATGGTTGTGAACCACCATGTGTTGCTGGGACTTGAACTCAGGACCTCTGAAAGAGCAGCCAGTGCTCTTAACTACTGAGCCATCTCTCCATCCCCCTATTTTCAAACTTAAAAGAAGACATCAAAATATAGACAAGAAAGGTCAGAGACAATCATTCTCATTTTCTTTCAGGAATAAACACCCAATTTTACTATTGTCTCACTTTGAAAGGATAAATTAAAAAGAGTAAAACAATACTATTAAACCAAAAGAAATCTCCTCTGTGTCAAAGGAACAAAACAACAATCCAAGGCAAAAGTCCATGTTTTCAGCAGATTGACAGTCTGGAAGAGAAGTACACTTTAAGCAGCATCTGTTGTTATCTTATTCAAATTTATGGAGCATGGGTGCTATAAAATGAGAGAAGAGATAGGCTAACAGTGTGGGGTGAGAAGCTAATTGAGAGACAAGCAGAAATTAAAAAGCAAAGCAGCTAGATAACATAAAGGAAGCCTGTTATAAAACCAAGTATGAACCAGCACAATTATAAACAATACACATTATGCTAAAGAAAAAGACAATTGCTAAAGCACATTAAATGATATGGTGGACATTTGTGTGGGCTTGAACTTAAGTGCCTTGGAATTTAAGGAAGGGTCCTCCAAAAGAAAGGGCGAAATGTTGTTCCCCTTTAGAATTTTTAAGGAGGTGAATAATATCCTCATCTTTCTCCTAGTTAAAAAGAAGGGCCAATTTGTTCTAGGCTGGACAAGTAGGTAACAATACACATAATTTGAGTCAGGAGACAGCCTCACATACAGCGAGGTGATTTAGGAAGAGATTTCTGGAGTGCAGGCATTTATCGGTGGTGAAATGAGGATACTGAGGAGCAGAGTCCATGGGACAGAGCCAGGAGTCTGTTAGTGAGACATTGTGACCCTGGTGCATGCTCAGTACTAGTGCTTCCTGTAAAGTGATCCAGGTGATTGGTTCCTGCCAATCTCTGATGGTCTTCACCCCAACCACTCAGTTAAAGAATGACTAGAGTGTCTAGGCATGCTTTCTACAAATGCCTCTCCAGCCTAATTCTGTAAAAATAATTGTAATATATTCAATTTTATTCTTTTTAGCTATATGTAGAATATTTGCCTGTATGGAGTATGAGCACATAAGTGAAGTTGTATCTGGAGGCCCAAAAGGGGTATTAGATCCCAGAAATGGAAATTACCAGTGATTATGAGTCATCCTGTGTGGGTTCTGTGAATCTAACTCTGGTCCTCTGCAAGAGTAGTATGTACTCTTAACTACTCAGTCACTTCTCCAGTTCCTCAAAATGATTTGAAAAATGATTAACATTTTATAAACCCAAGGAAGCTGAATGGGTCAAATGACTCTGGAGATGATTTTTGTTTTCAGGAATTTAGAGTAATATGCGAAGATTAGCTTCTATTATAAAGAGACAATGGACATGCAGTGTTTATCTGGAAATAAGAAAGGCTAAATACAATCACTAAGCAGAAGTATGCTGTAGCAGAGCTTTCTAAGGGTAAAAAATAACATGGAAATTTACAAACTGAAGAAACCTGTTAGGTACTGAAGCATCTAGTTATAGGGTCACAGTACTTATTTGTGCATACCTGTGCATGTTTGTGTCTGCAGGTATACATGGACATGTGTGATTGGAGAGGTCAGAGGTCAACATTGGATATCTTCATTTACTTTCTACCTGATTTTTTGAGTCAAGGCCTCAAACTGAACCTGGGTTACTGATTCAGCTAAACTGGCTGGTCATCAAATCACAGGGATCCTTCTTAATTCATTTCCCTGGTACCTGGATGACCAGCTTGGAACACAGTCCCATGAGTTTTTACCTGTGTTCTGGGGATTGAACTAAGGTCCTCATTCTTGTATGACAAATATTTTTCCAGCTTAGCCGTCTCTTTGTAGCCCCCAGAATTTAATTTTTAAACATCTTGACAATACGTTATTTCTAAACTGAATACATGAAGAAATGGAAGGATAAAAGTATTTGAAAAACAGTGTGTGGGATGCAGTGAGGTTGAAAACTTCAGATAAAATAGAATTCCCCAGATTTCTTTAGTGGACAGCCAGCCAGGGTCCTGATACACTAACTTTAAAAATAAGATTCTGTGTGTGTGTGTGTGTGTGTGTGTGAGAGAGAGAGAGAGAGAGAGAGAGAGAGAGAGAGAGAGAGAGAGAGAGAGAGGGAGGGAGGGAGGGAGGGAGGGAGAGAGAGAGAGAGAGAGAGAGAGAGAGAGAGAGAGAGAGAGAGAGAGAGAGAGATTATGCAAGCAATTGTCTCCAGAAGCCATAAGGGAACATCTGATTCCCTGGATCTGAAGTTACAAGCTGTTGTGAGCATCTTGATGCAGGTGCTAGGAACCAAATCCTGGGCCTATCAAGAACAGAAAGTATTCTGAACTCCTGAGCCTTTTCTCCAGCCCCATGATATTCTAGCTCTTCTTATCATACCTCATGAAGAGCATTGCATTTTCCAAATTGTTGGTACACAGAGACATTTTCCAAATACAGTTTCAGAGTATGCTGTTTCATCAAAAAATATCAGCAAGTGGTAAAATAAATATGTAGGTTTTTGTGAAAAACAAAAGTTCTGAGGTACAATATAAAATTCTTGGTTTAATGAGTTAGCTTGATGAGTAAAGAGCATGAACATATAAAGTTAGGCACAATAGCACACATGTCAGTAACTCAGTGCTGCCATGGCAACATGGGAGGCAGAGGCAAGAGGGTCTCCAGAAGTTTATAGGCCAGCAGGCCTGGGTACATGTCAGAGGACAGCAAGAGGCTGTTCTAAAGCAAGGCAGAAGATGAGAATGGACAGACAAGACTGCTTTCTGGAGTGTGCGCGCGCAAGTGGGTGCGCACTCACACACACACACACACACACACATAAACACAAATGCACATACTCAGACATATGTCACCTTCCCATCATGCACACACTGACAGGGACTTTTTAAAATGCATTAATGATATAATTATATTATGATTTCAAAATTAATCTAAAAAAAAGAAAAATACATTGTATAAAATCTCCAAGAATTAATAAAATATATTGTTAAGAATGTATTAAGATCTTGAGGCACCAGGCATAACAATTCCAATGCCTTACAGAAGAAAAATTTCAGTGACATTAGGTTTCCCTGCAGCATCATTTTCAGGAAAGCAATTAAATCATTTGTGAATTTTGAGACAAATTAGCTTTCTCAAAAACATTCTCACAAGCCAAGCTGTCATTCATATGAAAGAGTTAGATGAGGACATTCTCAGACTGGGATGTCCTTAACAGAAAATCCATCTACTGTGTCTGTAATTTCCTGATCCATGAAAGATAAGCACAACTCATTCCAGATAATCAAATAAGGGCTTCATATGGGCTGCAATACTTCCTGCCATGATGAACCTGTGAAACTGTTAGCCAGCCTGTCCTAGGGCTCTATTGCTGTGAAAAGACACCATGATCACAGCAACTCTCATAAAGGAAATTGTATAACTGGGGCACACTTACAGTTCAGAGGTTTAGTCCATTATCATCATGGTGGGAAGCATGGCGGCTCACAGGCAGACATGGTACTGGAGAATTAGCTTGAGAGTTTTACATCTGGATCTGCAGGCATCAGGAAGTGAGTGGCACACTCTGTATAGCTTGAGCAACTTAGATCTCAAAGCCCACCCTCAGAGACACACTTCCTCCAAAAAGACCACACCTACTTCAACAAGGCCACACCTCCTAATAATGCCAATCTCTATTGGCCTAGGGGGAATATTTTCATTCAAACTACCACATTTTACTCCCTGGCCTCCAGAGGCTTGTAGCCATATCATAATGCAAAATACTATTAGTGCAACTTCAAAAGTCTCCATAGTCTATAACAGTCTCAAAGATGTTTAAACATTCAAAGTCCAAAGTTCCTTCCTGGACTCATGAATCTCTTAACTGTAATCTCTACAAAATCAGAACACACATGACCATTCCAAAAGGGAAGACAGGGAGCACAGTGAGGAAATACTGGACCAAAGCAAAGCTGAAATCCAGCTGGGCAAACTCCAAACCCTGTACATCTCTACATCTGATGTCAAAATGCTCTTCAGAGCTCCAACTCCTTTCAGCTTTGTTCACTGCAACCCGCTACTCCCTCTTGGGCTGGTTCTGCTCCCTGTTAGCAGCTCTCCTCAACAGGTATCTCATGGCCCTGGCATCTCCAACATTTTGTGGTCTCCAAGACAATCTAGGTTTCAACTTCATAGCTTCATACAATGGCCTCTCTAGGCCTCCATGCAGGGACATCCCCAATACATGCATGACTTAAATGGATTTCCTTAGTCATGGAGAGAGATTCCATAACCGCATTCTTCTATCCTTGATTCTAAGCCACAACCATGTGGCAAAGCTGCCAAGTTCTGCTGGTTGCTGGGGCTTGAACATGATCCCCTTATTTAATGATATCTTCACCAGCTTTCTGTTTTTGATGGTTTTCTGCACTAAGCTTAGCTGTCCTGATACTAAATCCATGGCCTCATGATAATCATGATATGAGATCGTGCATGATAATCATGATATGAGATCGTGCTGGCCTCAAACTCAGAGATCTGCCTGCCTCTGCCTCTGCCTCTGGAGTGCTGGGATTCAAGGTATGCATCACTATACCTGGCTCTAAGCTTTTCTCTAGTTCTTTTCACACATTGAATGCTTAGCTGGGTGGGATCTTGCCCTAAAGTCACTACTCTCTTTATTCCATTTAACATCAGGATTTTTTTTTAAAATTTGTTCATCTCCTTGAACATAAGATTTAGCTAAATTCCATTTCCTGGTGCCTCTTTTCTCCTTGAACTTTGCAGTTTGTATTTTCCTTGCTTAGTTGGCTCCTTTTCATTATAGATCTTCATAAGAGTGAACACTAATAACCACAGGACAGAGTCAATACTAGGTTGTTTTGAAATCTCCTCTACCAGCACAATTAATCCAAATCTCTTCACTTTAGCCTCAGGCAGACTTTTCAGACAAGGGAAAAGAACAGTCACATTCTTCACTAAACTATCACAAGAATGGTCTCAAGGCCCCATACTAATATTCCTCCCCTCTGAATCCTCTTGAGTCAGGCTCCCACAGTTCAAATCACCACTGTCTTCCATGTTCTTACTAGGATGGCCCAGTAAGTTTCACTTAAAGCATCCAATTCTTTTCTAATCCAAAGTCCCAAAGTCCACGTTCCTCTAAATAAAAGAATGGTCAGGCCTATCACAGTAATATCCCAGTCCCTAGTACCAACTTCTGTCTTAGTTACAGTTCTTTTTCTGTGAAAAGACACCATGAGCACAGCAACTCTTATAAGTAAAACTTTTAATTTAGGATGACTTATATGTCAGAGATTTAGTTTGTTATCATCATGGTAGCATGCAGGCAAACATGGTACTGGAGAGGTACCTGAGAGTTGTACATCTGGATCCCTAGGCAGCAGGAATTGACACATTGGGCATGGCTGGAGCATCTGAGACCTAAAAGCACATCTCCAGGGACACCCTTCCTTCAACAAGGCCACTCTTCCTAATAATGTCATTCTCTGTTGGGCTATGGGGCCATTTTCATTCAAATCACCACAGAGTAGAAATTAAATGCTTTTCTTTATAGAGCTTACAGGGTCATGGTGTACCTTTACAGCAATAGAAACCCTAGCTAAGACAATATGTGATGCTATTGTATTAGCTACTTTTTCATTGCCCTAATGAAATATCCAACAAGAAGCAACTGAAGCAAGGAAGGACTTTTTTCAGGTTCACAGTTAGATGGCATACAGTACATGATGGTGAGTAATGACCATACATCATCAAAAGTGTGATGTGGCTGGTCACATTGATTCCATCTGCACTCAGGAAGCAGAAAATGAAACTGGGCTATAAAACAAGGCCCACCTCTAATGACTCACTTTCTCCAACAAGGTGCCAGCTTCTAATTGTCTAGACCGCACTGCCAGTCAGTGGGGGAATCAAGTGATACAACATATGGGCCCATATAGGCAGTTCACAATCAAACCATCATTGGCATCACACACACACACGCACACACACACACACACACACACACACACACACACATATATATATATATATATAAAACACCATTGATGGTGGTAAATCTATTGGCATATCAACAAGTAAGGCCACCATGAGTACTTTACTTCTGGGGACCTTAGGAAGATGCAACAATGGTTTGTTCATGAGCTCATGGCTAAGAAAAGAATGAGGTGAGTATTAAATATTACAATTAGTATTTATTCAGTGTTGTAGATTTTATTTTTAATTCTGTGTGTGTGTCTTTGCATGTATCTGTACGCAGTACCCATAGAGGACTTAAAGAGGTGTTAGATCCTCTGGACCTGGGGTTATGAGCTATGCAATGTGGATGCTGGGAAACAACCTCTGGTTCTCTGCAAGAGCATGGTCATAACCACTCTTCCATCTCTAGCTCCTGTTTATATAACTTTGAAGATAACCTAAAGGCAAAACATGGAGGCTTGCTGAAGCCACACATTTGGATAACATAGTTCTGGCAGTTCTAGATAGTATACAATATACGGAGGAAATTCAGACACATCTCCCTAAGACCTTTTAAATTTGAGGTGAATTTGAGCTTACATAGAAATATTACAGATACATTTCTATTTTAATGACATTTTACACTGTTTAAAAATGTTATGGAAATGCATAAAGATATTTTAAATTAATAAAACAACATGCTGGCAAGCTCCAGGGTGTCAGTTGGTAAGCAGATGGTAAGAGTACAATGTGGGCTCTTCTGGCTTCTCCTTAGCACTTGCTTTTAGAATCTCCTGACCATATGCAGTGATGCCCCCAGCACTCTGTTTTTATCCTCTGTTAAGGAAGGGAGGCAGTCATAACAGACTTGTGTATTCATATGGCTTCATCAGAGTCATTGATGGTTAACAAGGTTAGTCTCAATTCGGTGTTGACAACCGAATCATAAGTCAGTGATATTGTGGATGCCAGGATACAAGTATATATACATAATTCCTTTTCCCTGTTTGGATTGCATTGAAGTAGATATTTTGACTTCATTCTTGGCTCTGATGTGAATAGCAATGCTATTAAATAATTAAAATTATATAGTAAAGAAATATAGTATTATATTCAAAATTAAGACATTACAAATTTCACATGTATATTATGTATATGTGTGTGCATGTATATGTGGTGATGCATTATTTAATATTGTAATTCTCAGAATTAAAACTAAAACATATTGGCCTAGGGATATGGTTTAGCTGATAAAGTACTTGCTATTCAAGTATAATGACTTCAGTTTGGATCCCCAGAATTTAGGAAAAGAAAGACCCAGTACTCTACATTCTTAAAGCTGGAACTCCTGTGGTGAGAAGAGAGCTGGAGACAAGAGAATTCTGGAAGCTGGCAGGTGTATGCAGCAGCAAACGAGAGAACTTGTAGCAATCAAGGTGCAAGGTGAAGATGGGCACCCAAGGTTGTCTTCTGACTCCACTAACAGAATGTTATACTTGCACAGTTCCCTCACATACACACTCACATGCATGGATAAAAATTAGTAAAATTAAATGCAAACATCTGTATGTTATGTAATGGACAAGTTCGAGATGATGATGCTTCTCAGCAATGCCTAGAAATGAGATGCCCTTTCATGCTCAAGGGAAGAAAGAAAGAGTTGTTGCTTCTGGTTTTCAGAACTTTGTGTAATGGTTGTATTCTTGTGCTACCTTTGGAATTTTTTCCATATTCATGAATGTATATTCATATACCTCATTATAAGCAACAGCCTTGTTACAGAGATATAGTAGGAATATAAAAGTATAATCTTATTCACTAAAATGTCAGCTCTTCTCCCTTGTGATTGGTGGAATCCAACAAGACATAGTGTTCAGCTTCTCTCTGAGGGTCTTTAAAGCTGTGACTTTGCTGACTGGGAATGTTTCTGAAGAACAAATCTACATACTACATTATTCTCAAAAAGGTAAGTTCATAGTTCTACATAAATTTTGATTATATTTCTCCCTTATCACATTCTGTTATTACATACCCACTCCTGCTGATTCTGTTACCATCTAGTCTCCTGCTTTATGGCTTTTTTCCCTCTTTTTATCTTTTATTTTTTTATGGTAACAAGAGTTTCATTAAAGGTGCCTATAGGACCATGGATAAAGGATTATTTACAAGAACATAGGTAGTCAACCAGAGGCTACACCAAGTTAGAAAGTGGTTTTCTGCCCTGTTGTATTACACTATTCCTGGAGAGCTGTGAACAAATGTTTACACACCCAAGATAGGGAGCCTACAAAAAAAACAAAAAATAATGGTTACCACCAGAGTCCAGCTTGGTGAAACAAAGAGTTTTACTGGGATTACTTACAAGAGTATAGGTGAGGGGTTCTTTATGGGAGTAGAAAAGACTCAAAGACTGCTAAGTCAGCAAAACCCACGCTAGAATGGATCATGACTCACAAAGCTGAAATCCTGGATCTCATTGTACAACTTGCGTGTAGTTTGATAAGTTAGAGAGTGTTTCTTCCAGGCAGCTCAGAGGGTCTGAGAATGTCTTTCAACCGTCATTACTGCTTATATATGTTTGAGGGTAAGAGGGAGCTAGTGAGTCTCATGAGTTTCAGGGATTTTCTGAGGCTTTTAAGTTGTTTGTTTCCTGAACTTAGGGGTTTCCCTGTAAGATGGAATGCATTACTTTGGAGGAAATGTTGACCGAACATACCCCAGCCCCTAATAACTGCCTTCAGAGTCTTAGAGGTGGAAACAGCATAAGAGCTCCTTCTGAGCAATTAACTGTTAACTGTTGGTCAATCCTCAGGGAGGGCTGGGGCATTTTAAGTTCTCCTCCTGTCACAACAGAATGTTGAAGATTGCAATTCTGTGATGGTCTTCTCTATAGGTAATCAACTGCAGAAAAATCAAGAATGCTATGGTGATGTGCACATCCAGGGTGTAAGAAGTGAACAAGTAACTATTTCTCATGTCCAGTCATCCAAATATAATGTCAAAGTAATATTTGTCCCCAAAGTAATTACTAACTAAATAATAGCTAATAACTGATTTTAAAATGAATAAAAACATCAGACTGTTCCTTTCTAAGCTCTCTGAAATAACTTCTGGAAGCTGAAGGAAGAGAGAGGAAGAACAAACAGACTATGTAAAAATGGAGTCATAGCATATCACTACACACCAGGCAAACATAACCCAAACTGAAGGACTGTTTTCAACTAGATGTGAAGGTGTTTAGATGTCTAGATGTGAAGATGGGAAGGTTCCTAGGAGCACCATGTAATTCAGAAGAGTTTCAGTGTTGACAGTGTCATCTGTTAGAATAAAGGAGATACATGCTTTAAAATAAAATAAAAAAAAGAAACCAAACAACCAAACAAGAAACTAAGGTTCTCTTCTTATTTTTCAGTCAAAGATATGCAGTCAAAAATCAGGTTGAGAGAACAATGCAGCAGTAAACTTAGGCTGTTTTCATGGAATGAAAGACAATCTGCTTTTAAAAGTAGATTTCCTATTCAACAGGACACCAGAAAGAGCCATTTAGAATAAAGCATGAGAAAAGACCCTTGAAAAGGAGCAGTCCTCTGCACCCATGCTGAGGGGAGCAGCAGCTGTGGGTGGCAGGACTTCAGCTGTGGTCTCTTCCTTTCCTCCTGTTTGAATGCAGCTACCAGACGGTGGCCACACCCCTGCCCATCCTTTTGTGTGGGATAGTGAAATGCAGATCCAGTACACAGATATTCCCTGAATTTAAAGTTGAACAGAGCTGTAACATGCTGTGACTCTGGGGATCCAGAAAATAAGTTGCATGCATATTTAGTGGAGGAAGGATGTACATGATTTGGTCAGGAATGGTATGAAGTAAATTGCCTCCATCAGCTACAAATTCTGTCCAATTTATATAGATGAATTTTGATTGGTGACTTTTCTCTCCTCCAGTTCAGAGATGATGTCTTGTTTCCACTTTTGCACATAGGCCAGCTTGGCTCCTGTACTTGAGCAACACTGTTTACCAATATTGTCAATAAGCCGTATTTCAGACAGGCCCCTTTATTGCCTTTCATCTTCTCATCTCAGTTTTTTTTTTAAGAGTGTTGTCTTGGCACCTCTATGTACAGAGAACAGTCTAACCATGGCAGGCTGTATGGAGAAGGACCTGAGGTCCCCAAATCACAAGCAGTAAGAGCTGCTGGTGTGAGTACAAGTCTCCAGATGAATCTTCTAACAGTTTCTTTCAAAAGTCCAAAAGAAAGCAGTGGAGCATTCACCAGGCAGGTGATAGACCCTGGACAGAATAATTGAGGATTAAGTGACATATCACTGACCCAGCAGTCAAAGGTATATGCGCCAATTTGTGTGTGTGCACATGAGTGTGTATGTGGTGATCTTTTGTTTGTGATCTAACAAATAAAGCTTGCCTGAAGATTAGAGTGTGGAGCTAAGCCACTAGTTAGCCATAGAGGCCAGGCAGTGGTTGCACACATCTTTAATCCCAGCACCCGGGAGGCAGAGGCAGATGAATCTCTGTGAGTTCAAGGCCAGCCTGGGCTACACATGATTGATCCAGTCTAAAAGAGAAACAGAACCAGGGAGTGATGCCACACACCTTTGATTCCATCACTTGGGATCTCACGCTTTTAATCTCAGTGCTAAGGAAGTAGAGACAGGAAGTGATATGGATGGGAGGAATATAAGGTGGGAGGAGACAAGTATGTGTCTTTTTTAGTCTGAGGATTCGTGAAGACAGAATCTTGCTCTCTTTTCAGGCTGAGGATTCCGTAGAGGTAAGAAGTCTCTTTAGTGGCTGGCTATTGTGCCTCTCTGGTCTTTCAGCATTTACCCTGATATCTGGCTCTGGGTTTTTATTTTTAAGACCAATTGGAATTCGTGCAACATCGGTACAAGCATTAAGAGGTGAACATTCATGTCTATGCATTTACACATTTGTATGTGTGTGTTTGTGTATATATACATGTGTTTGCACATGTTTATGTGTGGAGTACACATATTTGCACATGTGTGTATATGTTTGTGTGTGTATATATGCACATGCTTTGTGTATGCATGTATTTGAGTATACATATGTATATATATGCATGTTTAAGTATAAGTATGCATATTTGTGTGTTCATGTTTGTACATGTGTGTATTGGGTGCACATATATGTGTATGTGTATTTTTATGCGTGTATGTGATGCACAGGTATAAGGAACTGCATAAAGCTTCTGTATATATACTTATTTGTATGTGTGTATATATGGGGTTACACATGAGTGGGTATGTGTATATGTACGCACATGTGTGTATAGGTATGCACGCATATGTGTGTATGAACATGTTTGTATGCATGTGTGTGTGCTTGCACACGTTCGTGTTTATATATAAATGTATATGCACATGTTCATATATATGTAGATGTGTGGGGTGAACATGTATGCAATGATATAAATGCATGCCTATGCATGTACATGTTCTTGCTTTGTATTGATTTAGGGTACACAAGTGTTTAGAAGCATTCATGAAGATTGTGTATATATGTATGTGGAGTGAACATGTGAGGTACACATACACATATATTTTCATGTTTGTAGAAGTAAGAGGATGACCTTAGCTCTCTTTCCTTAGGTACTAGCTACATAGCTTTTTGAGACAATGTCTCTTTCTGACCTGGGGCTTACCAATTTTGTTGGACATGGTGGCCAACATGACCCAGTGATCCATATGTCTGCACTTTCTCAGCTCTGTAATTAAAACACCACATCTGGCATTCTTATATGTGTTCATATTTATGTGGTGAGCAGTGTACCTTGACTGAGACATCTCCTCAGCCCATTTCCTTCATTCTTACATAATAGTTTATTATTTGTTATTGGAATTTCAAGTATGATAAATGTTAGAAAATTGCTTATAGGTCAGGAAACACATGAGGCAACATCTGTGTTCACAAGTTCTAGTGCCTTTCCTTGGTCATTTCTTTCAGCATAATTTTAAGTACAATAAGGAAAAGTGAGATGCAACAAATCAATGTCTGGTAGAGTGACTGCTCACATATAGCTCAATGATATAGTAAAATCTCTGAAAACATTGCAAATGATAACAACAATCGTCTGGCACTACATCCAAATTCTAAATGGCTGGAGATTTATTTTTAGTATCAGCTAAATCCTATTGAACTTTCACAGAAAAAGAGGACCATAAAACATTTCTGTAAGCACAATGTAAAATGACTCTGAATTATAGGTTACTGAAGATTACTGTGACCACAGTTGATATACAACCCTCTTCCAAAATCAGATTTTTATTGAATTCACTTAGTTTAAGGTAATTGTTGGCAATGATAGCAATGATTAAATATGTTTTATGAACATCACACTTCCAAGAATCTGAGTGAATGATTGACTATAAGCCCAAAACAGCAACTAAATGTTCAGTAGAAATAAAGCTCTTAACCTTAAGTGGGTATAATGCAGAATGTGAGTACAGGGTGTTATGGTTAATGTTCATTGTGAACTTGACAGGATCTAGAGTCACCTAAGGGACAAGGCACCTAAGCACAAGTATGTCTGTGCAGAAGTTTCTAGATTGGGTTAAATGATGTTGGAAGACCCACCCTAAATATGGGTGGCACTATCCCACACACTGGTGTCCAAATGAAAGGGAGAAAACCAGGAGAGCATCAGCACTCACCTCTCAAGTTGCTTTGTCCAGGCATTTTCCCCCACAACAACAAGAGAAGTAATGCATACACAGGTTTCAAAAAAATAAGTAACAGCCCTAGTTTGAAGGAATAATAGCTAGAAGTAAAGGCAGTAAATTCTGTGAACTTATTATCTGGTGGGCATTCTTAAAGGAAAAAAATATAACTGAATAAGGATTATTGTCTGAACACAAACTGCAAAGCTCACTGCATGCACGATAGTCTATGCCATCCTCAACTGAATAAAGCCAGAGGTAATTTTTCAAAAATTTTCTCCTCTAAAATCTTCATCAACATTATTGGCTTGTACTGGAAAAGAGATTAGTACTGGTGGGATTCAGACACTTTTTAGTGTCAACAAAGCTGATACACAATTCCTTTAACAAATACTGCAGTAGAATAACATCAAGATGTCTAAGTTTGAACTTATTTTCATATTCTACTGAAGCTAATGAATATACAGATATGTGTATAGTTAGTATAGTGGGTCCATTGTAATTCCACCTCATAGTGTCCTCTTTGTGTGTACTAAGCAATGACTTCCACACCAGTACTACAATTTCTGGTCATCTCCATTTAAACAGAAAAATCACCAACCATTTAGCCAGTTATTGCCGTTGATAATGATATGTTACTGCCAACTCTATCTGTAATTAATTGACTGCTTCTCAACAATAAATTCACCCACTTTTTTTCTTTGTTATAAATCACCCAGGTCATGAAAATATTGCTCCTCGCCAATAACACAATATTAAGCCTTGTGGTTGACACAACACTGGGCAGGGGTACTTTTGTCATGGTCTATAATGTCTCAAACACCAAGGTAGTACAAGGCTTTCTATGACTATACTGCACATTCCCTGGTTCTTTGTCCCTAGAAGCTACTACTTCTCTAGTTCTTGAAATCTGTGCATATTTTTACACCATCAAGGAGGGGGGAGGATGATAGCCAGGTGGTCTATTCATTTCAGTCAAGAAGAAAAGAATCAGCCCATTATGAGTGGCGTCACTCCTGTGCTAGTGTTCCTGGGTTCTGTAGGAAAACAGGCTGAGCAAGTCATGTGGAGCAAGCCAGTAAGCATCCATGGTAAGCCAGTAATCCTCCATGGCCTTAGCCTAAGCTCCTGCCTCCAGGTTCCTGCCCTGCTTAAGTTCCTGTCCTGACTTTCTTCAATGATAAACTGTGATGTGGAGGTGTAAGCCAAAAAAACAAACAAACAAACAAAAAAACCCAAACTATTTCCTTCCCAACTTGCTTTTGTCATGGTGTTTCATCACAGAAATAGAAAATCAAACTAAGATACCAGGTGAGGACATAGCTCAGTGACCTAATGCCTCCCACTAGGACTGCTTGTTACAGGTTCCACGATGCTGATAACACTTATGATCAAATATGTAGAAGTAACAGAGTACCACAAATCTATGCATTGTCTTTTGTTTCACAGTCACAAGGATTAAAGTGATACTGTGGTAAAAGAAGCCAAGAAGAACATTCTCAAGTGGGGGTGGGAGCACCTTGACCAGAAGTATGAATAGAGATGAACAGACAATGTAACTAATAAATCATAGGGCCTACCAACATCTTTAAAAAGGAAAAGAAAAACATGTGTTATGAAATGATATAACCTGGCCCAGGGTGATGATTCATTGGTAAGTTGTTCATTGGTAAGGGAAAGATCTTAGGTTCAATCCACTATACCACACATTGACTTAAGATGATTAAAATTTAACATGAAGTTACTCTTATTCTTGTTGTTGGTTTTTTTTTTTTGTTGTTTTTTTGAGGGGCCCACCACCCAGCTCCCAAATAAATCACACATGGAGGCTTATTCTTAATTATGCTTGCCTGGCCTTAGCTTGGATTGTTTCTTCCAAGCTTTTCTTAACTTATCCTGTCTACCTTTTGCCTCTGGACTTTTCTCTTTCTCTTACTTTTGTGAATGTTACTCTTATTCAATGGCTTGCTGTGTAGCTTGGTGGCTGGGTAGCTGGCCCCTGGAATCCACTTCCTTCTCTGGCTACTTCTTCTTTTTCTCCCAGATTTCTCCTTCTATATTCTCTCTGCCTGCCAGCCCCACCTATTCTATCTCCTGCCTTGCTATTGGCAATTCAGTTCTTTATTAGACTAATCAGATGTCTTAGACAGGCACAGTAACACAACTTCACAGAGTTAAACAAATGCAATATAAATGAATGTAACACACCTTAAATTAATATGCCCCAACATATTCTTTTGTGTGAATGTTGTATTATGTATACATTTATGTAATATATATGTACATGAGTGTATGTTTGTGTTTGACTCTGCACATGTGCAAATATATGTTGGTTAAAAGCAGAAGCCAACATTAGATGTCTTCGTCCACTATTCTCCACCATATTTTATGAGAATGGTTCTGTCCCTGAACCTGGAGCTCACTAATTCAGCTATACTGGCTTGCCAGTGATCTGCAGGCATCTTATTATCTCTGTCCCTTTCCAGCACTGTTGTTCTGGATATATTTCTCTTCATATGGGTTTTATGTGGGTCCTAGAGATCTGAACTCAGATCCTTATGCTTGTTAGTCAGGCATGTCACCAATGGACCCAGTTTTTCAGCGTCTACTATTTCAGAAATACACAAATGTTAACAACATTATATATATACATATATATTGTAGTGGGTAGCCATTCCAGCTTTGATCTGGAAGTTCCAACCCCCATTGAGGCTTTGGGGCCAAGGGAGGAGCCTGGAGACCCGAGATCAGGATGGGTGAGAGCTCTCTTTCTGTTCCAGGACCCTGGACGGTGGAGGTTGACAGAGCAGAGCTCCAGAGATACACCTTCCCCAGACCCCACAACCTACCTATCCCTTCATTTGTAAGCTACCCACTACTATATATATATATATATATATATATATATATATATATATATATATATATGTGTGTGTGTGTGTGTGTGTGTGTGTGTGTGTGTGTATTTATATGAATGAACTGATGGAGTTTATGTATCAAGAGAACATGATCATAGAATTGAGAACAGCTTCAAAACTAATGACCGACTACAGACTGCACAGTGTTAGGTTAAACTTATGATGTTGGAAGGGATGGTGAGGTGGCTCAATGAGTAAGGCACTTGCTACTAAGCCTGACCCACATGACAGAAACAGAGAACTGCTGGTTCATACAAGTTCTCTGCTCTCCACAAATATGCTGTGGCAGGTACTATGTATCTGGCTGGCTGGCTGGCTATCTATCTTTTTTTCCTTCCTTTCTCTCTCTCTCTGACACATATGTATACAACTAAATGGATAAATATTATTTAAACATTGTAATACTAGAGATTCTTACAGCAAATCTAATAGATTTCATTCTTTGAAACTTTTCTGCACTTATTGAGTGTGTGTGTTTGTGTGTGTGTGTGTGTGTGTGTGCACACACATGTGTGCCTCCTCACTTAAGTCCAGGTCAGAGGACAACTTTCAGAAATCTGTTCTCTCCCTCCACCATGTGTATTCTGGTGGTTGAATGTAAGTTGTCAGGCTTAGAGGCAAGCATCTCCACCCACTGAGCCATCTTGCTTGCCCCTGAGATTTCCAATTTTCTAGATGAAATTCATATTATGGTAAAGGAACCTGTAGATAAACTTTATTTAGTTGGTTGCCAAGTTACATAAGAATAACAAGTAACATTTATATTTCTGTGTACTTATTTGAAGTTAAGCAAAACATAATAAGTTATTTGGATACTTAAATTGGGCAAAAACCACTGAAAGGAAAACAGTTTCAGATTTGTATTTAGCAACAGCATATTCACATTTTATAGTAAGATTTAAGGTATTGTGTTTATGATCCAGAATAAAATGGAATATATTCTTTAACATGAATCTTAAAAGATATTATTAATAAAAAAAATACCTGGAGCCGGATATCGGGGTGAAAGCTGATAGATCAGAGAAACAGAACAAGCCAGCCATGTTCTTACCTCTACAAAACCTTCAGCCTCAAGAGAGAATGACTTCCTGTTTCCTCATGCCTTATATACTTTTCTCTGCACAGATATCACTTCCTGGGATTAAAGACATGTATGCTTCTCAGTACTGGGCTTAAAAGGTGTGTGCCACCACTGCCTGGGTGTTTCCAGTGTGGCCTTGAACTCACAGAGATCCAGATGGATCTCTGCCTTCCAAGTGATAGGATTAAGGGTGTGTGCCTGACCTCTATGTCTAATCTAGTGGCTGGCTCTGTCCTCTGATCCTCATGCAAGTTTATTAGGGTACACAATATATCACTATAACATAGTGTACTTTTATAGAAAAAAAATTGGAGAAATTAAATTTTGTTCATTTTACTTTAATTAATTAATTCTTCTCCTCTTCCTCTTCTTCCTCTTTCTCTTCTTCTTCTACCCCCTTTTTCTCCCTGTGGGGTGTGTGTGTGTGTGTGTGTGTGTGTGTATGTGTGTGTGTGTGTTTATGAGTATACTTGCCCAGTCATACATGTGTGTGTTAGAGGACAACTTCCTGGAGTCAGTTTTATTCTTCCACCAGAAGTTTCTAGGGATCGAACACAGGAATTTAGACTTGTTGGCAAACACCCTTAGTGCTGACCTGCTGATCCATCTCACAGGCCCCTGACACCTGGCTACATTGTTGTTACATATTCATGTACAACAAGGATACTGCAAAAAGAAAAACACAGAAGAGCTTTGTTGCCACTGGCTCATTACATAGGAAGAAAAAACAAAATAAACAACACTTCATACTTGAATTAAAAAATGAAAGTAATCATAGAAATTTGGATATGAAGAATATTCATAAGGATTCCATTTAAAAATAAAATTGCATTTTTATGTGACATTACCACCCATATTGCAAGCTTTATTCTTAAAATAATAGCAATCTGATAAAAATAATTTAACAATTATTTGCTTTGGAAAAAAAAGGTCTCATTTGATGCCTCAAAAACCAGGAGGTGTGGGGGTTGATGGTGTAGGAGGAACTGTAAATGTGCTAATTTCCTCATCTTCCATGAGGAGGAGTGAACTAGTACTGTGCCATTTCTAAAGCTGATAAATGAGGAAAAATAAATTTAAAACTTTTTCACCAAAATAGCTTAACTATCTTAATTTTGGAAGTAAAATGAGTAATGTGACTACATAGTCTTCTGATTCTGAAAAATAAATACTGAAGTGGGTGGACTGTAGAGATGGCTCAGTTGGTAAAGGGCTTGCTCTGCAAGCATGAGACCTGGAGTATAAATTGTATGATATACCAGAACTGATGTAAAAGGCTGAGTACAGCAATGAGTACCTGTGATCTTCATACTAAAGAGTTAAAGATTGGAAGACATTTTAGCCACCTTAGATGAATTAATGAGCTCCAGGCTGAGTGGAAATGTTGTCTCAAAGAATAAAATAGAAACCTACCATGAACTATCATCAGAACTACTGGCAGCTCACCCAGATCCACTCTCCAATTCATCTACCTGTTGTTTGTTCATATCTGCTTTGAGTTCTTTGAACATATTTACAATTGCTGTTTGGAATTCCTAAATCTGCTAAATTTCCAAACCCATGAATCTGCTAAGTTGCTTTTCTAAGAGAACATTACAGTAGGAGTGCTAATTTCTGAAGGAAACATACTGTATTGGCTATTTAATGTTTGTTATTTTCCAACATGGCCTAGGCATCTAGGTTTAGGTCAATGGTAGTGTTTCTTGGTATGACTATCCCATCTAACATCTCTTGAGTTGTTTGGATCTTGATTGCTGGTACCCCAACTTGTGAGGTTATGGTTCAGCTGAATGATTTGGGGTTTTGGTCTTAGGACCATTCTGTGTTGGTGTGAAAAAGAGGTGTCAGAAATGTTCTTAGCTTGGCTAGGTATAGGTACAAATTCCAAGCCTAATAGTAAATCTTCAAAAGGCTTAGAGCATCCTCTGTACTGAACTTTGGGAGTTTCTAGAAGGCAACTAGATTTTTCAGGTTGTCCTGGGGTTCCAGGTCAGATACCTAGTGATTCTGATGGTGGGCCCAGTGCTGGATGAGGTGAATCATCTGAATTCTTCTAGTAAAAAGAGACAGACTAATAGATTGTATTAGAAAAGAGAATCTATCCTTTTGTTACATTCAATATCATCTGTGATGATATTTAATCTGTAGTCTAAAAAATAAGGCTTGTCTGAAGATCAGAATGTGGAGCTAATCAACTAGTCAGTTATAGAGGCAGTGGTGGCACATACCTTTAATCTCAGCACTTGGAAGGCAGAGGCAGGTGGATCTCTGTGAATTCAAGCCTACTCTGGGCTACACAAGATTGATCCAGTCTAAAAGAGAAACATAGCCAGGCAGTGGTGACACACACCTTTGATTCCAGCACTTGGGATCTCTAGCCTTTAATCCAGTCACTAAAGAGGTTGAGACAGGAAGTGATATGGCTGGGTGGAGAGAGGAATATAAGGCAGGAGGAGACAGGAGCTTGGTCTCTTTCAGTCCAAGGAGTTGGCAAGCTAAGAGGTGGTGGCTGTGGCTGGCTCTTTTGTCTCTCTGATCTTTCAACATTTACCCCTATATGACTCTGGGTTTTTATTATTAAGACCAATTAGGATTCATGCTACACCTGGTGTCCAACTTTTGGGGCACAACTTCATGAAAAAGCTGCTTGATATGACTTTGCAGCCAGAGCTGTATGCCACTGGGGTCACTATCCCACCAGCTAAATTTCTGTTGCAGCCTACCTGCAACAAACTGTATAGGCTTTTGGTCTCCAAAAACTGCAGGAATTAGCCACTTTCACACATTTCCTTATGTAGATGGCTGACTCTTTGTCTTCTTCTCTCCCAGTGGGTTGTGGGCTCTCTCTGGAGCCCCTCCTCAGGCTGCTACCACACAAGGTAACTGCCTTGTAACCCACTTTAGGTTCTACACAGAAGCACTCAGCCTCATATCTGAATAATCATCATTGGCAGATTTGCTGAGACAATTGGGAATTCTTAAAGGGAAAAATTAGTTAAAAGAGAGAGTTTTTCCCCCACATTAAAAAGTAGGAAACACTATTATGATGGAGAGAATTAGGTCTCTGTATGATTACATGGTGCACTGTTTGAAAATGGAACAATTAGATGAGAAGATAATTAATCTAGATGGGATTTATATAATGTCAGTTATAAATATTATTTGTTTGATAACTTTTGTTTTATCATTAAGAAAGTTGGTTGAAACAGAGAGGGAGAACAAGGAATAGGAGACCATGGTAAATGAAGACCACGTGAGAATAGGAAGAAGCAAAGTGCTAGAGAGGCCCACAGAAATCCACAAAGATACCCCCACAACAGACTGCTGGCAATGGTTGAGAGACAGCCCAAACTGACCTACTCTGGTGATGGGATGGCCAAACACCCTAATTGTCGTGCTAGAAACCTCATCCAACTACTGAGGGATCTGGATGCAGAGATCCATGACTAGGTCCCAGGTGGATCTCTGGGAGTCCAATTAGCGAGAATGAGGAGGGTTTATATGAGCGAGAATTGTTGAGACCAAAGTTGGATAAAGCACAGAGACAAATAGCCAAACGAACGGAAACACATGAAATACGAACCAATGGCTGAGGGGTCCCAACTGGATCAGGCCCTCTGAGTGGGTGAGACAGTTGATTGGCCTGATCTGTTTGGGAGGCATCCAGGCAGTGGGACTGGGTCCTATGCTCATTGCATGAGTTGGCTGTTTGAAACCTGGGGCCTATGCAGGGTCGCTTGGCTCGGCCTGGGAGGAGGGGACTGGACCTACCTGGACTGAGTCTACCAGGCTAATCTCAGTCTGCGGGGAAGGCTTTGCCCTGGAGGAGATGGGAATGGGGGGCGGGCTGGGGGGAAGGTGAGGGGGGCAGGAGGGAGGAGAACAAGGGAATCCGTGGCTGATATGTAGAACTGAATTGTATTGCAAAATTAAAATTAAAAAAAAAGAAAAAAAATAACAAATTCAACCTCAGAAGTCTTGTGATAAAAATGAAAAAGTAATAAAACCTGAATGAAGAAAAAAAAAAAAAGAAAGTTGGTTGAGATGAGTGCCAAAATAAAAGTTTTAGAAAAACTTGTTAAAACAAATCATCAAGATATTCAGACCCAGACACAGGAATTTAAAGGAGAACCAATCTCAGCATTGCATTTTAAGGTTACAGAGAACAGCCTAAAGTTTTCAAACAGCCAACCTTAATTTATCTAGTAACCTTACAGGAAGTGGCAAATGATAGATATCTTCATGGCTGTTTAAGAGCTGACTGGACTTCTGTGCAAATGTTAGAAATGAGACAATTCAAGGAAGCAATAATCTCATATGGCATGCATTCACCTTTTTTTGAAGCAGATGTTAAACTGGTCAACTTATAATAAGATTATCCCCAAAGACTGAAGAGATTTGGTTACAGCAGTCTTGGAGCCTAATCCTTAGTTACAATGGAGGACCTGGTGGAAATATGAGGCTAAGACCATTGAAAAAGGAAGTAGGGCTGGAGGTATGGAGATCTCCAAAGACCAACTTCTTGGAGAGAGAGAGATTATGATAATATAGAAAGGCAATTTCTATATGATGACCACACCCTGGCTTTGTGCTCACAGCAGTCTTGAATGCTTGGGACAGAATTGAAGAAGTAGGAAAGAAAACTCTGTCATTTATTAAAGTTATTCAGGGAACAAAAGAAACCTTTACTGATTTCTTACAAAGATTGACTTCAGCAGTAAGTAGAATGATACAAATTTAGAAGCTAGACAAATAATAATTGAATATCTGGCTTTTGAAAATGCCAATACACAATGCAAAAGGGGAATTAGACCCTTAAAAGCAAGATCAGCACCCTTAGAGGGATGAATCAGAGATATAATCAATATTGAATCTCATAACCATGATGATACTTGGTTAGAAGAGGGGATTTCCAGAGGTTTGAAGAAAAATCAAAATGTCAAGTGTTTCAATTGTGGTGAACAAGGTCACCCAAAAAGTGATTATAAACATGGCATTCCTAGAAACAATGTTTTTTCAAAGAACAATCCCAACAGAACACCCCTCCCTTCTAGAGCATGCAGAAAGTATGGCAAAGGCAGACATTGGATTAATGAATGTAGACCAACAAGAGACAGTAAAGGTAACCTTTTGCCATTGACAAATGCATTGATTGGCTTCTCTTAGGTACCCATGTCAAATTCAGTTCAGCCATTTCCTGTCACCATAGAGGAAACTTCCCAGAGCAATTAAATAAACTAATGCCTATTATAAGAAACCATATTGCTCTAGATGATAGAACAGCTATAGAAGAGAGAACAAAAAAAGTCAGGAGAAACCGTAAAGTGAATATGTTGGCAAACTTCTATAAATGAATAATGACCAAAATAAAAAATATGAATAAATGACATTGTCATTGAAGGTCTTATAGACATAGGCACAGATGTAACAATAATACATCAGAACCTTGCATAAAAAATTGACCTATTAAGGAGGTAAAAGTTTAACTTTTAGGGATTAGAACATTATTTCAGGTAAAACAAAGCATGAAGTCAGTAAAAAGTATAAGACCAGAAAGAAAAAGGGGAAAATTAGAGTCATATGTGGCTAATATTGCAATGATTTTGTGGGTATGTGATTTGTTACACCAATGGAATGTCCATATTAACATTTCTCCAACATCAGAAACAAACCATAAACTAACATATGTTTCTGGAGAAAATATTAGAAGGTATTATAAGGAACAGTCACTGCCCATTTAGGTTTTACAAGAATAGGGCACAACAGCTGCTGATTTTCTACTGCACCAACAGCCCTACCTTTAAAATGGTTGATGGACAAACCTGTCTGAGTTGGGCATTGGCCTTTGACATCAGAAAAATTACAGGCTTTAGAACACCTGGTATAGGAGCAGCTAAATGCACAGTATGTTCAAGAATCAACCAGCCCTTAAAATTCTCCTATATTTGTCATTAAAAAGAAATCTGGAAAATGGAGAATGGTAACAGATCTAAGATGTGTTAACAAGGTGAATCAGCCAATGGGTTTTCTATAGTCTGGAATTCCTTTGCCTACTCTGTTACCTAAAGAATGCCTTCTTATAGTTACTAATTCAAAAAACTGTTTCTTCACTATGCCTTTACAGGAAAAACACAGAGAAAAACTTGCCCTCATGGTGCTGCTTATAATAATTCTCAGTCTGTTAAGAGATATCAATATAAGGTTCTCCCAAAGGGAATGTTAAATAGCCCCACCTTGTGCCAATATTTTGTACATGTGTCATTGGAAATGATAGGTAATCAATTTCCTCAATCAAGAGATTACCATTACATGGATGACATATTACTAGCTGATTCAAATGTTGAGACTTTAAAAAGAATGTCTAAAAAAGTAAAGAAAATACCTTGTTGGGTATTATAAATTGCTTCTGAAAAAGTACAAAGAGGATATTGTATTAATTATTGAGGACATAGAATAGGTCTACAAAAAATAGATATCAAAGGGTGCAAATTCAGAGAGAGCGATTGTGGACACTTAATGACATTCAAAGATTACTAAGAGATATTTCCTACCTATGACCCACTATTGGAGTAGAAAATGAAGAATTGATTAATTTTTCCAAAACCTTGAATGGTGACCAGAACAACTTGAGTAGTTCAAGAGAATTATCAGCTGAAGTTGAGAAAGAATTGGTTTTGGTTGAAAAAAGTTACAGGATGCCCATGTGGATTGTTTAGATCCAGAGCTTAATTACATTCCAGTTATTTTATCTTCTCTGCAGTTTTCTACAAGAATATTAATATAGAGGGAAGATATTATCTTAGAATGGATCTTTTTACCGTATAAACAAAGTGAAAATTTAAAAACTTGCGTCAAAAATTCTCTTTGTGGTTTCTAAAAGGAAAATTGAGACTTTATCAATTAGCAAAAATAGACCCAGCAAAAACTGTAGTACCTTTTACTAATAATGAAATTGACAAATTATGAGCAGAAAGTGAACCTTGGTAAAGAGCTTGCAATTTTTTTTGGAAGAGATTAACAGCAAATATCCCAAGAGCAAGAGAAATCAATTTATAAAGAGAAATAACTGGATCCTTCTTCACACTGTACAGGGAGCACCAATATCTGGAGTCCCTGATTTTTTTTTTTTTTTTGGTTTTTCGAGACAGGGTTTCTCTGTGTAGCTTTGCGCCTTTCCTGGAACTCACTTGGTAGCCCAGGCTGGCCTCGAACTCACAGAGATCTGCCTGGCTCTGCCTCCCGAGTGCTGGGATTAAAGGCGTGCGCCACCACCGCCCGGCGTCCCTGATTTTTATACTGATGCAAATAAATCAGAAAAGGCAGATTACAAATTAGAAAATTTACGTCATTTGTCTCAAAGTCCTATGATTCTGTCCAAAAATCAGAATTATATGCTATTCTAATGGTATTAATGGATTTTACAGAACCTGTTAACATAGGTACTATCTTTCAGTATCCAGAAAGATTTTTTTTACACATTGAAACTGCTGAATTTATTACTGATGAGTCAGAATTATATTTGTTATTTATTCAGTTATAAGAAATACTCAGGAATAGGAATCATCCCTTATATATAAGACACATCTGATCCCATACAGTTCTGCCAGGCTCTTTAGAACAAGGTTATGATAAAATTCATCAACTATTGATAGAAAATGTGCTAGAGGCTTCAGAGTTTCATTCAAAAAAAAGAATCATGTCAATAGCAAAGGTTTGTAAAAAGACTTTTCCATTACTTGCAACCAGCCAAGGAAACTGTAAGGAAGTGTCCTAATTGTTCTTTATATAACCAAACTCTACTACCCACTGGAAGTAACCCAAAGGATACTCAAAGGAATAAAATCTGACAGATGGATGTTTCAATTTTTAGAATTTGGAAAATTAAATTATGTACACCACACCATTGACACCTATTCAGGATTTCAATGGGCAACTGTTTTGAGTTCAGAAAAGGCTGATTCTGTAATCACACATTTGCTAGAAATTATGGCCATCATGGGAATACCTGTACAAATTAAGACTGATAAAGCTTCAGCATGTCTCTGTAAAATGAAACTGCTTGTTGCTTATTACTATGTAATGCATATTACAGCTATAACACAATCTTGCAGGCCAAGCAGTTATAGAAAGATCAAATCAGGCTCCAAAGGATATGCTAAATAAATAGAAAGGGGTGATAAAGACGACCAGAAATAGATTGCATAATACATTATTAACTTTGAATTTTCTCAGTGCTAATGAGAAAGGGACAACAGCTGCAGAGACATTGGATAATAGACAAAATCACAGAATTAAATCAGCCTGTATACTTTAAAGATGTGCTGACCTTAGAATGGAATACAGGATATGTGTTACATTGGGGATAAAGGTTTGCTTTTTTTTACTCAAGAGAAGAAAAGCTGTGGATACCATAAAAGTTGATAAAGGTTTGATTGGAATAAGAGAGACCTCTTAATTAGAAGAGGTGATAGTTCATCAACTAGCATTAATGTTCAATCTAAACTAACTTATATAAATAACAAATGCTTTTCACTTGATCAGCTATTAATTGCCAAAAGGAAACTTCCTCAAAATTAGAGTTGAGGAAGGGCTTTGTTTTTGTCTTTTCATGAGAATGAAGGCATTTAGCTAAGGAATCTGAAGACCACTAGACAAATGAATCATGTGAAGAAAAGGACAAATCATCCAGAAAAAATATCCCCCCCTTTGAAGTCTCCAAAAGGATTATTGGGCCCCACAACAATAATTCCACCAGAACTCTGATAACACCAGTTAGCTAAAAGATACCACCTAATGATCAGCCTTGGACTAAAAAATGCTCAGCATAATTTCAAGGTAGTTAGCTGTTATGATGCAATCTCACAGACTATTTTAGCTAGGACTTGAGACAAGCCCTGCATTTTCCCATTTCACAGAGACTGGACAACAAATGATACAGCTACTATTTCCAGGACTTGACAACTAACTCAATTTTTTCTTTTCAGGACCCCCTAAAGATGATATTGCCCTCAGACAGCAGGAAGTAATTTTAAGAACATGACATCCATATTCTCAAGAGATAAGGTGGGTGGTTTTTGGTCTTTCAATGGGTATTTGTCATCATTTAGGGTGGTTGGTTACAAGCTGTTATTGGTAATGGTCAGGAAAAAAGGTGAACAAAGGAGATTAGATTCAGAGTTCTTATTCTGAAAAGAAAAAAGGGGAATACAGATATGATAGGATAAAAGAGTAAATTATTAAATCTACTTTTAAAAAGCAACTACTTGTTTTAAATATTATATATTAATATGGACCTTTGTATATTGATAAAAAGCTGAGATTTTTTTTGAACATGCTGTACATACATTTCTAATCTTGTTTAAGCTATTGTATCTATACATCTCTGCTGTGGGATGGTCTGTATGTCAAGTGTGTTGCTGATTGGTCAGTAAATAAATCACTGATTGGCCATTGGCTAGGCAGGAAGTATAGGCGGGATAAGGAAAAGAATTCTGGGAAGTGGAAGGCTGAGAGAGACACTGCCAGCCGCCATCAGGACAAGGAAGATGTAAAGTACCGGTAAGCCACAAGCCATGTGGCAAAGTAAAGATTAATAGAAATGGGCTAAATATAAGAGTAAGAGCTAGACAATGACAGGCCTGAGCTAATGGCCAAGCAGTTTAAATAATATAAGAGTTTGTGTGTTTATTTTATAAGTGGGCTCTGGGACTGGCGGGACTTGGTGGCGGGAGCTGGAGAAAAATTCTCTAGCAACATGTTTTAATAACATAGATTTTTTTTTAATGACAATGAGACATGTCTGTTCCTGGCAGCACCAATCTACTTTAGAGAAGATTATGGGCATTGAAGTGATTCCATATGGAGTTTACTTTCTTTGTGGCAAAAATAATCCACTGAGCAAGAAAGTACCTTTACATCGACTGCTGACAGTATGCTATCCAAATCGGATAAGCAGGACACAAAAGAAAGGACTGCTGAACTTTCCCAAGACAAGGTAAGAAAGTCCTTCAGAAAATCCTACTTCACAGATAAGTCTGTCAGGTATTCTAGGCCTGTAGGCTGAACATAGATGCCCCAACATTGCAAAGGAAAGTTTGGTGACTCTCCAAGCATTCAGCTGTTTCTGACATTTCTCACAGTTTTTGGAAGTCATTTGCTTGCACTTCTTGTTCCCTCATATTATTTCCTTCTTGGATCCCTGAGGGAGTTGAAGAATAGATAGGCATAGTTTTCTTTCTATACCAGACTCAGAAATGAAATTTACTAATGTAGTAGGTTGCTGCTTCAGCCATGCCCTGAAACAACGCCCCTAGTGAGGTAGCAGGTAAATGTTTTACCTGAATATGACCTTGAGGTACATCAGGGACCCTTAATATTTTGGATGCATGTATGTGGCTCTCTCTTTGCTACCTCATAGTTTTGGATGCTGAGATCTTGGACCAGGCAGATCAGCGTGGTACATAGCTCAACTTTCCCAGACCCTACAATAAATGTCCTGTGGTTGTGAATTAACCCCCAAATAAATTCCTTTGCACATTAAATAGACTCTGTGGATTAATCCCATTATCTGGTACCCAATGTGGGGGGGCAAAACCCCCAAACCCTGATATTGAGAGTCTCATGCTGTACCGACTGAGCTAGCCATACAGATAGCTTCCATGGATCCCCATCAATGGCTCTGTGAACAGACTGTACAATCTGCTGGTACCAGTGGCAGTGCAGGAATCTGTGTTCTAACTGCATGAGTACCACTCCCTCCTTAATCCCTCCCAAGTCCCTGCATCTGTATTCCTCATGCCGTGGCAGACTTGCATTGGTTCTCTATTTTGAGCTATTGCATAGTGATTACACACCACTTCTGGTCCACATTGCCTCTCCTTCACAGCTCCCAAACTGCGTTCCCCTGTCAAGTCCTATATGCGGTGCTGAGTACACCTAGTGTGTGCAGATTTACCTGCCCTTAGAGGCTCCTGCCTGTCTGCCTGTGGCTCTACTAGCCACATGCAGTCTTCTCCAGATCCTGCACACTGTAGCCACAGTGCACCTCCATGGTAGGCTGAGCCTGCCCCCTGTGGCTACATCCTCCATCCCATACACATGTAGCTGGTTGTGGTGCACACCAGTAGGATTTTCTTGATAGCTCCTTTAAGCCCAATAGAGGTCAAGGCAGGTCCTCAGAACATGCTTCAGTACCTGCTTCTGTACTACACCTGTAACACCTGCTGGCCAAATAGTGCTATTACACCCAAAACCATCATGAGAATCAGGACACTAGCCCTCAAGGATTCACATAAGGTAAAATTACTTGATAATTGTATACCTTAAAACCGATTAATAAATAAACAAATTAATAAAATTTCCTTTACAAATTTTGAATATTTACCAAAAAGTGACAGAAAATATTATATCTCAAGAATTTAATTTTTTTTTTGCTGGCATGATGAATGAAATTTAACAGGTTATATACGACCTTCCTTAAACATATGTAATATTCACTATTATGGCATTTAGTATAATAATTCACATCATATCATTGAAAAATTGGCTTAATAATAACAACAAAAATGAGGCATTAACAGGACTGACACAGGCTTTACAAGGTAGTAATGAAGAATAACATAAGAAGATTCTTTCTTTGGAATCTGCTCACTTACTTCAAGAACTTCAGTCCATTAATAATAACTGTACCACCAGATTTAATTCTATTGATACTAAATATAAATATTTAATGGATAAAACAATAACTCTTCAGAGAAATGGTAACAATATTCAGATAATTTATAAAGAGGTGAGATTATCACTAATTGATGAAATAAAGTCTATGGAATCATATGTTTCAGAATAACATAAAAAGTTACATGATTCCATGAAATCTCTAGAATCTTTACAGCAGAGTAGGTTCAAATGCTGCAACAGACCAAAGTTGCTCAATTTCAAGCTCTGAAAGAATCTCTCAGTAAAGATGACAAAGAAACTAATAAACAGAAGGGCAAGGCCATACAATTCATAACAACACCAGGTGGCTCTTATACAATGGCTTATCTTGCCACCATCTGTGAGAAGCCAGCAGATGATAAATATCCTAAGCTGCTATATGTTAAATATATTTTGCAACCTACTCATATAAGAGATTTAAAAAAATAAGGAAGTGATGGTCACCTATGGTATACATTCAACTTGTGTAAAACAGATGTTAAATACGTGATCTTCTGCAAATAGATTCATACCAGATGACTAGAATCAGTTAATCTCAGCTGTTTTAAAATATAGCCAGCAGTGACAGTGGAAAAGCTGGTTGAGAGAGGAAGCTGGAAGCAGGGTAAGATCAGAGGTTTTGAGATCTCCAAAGATCAAATTCTTGGTGAGGGCTGTTTCACTGATAGAAATGTACAAGCTACTTTTGATGAGCATAATATATCCCTATGCCATACAGCAGCTTTAAATGCTTGGGAAACAAAATCCAGAAACAGGGAAACCAACTGACTATATTATATATGAAAATTATTCAAGACCCACAAGAACCATTTACTGATTTATTGCCAAGGCTGACCATGGCTATAAGCAAGGCAGTATCAGACCAAGGACTAAGACAAGTATTAAACAAATCCTTAGCTTTTAACAATGCTAATACAGAATGCAAAAGAATACTTACAATTTTAAAGGTCAGATCTGCACCTTTGGAGGAATAGTCCCAATACACAAATGGTATTGAGTCTCTTAACTATAATGAGACTTGGATAGGAGAGGCAATTTCTAGAGGTAGAAGGAGGCCTTGAGGTACCGAATGTTTAACTGTGATACACCAGGTCATATGAGAAAAAAATGTACACAGGGTGCTCCTATATGCAATACTCCTTCTAGAAATAGCCCAAACAGGAGACCTCAACCTTCTTGATTATGCATTCTTATGGTACTAATGGACTTCACAGAACCCCTCAATATAGTCACTGACTCCCAATATTTAGAGAGAATTGTTTTACATATTGAAATTGCTGAATTTATTCCTGATAATACAAAATTAACATCACTATTCATGCAATTACAGGAAATCATCAGAAATAAGGAACATCACATACATACACACACACACACACACACACACACACACACACACACACAACAACAAAAAAGCCAGGGCCAGATGGTTTTAGTGCAGAATTCTAACAGTCTTTCAAAGAACAGGTGAGAGGTGATAACACTCCTCAAATTATTCTACAAAATAGAAAAAGAAGAAACATTTTTGGAGGCCACAATCACCCTGATACCAAAAGCCACATGAAAATTCAAGAACAAAAATGAATTACAGACTAATTTTCCTCATGAACATTGGTGCAAAAGTACTCAATAAAATACCTGCAAACCAAATCCATGATCACATCAAAAAGATCATCCACCATGACCAAATAGGCTTCATCCCAGAGATGTAGGGATATTTCAATATAGGAAAATCAGTAAATGTAATCCACCACATAAAAAACTAAAAAAGTGAAAAAAATCACATGATCATCTCATTAGATGCTGAAAAAGTCTTTGACAAAATCCAACACCTCTTCATGATAAAAGGTCAGGTATACAAAGGACATACCTAAACATAGTAAAGGCAATTTATGGAAAGCCTATAGCCAACATCAAATTAAATAGTGAGAAACTCAAAATCATTCCATTAAAATCATGAATAAGAGAAGGATGCCCACTGTTTCCATATCTACTCAAGAGAGTACTTGAATTGCAAGCTACAGCAGTATGACAACTAAAGGAGATCAAGGGGATACAAATTAGAATGGAAGAAGTCAAAGTTTCATTATCTGCAAATGATAGGTATATGAGAGCATACATAAGCAACCCCAAAAATTCTACCAGGGAAGTGCTATAGCTATTAAACACCTTCAATAAAGTTGCTGGATATAAGATTAACTAAAAAAAAAATCAGTAGCTCTTCTGTGTAGCATGAATCTTAAAGAGTCTTATTTATAAAATCAAACCTGAGCCAGGTATTGAGGTTAATGCTGAATGATCAGAGAAACAGAATAAGCCACAGCTTCCTCACCTCACCAGTTTCTCAGCTGATCCTGTTTTCTCAGACTGGAAGCCTCTCAGTCCTCACCCCGAATAAATCTCAGCTGAAATGTGCTGCTCCAAAGTCTGAAAGCTTAACCAGCCAAATGCTTCTAGTTTCTGGTCTTCATGCCTTATATATCTTTTTGCTTTCTACCATCACTCCCTGGGATTAAAGGCTCGCTTTCTGGGATTAAAGGCGTGAGTCACCATGCTTGTCTGTATCCTTGAACACATTGATTTCTGCCTCTGGAATGCTAGGATTAAAGGTGTGAGTGCCATCACTTTCTAGCCTTTGTATCTAGTGGCTGTTCTGTCTTTGACCCCAGATAAGTTTATTAGGGTACACAGTATTTTGGGGAACACAATACCACCACACTCCTATATACAAATTATATATGGGCTGAGAAAGAAATCAAGGAAACACCACCTGTAGCTGAAGTTTTCTCCAGTCCTGCCCAGCCCTACAGACCCTGCAGCCGCTTATAAAATAATCACTCAGATGCTTATATTAATTAAAATTTTTCAGCCGTTAGCTCAGGTCTACCACTGGCTAGCTCTTACATTTAAATCCAGCCCACTTCTGTTAATTTATATGTCACCACATGTTCTGTGGTTTTACCTGTGCGCCATTACATCCTGCTCCCTGGATGGTATCTGCTTATTCAGCCTTCCTCTTCCCAGAATTCTCTTCTCTGTTTATCCCACCTATACTATATTTCTTGCTTGGCTACTGGCCTATCAGTGTTTTATTTATCAACCGAATCACACCAACACACATTCACAGCATACAAAATGACATTCCCATCATTTTCCCTTTTCTTTCTATTTAAAAGGAACTTTAAAAACTTTAAAACTTTAACATAGTAAAATTATATATAACAAAACTGTTATCAAGCAAGAATTACAGTTACAATACCTAGTCTATTTATTTTGGCAAAATTGAAGAAAATATCCTATCTATCCTATTTTTGTGAGTCTAAGGTTTCATATCTGTCTTATCTCTTATAATAACCAAGGGAAATTATAACTATCTAGTCTTCAACTACATCAAAGACCTCAGAAGGATATAATATTACCTGAGAAACAGGAGAAGGATGGAAGCCCAGCTAGCTCAGTTGGTAGAACATGAGACTCTTAATCTCAGGGTCATGGGTTCATGGCCTACATTGGGTACCATTTGTAGCTGAAGTTTTCTCTGGTCCTGCCCAGCCCCACAGATCCTGCAGCTGCTTATAAAAACAATCACTCAGATGCTTATATTAATTAAAACTCTTCAGCCATTAGCTCAGGTCTACCATTGACTAGCTCTTACATTTAAATTCAGTCCACTTCTGTTAATCTATATGTCTCCACATGTTCCATGGTTTTACCTGTGTGCCATTACATGCTGTTCCCTGGACAGTAGAATAGCATCTGTTGATTCAGCCTTCCTCTTCCCAGAATTCTCCTCTCTGCTTATCCCACCTATACTATACTTTCTGCCTGGCTACTGGCCAATCAGTGTTTTATCAACCAAATCAGTGCAACACATATTTACAGCATACAAAACGAAGTTTCCATCAAACACCCTTCACAATAGCCATGGATAATATAAAATATCTTGGGATAACTCTAACTAAGTAAGTGAAAGACCCAAATGATAAAAATTTCAAGTCTTTTGAAGAAGACATCAGAAGATAAGAAGATTTCTCATGCTCATGGATCAGTAAGATCAACATAGTAAAAATGTCCATGTTACCAAAAGCAAACTACAGATTCAACACAATCCTCACCAAAATCCCAACACAATTCTTTACAGACTTTGAAAGAACAAAACTCAACTTCATATGGAAAAACAAAAAAACTCAGGAAAGCTAAAACAATTCTGTATGATAAAACAATGTCTGGTGGTTTCACCATTTGTAGTGGGTAGCCATTCCAGCTTTGTTCTGGAAGTTCCAACCCCCATTGAGACTTCGGCAACTGTCACTCCTACAAGGCAGGGCCAAGGGAGGCGCCTAGGGACCCGAGATCGGGATCGGCGAATGCTCTCTTGGTTCCAGGACGCTGGATGGTGGAGGTGGACAGAGGAGAGCTCCAGAGAACACCGCTGGACTGTGATATACCTTCCCCAGACCCCGCGACCTACCTATCCCTTAATTTGTAAGTTACTCCATTAAATAAATCTCCTTTTAACTACGTGGAGTGGCCTAAATAATTTCACCAATACCTGGCGCCCAACGTGGGGCACGAACCCACGACCCTGAGATTAAGAGTCTCATGCTCTACCGACTGAGCTAGCCGGGCTGGTTCATTGGCCGGGAATTGAACCCAGGCCTCCCACGTTGGTGAAATTATTTAGGCCACTCCACGTAGTTAAAAGGAGATTTATTTAATGGAGTAACTTACAAATTAAGGGATAGGTAGGTTGCGGGGTCTGGGGAAGGTGTATCACAGTCCAGCGGTGTTCTCTGGAGCTCTCCTCTGTCCACCTCCACCATCCAGCGTCCTGGAACCAAGAGAGCGTTTGCCGATCCTGATCTCGGGTCCCTAGGCGCCTCCCTTGGCCCCGCCTTGTAGGAGTGACAGTTGCCGAAGTCTCAATGGGGGTTGGAACTTCCAGAACAAAGCTGGAATGGCTACCCACTACAACCATTCCTGAATTTTGAGCTGTAGTAATAAAACCTGAATGGTTTTGGCATAAAATCAGACAAGTTGTTCAATGGAATTGATTCAAAGACCCAGATGTAATTCTACACACTTATAGACTACTGAATTTCAATAAAGAAGCAAGAAATATACAATGGAAAAAAGAAAGCATGTTCAACAAATGGTGCTGATCCAAGTGGATGTTGGTATGTAGAAGAATGCAAATAGATCCACATCAATCACACTGTACAAAACTCCAGTCCAAGTGGATCAAAGACCTCAACATAGAACCAGATACACTGAACCTGACAGAAGAGAAACTGGAGGATAGCCTTGACTGCATTGACACAGGAGACAACTTCCTGAAGAGAACACCAATAGCTCAGGAATTAATAAATTCTGAGATCAACAATTAATAAATGAGACCCTGTGAAATTGAAAAGTTTCTGTAATGGAAGACATCATCAATAGGACAGAAAGGCAGCCCACAATGGGAAAGCATTTTCACCAACTTCCTATCTGACAAAAGGCTAATATTCAAAAATATATAAAGAACTTAAGAAACTAGACAGCAACAAGCTAAATAATCCAATTAAAAATGGGGTACAGTTCTAAACACAATTCTCAACAGAGGAAACCAAAATGGTTGAGAAGCACTTAAAGAAATCTTCAACATCCTTGGCTAACAGGGAAATATAAATCAAAATGACTCTGAGATTCCATCTTATACCAGTCAGCATGGCTAAGATGAAAACCACAAGTGACAGCTCATTCTGGAGAGGATGTGTAGTTAGGGGAATATTTCTCCATTATTGGTAGGAGTGCAAACTTGTATAGCCACTTTGGAAATCAATATGGCTGTTTCTCAGAAAAGTTGGAATAGATTTACCTCAAGACTCAGCCATGCCATTCCTGGACATATAAACACAGGATGCTCGACCATACCACAAGGACACTTGCTCAATTATGTTTATTATAGTTTTACTCTCAATAGCCAGAAACTGGAAAGAATTTAGATGTACCTCAACTGAAGAAAATGTGGTACATTTACACAATGGAGTATTACTCAGCTGTTAAAAACAATGACATCGTGAAATTTGCAGGCAAATGGATGGAAATTGAAAAAGTCATACTGAGTGAGGTAACCCAGACCCAGAATGACAAACATGGTATGTATGCACTTATAAGTGGATATTATCTGTAAAGTAAAAGACAATAATACTAAGGTCAACAGACCCAGAGAGGCTAAGTAACAAGGAGGGATTAAGGGGGGGGGAATGTAAGGATCTCCCCGGGAAGGGGTAATAGGATAAATTTCAAGGGTTGACTGTGGACAGGTAGATTGAGAATAGGAGGGATCAACTGGGTGGGAAGCAGAAAATACTGGGAGAAATAATTGCAACTGGGGGGGGGCATTTTAAGGCAAGTTGTAAACCTAGTGTAACTGAAACTCCATGGAATCTACAAGAGTAATACTAGCAAAGACTCCTAGTAATAGGGGACCTAGAGCCTGAACCAGCCACCTTTTGTACCCAGGCAAGGTCTCAAGTGGAGGGATTGGGAAATCAACCCAGCCACAAAACCTTTGACCTCTAGTTTGTCCTTCCAGCAGAGTGTTCTTGGGACCAGAGCCTAGCAGAATCATAATCCAAGACACCAGAGAGACTGCATCCAACAAATGATAGGAACAAGTGCAGAGTCCTACAGCCAAACATTAGGCAGAGTTCTGGGATTCCTGTGGAGGGAGAGGGAAGAAGGATCAGAAGACCCAGGGGTACAAAGACACCCTAAGAACATGGCACACAGAATCAGCTGACAGGGACTCATGGGGGCTTGTAGAGATCAGGGAGCTTGTAGTGGTTTGAC
Source organism: Peromyscus eremicus (assembly GCF_949786415.1). Lineage (NCBI taxonomy): Eukaryota > Metazoa > Chordata > Mammalia > Rodentia > Cricetidae > Peromyscus > Peromyscus eremicus. Next base: position 80,838,938 of record NC_081431.1, on the reverse strand, counting down.
CTAGATTTTCTACATATATCTTATGGCTGAGGAGCTTGATGTTCTTGAGGGACTCCTAACAGTGGGGACTGGGGGTAAGGGTGGAGGAGTGTTGTCTCTGACTCTCTTGCCTGCTTGTGGATCCCTTTTCTTCCTACTGGATTGCCTTGTCCAGCCATGATATAAGGTATGTGCCTAGTATTTTTGTAGCATATTACTCCGTGTTTGGTTGATGTCCTTGTAAGCCCTGTTCTTTTCTGAGAATAGACAGAGAGGGAGGTGGATATAGGGGATAGGGGAGGTCAAAGGGAAAAGAATGCTGTGGGGGGAGTGAGGGTAGGGAGAGGAGGAAGGGTAAAGAGGGTAGGGAGGGAAGGGAGGGATGAAAGGGGAGGGATGAAAGGGGAGGGAGCTGTAATCATAATGTAATATGCAGGATAATAGCAATAATAATAATAATAATAATAATAATAATAATAATAATAATAAAGCACCAACAAAGTCCATGACTGATACCACCTTAGGGAAAAGTCATTACAAGTAAATGAAACTAAGAAATAAGCAGGTGCAACTATTCCAATATTTGACAAAATAGACTTGAAATCAAAACTATTCAGAAGAGATAGGGAAGGATACTAGACACTCAGTAAAAGAAATAATCCAACAAGAGAATATTACAATTATAAACACATATGATCAAAACACAAGTGGACCCAGTTTCATAAAACAAATATTACTAATCTAAAAACAACAGATTGATGCTAGCAACATGATAGTGTTGACTTCAATACACATTCTCACTAATAGGTCAATAAAACACAAGGCTAGTAGAAAAACTGAAGATAAATGACATTATAAATCAAATGGTTCTAACAGATATCTACAGAACAGGGGGTATAGTTCAACTTAATAAAGGCAAAATACAATAATCCCACAGCTAGCATCTTGCTAAATGGAGTAAAACTCAAATAATTACTAACAAAATCTTACAAGACAAGGATTTCTATATTTTCCATTCACAACATCTTAAAAAATAAACCTTATTCTCAATTGCCCAGGGGAATTTCTCCAAAATAGATTACATATTAGAATGCAATTCAAATATAAACAAATTCAGAAAAATTGAAATGACATTTTGCATTTTATCTAACCACAAAGAGATAAAGTTAAATATCAACAACAATCCAAAAGATAGAAAGTTCATGAAGGGAAGCTAAACAACACACTACTGAATGAGAGTTGTGTCAAGGGAAAATTAAAAAGGAAACTTAAAAAAGCTTACAATAGAATAAAGATGAGAACACAATATACCTCAATCTAGGGGGCACGATGAAGGCAGTCCTAAAAGGAAAGAGTATAGAAGTGCCTACATCAGACAACTGGAGCAATTTCATATTAATATATTAGTGCTGCATCTGAAGGCATTCGAAAAACAAGAGTAGATAATACACCAGAGAAATCAGAAGTTAGGCCTGCAATAAAAAAAACAGAAACAAACAAAAACAAATACAAAGAATGGGACAAAGAGTTGCTTCTTTGAAAATATTAACAAGAAAGAGAACTCTTCAGCCATACAAACAAACAAACAAAAGGATTCAGCAAAACCAGAGATGAAATGAGAGATATTACAAGAGATTCTGAAGAAATCCAAGAATTCTAGGACATACGTTAAACATCTATATTACATTAAACTGGAAAATCTAAAAGAAAGGAATAAATTTCTAGATAAATATGATTACCAAAATCAAATTAAGATTAAATAAATTCAATAGTATTATAACAACCAATGAGATAGAAGCAATAATTGAAAAGGAACAAAAGCTTAGTTTCAGATGGATGCATCACAGAAAATTTTCAGACCTTGAAAGAACACTAATACTATCAAAATATTCTATAAATTAACAAGGAAGGAACACTTCCGCATTATTTTTTTATGAAGCCAGAATTACCTTGATCCCATAGCTAGACACAGTTTCAACAAAGAAATAAAATCATATATTTTATTTGGACATCCATAATGAGCACAGATGTACAAGTTTTCAATAAAATATTTGCAAAATAAATTCAAGTATATATCAAAAAGATTATCTGCCATGATGAAGTCAGCTTCAACCTACAAGTGCAGATATGGTTCAACATATGTAAATCAATACATGCTGTCTACCATATAAATAGACCCAAGGACAGAAAAGACAGGAACATTTCATCAGATGCAGAAAAGGGCTTTGACTAATCAAACATCTCTTCATTATAAAGTTCCAGAGCACCTAGGAGCAGTTCAACATAAAACATCTAGGGATATAGTTCAACATAAAAATTTCCATATACAATAAACCGACAGCCAGCAGCATGTTAGATGGCAAAAAACCCAAAGCATTTCCAATACAATCCTACAAGACAGAGATTTTCAGGCTTTCCATACCTGTTTATTGTAATTATTGAAGTCTTAGCCAAAGCAGAAAGACAAATGAAGGAGATGAAGTTCACACAAAAAGGCAAGGAAGAAGTCAAAGTATCTTCATATGCAAATGACATAATGCTATTTCTAAAACACCCCAAGAGAGATTCTCAACCTTCCTTATGTGGTGACACTTTAATACAGTCCCTTGTGTTGTGGTGACCCCAATCGTAAAATTATTTTATTTGTACTTCATAATTGTAATTTTGCTACTGTTATGAATCATAATACTGATATCTGATATTTGAGATATCTGATATGCAACCTTCAAAAGGGTCATGACCCACAGGTTAAGAACCTCTGCTTTAGGCCCTGTGCCTTGCCTGGGCAGCACAATAAAACCAATGTTATTGTCAGAAGTGTGGGTGAGCCAGCCCCAAAGTTGTAAGTATGGGCGAGCTGTCTCCATCACTCATCTGTCATGTGCAGGGGAGAAATGCCCCTCCCCCATTGGCTCCTGAGGCAGATGGAAGAGCTGGCCCTGAGTTCATAAGAGCAGAAGAGCAGTTGCTGCTGCTCATCAAGTGCAACACTTGGGAGAGTGGCCCTAGTTGCCACACCTGGGCCACACAGTAGATTGGCCCTGAAGGTGTAGGTGTGGGAGAAGGGACCTCGAGGATGAGAAAGCAGAAGGACTGGTCCCTTCCCTTGTTCATTGCTGCAAGGGATGAACTAGCCAGGGCAATGCAGGAAATTTCACCCTGGTGGCGGGGATCAGGGAGAGCTGGCAAGTTGACCAACCTGCAACTACCCAGGCCCAGTACCAGGGTTATGAGTTGACCCACCCCAACATCCACCTCATCTATGATCTGCTGGAGCACTTGAAGGGGCCAGTCCTGCAGACCCAAAGCTGCAACAGCAGGCTAGCCAAGAGGAGTTCCAGTGAAGGCCCAGCTTGTTAGTGTGATGGTATAGCAGAAACCAGAGGCCTCAAACCAAACCAATGACTCTGCAATGAACACTGGCTAGTAAAGATATATGGATAAAGGGTTTACTGCGTGACTCACAGTGTCACACCACTGTTTCCATGTAAGATTGGTTTTTCTTTATTTCTTTTCTTTTCTTCTGTTTTTTCCTCTTAAACTTTATATTATTTTGTAGGGGGAGGTTGCAAGGGCAGAGGATGGATACAAAGGGATGAGGAAATGAATGGGATGGAGATGCATGATATGAAAAACACAAAGAATAAATTAAAAAGAAGGAAAAAGAACCACTGCCCTAAAGACTCCACCATAAACCTACAGTTGCTGAATAATTCAACAAAGTAGAAGAATAGAAAATTAATGCATAGAAATCAGTAGTCTTTTTATATACAAATGGAAAATGTGAGAAATCAGGGAAACAATCCCACTTGCAACAGTCTCCATAAAATATCTTGGAATAAATAGTACTAAAGAAGTGGGAGAATTTTAAAATTGAATGAAAAAAGAAATAAAAAGTAAAGGACATCTGTTCCTAGATATGGTAGAGGAAGTTTACTGTAGATAAAAGGGAGAGCATAGCCAGAGGCAGGGGCATCTAGAAGAGTCCAGAGTGGACATGACCAGACTGATCTGGGTCATGTGAAGAGATGGGGCAGAGGAGAGGGCAGAGCAGCTGCCTAACAAAGGGGTAGCCTGGGCCAAGAGACTGGCCAGGAGAGTAGACAAAAGGACCAGGTAACCAAAATGGTTGGGTTATACAGGAAAGGGCAGGTGGGGGAAGGGCAGCACAGCCCTGGACTGAAAAAGTTTAGGGTAGGGGGCAGGGTTTGCTAGACACATGTCATAGAAGGTAGGGACTGAGGGATGCAGGGAGAACCTTGTTCCCAGTGTCTTGATGTTATATAGTCACCTCATCCATTTGTCCCGGGTTTGAGATATAACAAAAGAAAATCTTTGGGACACTAAATAAAAAAATTTAAGAAGACATGAGAGGATGGAAAGATGTATGATCACAGATGAGTAGGATTAATATTGTAAAATCAGCCATCCTATCAAAAGCAATTTAGAGCTTCATCCCAATCTCCATCATATTTCCAACACAATTTTTCACATAAATTAAAAAAGAATCTTTAATTTTATTTGGAAACACACACACACACACACACACACACACACACACACACACACACACACACACCAGCATAATCAAAACCATATTGAATAATAAAATAAGCTCTTTAAGTATCACTATCCCAGATTTCAAGTTCTACCTGCTACACAGCTATCGTATTAAAAACAGCATGGTACTGGCATAATAGCAGACACATTTATCAAGTTTACACACTTGAGGCCAACTGATTTTAGACAAAGAAGCCAAAAAGGCACACTTAAGGAAAGACAGGATCTTCAACACACTTGATAGCTACATGAAGAAGAAACATAGATCCCTAACTAACTCTCACCTGCATTGAGTTCAATTATTAATGGATCAAAGACATCAACAAAACACCTGATACCCTGAATCTGAGAAAAGAGAAAGTAGGGAATAAGATTGAACTTATGAGCTCAAGAAAGGACTTTCTGAATAGAATTCTAATAGCATGACATTAAAATAAAAAATTGACAAATGGGACTATGTGAAACTAGAATCTTCTAAACAATAATGACACCATCTTTCAATTGAAGTTGCAGTGCATGGACTGGGAAAATGTCTTACCAGCTACATATCTGACAGAGGGTAACTATCTAGAATACACCAAGCACTCAAAAAATCAAACAGCAAGAAAACAACCTAACTGAAACATGGGGCATGGATCTAAAAGAAAGCTTTCCAAAGATGAAATACAAATATCTAGGTTTTTTTTTTTTTAAATGTTCACCATGTTTTGACTTCAGAAAATGCAAAATTAAAACTCTTTTAAGACTTTATCTTATCCAGTCAGAATGGATAAGAACAAAGAAACAAGTGAAAACAGATGCTAATGTGGATATGGAGAAAAAGGGACAACCTATCCATTGCTGGTGCCAGGACAAGCTGCTATAATCACTATGGAAATCAGCATGGAGGTTCCTACAAAGTATTGAAAATAGGTCTCCCACACAATCCAGCTATATATCTCTCTAGCATTCACACAAAGGACTCTACATCCTCCCACAGAAATACTTTTTCATCTATCTTCATCATTACTCTATTCACATTAACCAGGGAAAGGAAATAGTCTAGCTGTCCATCAACTAATACATAGATGGTGGAAATATGGTGTATTTACACAATGGAGTGCTATTTAGCTGTTAAGATAAACAAAGTTATGATATTAAAGGGGTATGGAGCTAGAAACAATAATTCTGAGTGAAGTAACCAAGACCTTAAAATGTGGCACATTTTCTTTTATTTATGGATAGTAGCTGTGAATTTTTAACTATGTGTAGTCTATTTGGACTACTTATAGAAGTCATAAATTTAGTAAGAAATCATGGCAGAGAATGTCTTCAAGGACGGAAGCTAGAAGACAGTGGCGTAAGGAATTGACAGGAAGTAATGGAACAGGGAGGGTTAAACTGGGATGGAAAAAGCAAGGTGTCAGAGGCGATATGTGGAGAGATAATTAACATTAAAAGTTTCTGAGAAATCCATATGGAAATCTATCACTATAGTAGCCTCCTAAACACATATCTATGGAAGAAGAGATTTAATAGAGTTGTACAATGAAGGGACAATGTCCTAATTAGATACTTTATGCTAGTAAATTAAAACAAAACAAAACAAAACAACAACAACAAAAAAAAACAGTGCCGAGAATAAAAGAAAGAAGAAATGATGTAATTATATTTTAATTACACAAAAATAAAAGAAACAACTTGCAAAAGAGATGAGTTACCTGTTTTTGTGTTGTTGGCCTATGAAGTCACACAGACTCCTAAGTAAACACTTTAAACTACCTGCTAAACTTGATGATAAGACCCTATTACTGAGTCATAGAACATATCAAAATCAAGCTATTACCTACCTAGAAGTTAAATTCTTACTATCTCTCTTTCATGGTACTTGAAGGGAAAATTAATCATCACTCTCACCCAGTTGTGAACTCTGAAACCTATAACAAAACAAAACAAGACATGCTCACTGTTAAAACAGCGGCATCAGTGTCATTGGAGTAATTAACCATTTCTTGATTGGATCTAAGGTTACTTCATGAGATGGAACCCATACCTAGCATTGTTAAAGGGACCAACAACCTGTGACTTGATAAGTTGTACCCATAGACCAGAGCCCTCATCAGAGAAGCTTTTTCTTACAGTAGATGGAAATTAACACAGATTCCTCCCCCTCTCAACGTTCAGAGAATAAGAGGCTCCATAGTGTTCAGCCCTAAAAGGGACATACATAGCATACCTATCACCACAGGCTCAGAGATCTTTGAAGAAGAGGGAACAGACAGATTATGGGAGACATAGGTAATAACATCAAGGAAACAGTAGTTTCAGGACACAACAGGGCAGATGACCATAAAAACTTAAAGTGATTGTGACATGCACAAGACTCATGCACATCAAGTCGTACAAGCCATATAAAACAAAATAAAACAAAAGGAATAGGGGGAAGGTGGAACTACTGCCATATGATGGTTAGTGAGTGAGAGGGTATCAGTTTTCTGTGGTGCTTTGACTCCTAGTAGGTCATACACATGCCTCGGTAGGCCCTTTCCCAGGGAGAGCTTGACAACACAAACGGGATTCAATGGAGGAAGAAAACTCAAGTTTGGGTGTGAAAGTAGGCGATGGGGGAGAATTGATTGAAGAAGAATACTGACATCGACCTCTGGTTTCCACATTCATGTGCTCACATGTGACCAAGAAACAATGCATTCATGCTCATACACACCCAAATATTAAAATAGATCAAATCAAATCAAATAAAGATACTGAAAGAAAGACTTAAAGAAATTAGTTTTCATAAACAGTGTCTAAAATTCATTTTAATTTGTTTTGCATTTTGAATGAGGTCAGTGAATAAGAATAAATTATAATGCTTACATTGCCTTTTTTCCTTAAAGATCCTGATGAGTGTCCTCAAGACTTCCTTGGAAATCCTTCAAGAGGAAGAAAAACCATCACCAGTAAGAATTTGGTGATGTGCATTTTAGTGGCTCTTTTTCATTTCTTGTTGGATAGTATTAAATTTACAAGGTTTTGAACTTGGCATTACTGAAGTCCTTTCTCATAACAGATACATAGGCAAGATATTAAATGAAATATAAATATTGAATGCATGCCTTGGCTGCACATTGAACTTAGCTCTGTATTTTTAAGCAAATTCAATACTCTGTAACATCACACACCTGTCATCTCATCAAAGCCTCAGAATGTGATTATATTTTGAAATTTGGGTTTCGCTTTCTGGTTTTGATCAACAATTCACTCTCATCTTTTCTGACTTTTGTAGCATTCACTGTCTGATTTCTTTCTTTTGATCACAGCTAATTTTCTTTCATGAGCATACTGACATTTTGGTCATGGTTATAGACCCAGACCTTAGCAAGAGCAACTGTGTCCAAAACTCTGTCTCACACATGAAAAGGGAGGGAAGAGTGGGGAGAGAGGGAAGGAGACAGGAAAGCACTCTGAACAAATGCATCGACTTTCTCCCTTTTCATTGTTTGGCAGTTTCTTACATTTATACAATGAATTCTAGTCATTTTCATCCCGTTCTTTTCTCTTTTATCCACCTCACTTTCTTATTTGTACCTGTCTTCCCAATGAGCCCACTCCCTACTTACATGTCATCATTTGTGGTGCCCACTGAAGTTTGGGAAGTTTCTTGGTGGGGGAAGGGCAGCTTGTGTTCAGCCACATTGTTGATTGTCACATTATTCTCTAAACATTCGTGTTTATACTCGTAGATCAGTGTTGTTTCTAGCCTTCATCAGAGAAGCTTCTCACTGGACTCAGTGAGAGTTAATGCAGAAACCTATGATTAGTCAAAGTGCTGAGAATAAGTGACATACTCTGCCCCAAATGCATTAATTATTTTTACGAAGAGTTACTACTCTTCAAGGTTCCAATTTTTTTATTTTTCTAAAATTCCACAACTATACAAAATATATCCATTATCACATGCTAGTCCTTTAAAATCATTTCTATAAGGAACACAGGCTGGTGGATGGATTCTAAGTTTGGCTTCAGAAAGCTGAGTATATCCTTTCGTGCCAACATGGCTTTAAAAAGTGTATGTGTGCTTTTCTTAAATTTTTGATATATTCTGTTAGAGGCATTGCTTTTTAATTTCATGTCTAAAAGTTAACAGTTTTAAGACTGAGATGAATGATATCTGAGCATATATACATATATTTAATTTAAATGATATATTAAATCTATTCTTCATAATTTTTATTTTTGCAAAGTATTTTGATCATATCCATCCAATATCCTTCCAATAGTAAGTCCTTTCACTTCCCTAATTCCTGTGCCCTCACTCTGCCATCTTCATGCCCTCCTTTGTTGCTGTTCTTAGTAATACCTGGGACCAGTCATGCTGCCCACAGTACATGGGTGTAGAGCCATCACCTGGGGCGTGGATGACCTACCAGCTGGCTATGCCTCAAAAGGAATGAATGGCTCTCCCTGCAAAAGCAGCCATCAACTGCTAATAGCTCATCCCAAGAATGGGGTTTCTGTGCTGCTGTCCATTCATGCTTGAATTTTGACTGCCTTGCTCTTGTTGAGGTAGCACCAGGGGCTGTGATTTGTGGGCAACAGCCATGTCAAGGCCAGAACTCTGTGCTTAACAGCTTTCTTCCTCATCCACCAGGATATGATTTGAAGATCACAAATATAACTTTTATTCATTCTACAGTCGATAAAAAATAAAAAAAAACTTAAAAATCTAGTCATTCTTTTGAATGTGACTTCTAAGGATACATTGCATATCTTCTAATAATGTTTTGGTGGTTTTTCTTGAATGTTTCTAACATGTTATCTTGCTAAGGGGAAATTACTCTAATTATTCCTCCTCTCCTCCGATACACATGCATAAAAGTCTTAGGCAACAATGCTATCCAGTGAGAGAGACCTATCCCTGCCCTTTCCTTGGCCTAAGCTGCTTGCATTCCAGCCTACTTGTTGCTAGGGGATTTCCTCAGTGAGTCTCTGTTAGTTCAGTGGGCTGTGAGCAATGTTGGGTTCAGGCTTTATAAAAAGTGTTCTTATTTGCAACAGTATTATATTGCTTCCCTCTTTCCTCTCTTCCCTTCAGCCCCTCCCTTTTACCCTGGCTTGAACACCTCCCATATCTACCCACTCTCAAGTTGACAGACACTTTTCTTTGATTATATTTATATTTGATTATGCTTATATGCATACAATATATACATATATGGATATATGTATGCATATTCACACACATACATATATACATATACACACATATATATGTGACATCATACTCCACACATACTTGCTGCCCTAATCACAATAGCCAAGAAATGGAAACAACCTAAATATCCTTCAACAGATGAGTTGATTCAGGTTATTTTTTCATGAAACTCACGTAGTTTTGCTCTATGAAGTGTTCCTGACCCATGTGACATTTTACCTTTGGATAAGTTTTATGCTGTCTTTTTGCCAACTTCTCATTTGAAATGGTCACGCACACATCTGTCTGCTATATATATATATATATATATAGCAGACAGATGTGATATATTTTCCTGGCAACTTTGTTTTTAAATAAAGTTTCATGGTCTCAAAACACCCAGATAAACATGTACACATTTTTCTTATTGCATGACAGAGAAAGAAATGTTCAAATTTTACATTGCTGCAGAATCTGTTCTCGTGTCCCATTTTTAAATAAGCTGCTGTAAATGTTAATGATTTTTGTATATTTTCAGAAATTTAAAATATTAAAATGCTCTTACTTAGTAAAGGCTAGCTTTAGTTAAAATATTCTCAGGTTTTTACTAGTCTTTCTTAGTCTCATACTTTTCCATTAACATTCATAAATTAGGTAGGTTTTCAGTTCTCTTACAGTGATTTTCATTATTTATAGTTAATTTTGCACTTTTTTTTCACTACACTCAACATTGTGTCTCTTAATCCTAAAACATAAATTATATGAGAAATATTTTCTTCAAGTATGGATGTAATAGTATTTTAGAAGTTAAGCATTTTGAAATGAACATTTCAATGTCATTGAGTATACTTAAAATATTGTACAGCACTTGATTCAATTTCCTTCCAGAAATGTTGCATATAACTGTCTTGTTATAGTCAAATGAAATTTGATATCTTTTAGTCAATCATAGTTCACTTTACATTGCAGTCTCTGAAAATCCCCCATGAGTATAATGTCTTCCATTTCATCAACATCAACTGCGGCTAGGGCTGGAATGAGAGGGTCCAACGAGCTCCCCGGATGGCGGTGCTCTTTCGGATACTTAGGGAACCTTTAGGAGGTGGAGCCTTGCTGGAGGAAATGCTCCACTTGGGGTGGGCCTTACCTGCCTTCGTTTCCTTTTCCCTCTCTGCTACCTGACTGCCTGGCTCCCTTATACACCTCTGCCATGCTTTACCCAGCCTGGTGGGCTCCACCCCTCTGGAACTGTGAAACAAAAGAGACACTATCTCCAGAAATCTGTTTTTGGCAGACTGTTTTATCACAGCAACAGGAAAGAAACCAACTCAATTTCTATTTGTTTTACTCCTTTTAAACATACTATTAGCATTATTTTCTTCCTTTTACTCAAAAAATCAATAATTTTCTTGATTTTGTTTATTCCTATGTATTGAATCCTTCTGGAATCTGTTTTGAATAGAATGATTTGCCTAGATCTTTTTGAATTTGCATTACAGATCACATAATAGCAATGGATGCTGCTGAGTTTTAAATATAGACCCTGGTTTGCTGAAGCTCTCTCTCAGGTCTCGTAGTTATTTCAAAGACTGAGATTTTTCTGCATTAAGTACCATGCCATAAGAGATGAGAGAGAGTGAAAGAAAGAAAGAGAAAGAGAGAGAGAGAGAGAAAGAGAGAGAGAATGCATATTCTCTGCTACATAATTATTTTGAGTAGGGTTTTCAGTATCATCATAGCTCAGAGATTCGGTAGTTCAGGTACTATACTCCAATAATAGTGCATATAAAACAATAAGGAAGGTCATATTTTGGTCTTTAAGTGTGTATCAAAGTTACATTCATACTGTCGTCTATTACTGTGCAATAACATTACAGCCAAAGTGGTAGATACCTTCATTAGAATGCTTCCTTGCTAGAAAATGCTGACAATCCTTTGTATGGTGAGAAAATGGAGTTGATCCCTTGTTCACTACAGCATCATCAGAAGACTCTAGCTGCTGGGGCTGGAGAGATGGCACCACAGTTAGGAGCATGCACTGTTTTTGCTGAGGGTCACCATTTGATTTCTGCACCTACCATTGGTGACTCTTAAGAGTCTGTAACTCCAGCTCCCAGGATTCTGACACCTTCCCCCCTAACCTCTGGGCATTACACATAACACACACACACACACACACACACACACACACACACACACACACATCTAAATGAACGTGAAACAATTCTTAAAATGAAAACCTTTCATTTTCCTTTTTTTGTTTTTGTTTTTGTTTTCAAGAATGAGAAAGGAGTGTAGGAGACAGAAGGGTCAAGGACATCATTGGAAGGCTCATATAATTAACTAATCTGGGCTTATAGGACCTTGTAGATACTGAACCAACAATCAGAGACCATGCTTGAGACTGACCTAGGAACTCTGCATATATGTATTTATATATATTACTCTTGTGTAGCTTCATTCTCTTATGAGACTCCTAACAGTGGGGATAGCCACTGTCTCCAACTCTTTACTTGCTTTTGGGATCTTACTTCTCCTACTGAGTCACCTTGCCCAGCCTTAATACACGGGGCGGTGCTTAGTCTTACTGCAACTTGATATGCCGTGTTTTACTGATACTCATAGGAGACCTGCCCTTTCCTGGTTGGAGACTGAAAAAGAAGGGACTAGGAGAGAAATGGAAGAGAGAGACTGGGAGGGGAGGATGGGGCAGGAGACTGTGGATGAGATGCAAAATAAATAGATGAACTGTTTAAAAAAAGCAGAAAAATAAAGGTGACATTTTTGGAAGTATAATAACGTAAAGCTCTATAAAATGAAATGTTCCTAGTGCTGACAAGTGTAATAGAAGCAGACATCCTTGCCTGGTACATATTCTTGTGGTTTACATTTTCCATTAAGCAAAAATTTAAGTGTATAGTTTTGTAATGCTATTTTCATTCCAAACAAGTAGCCCTGTATCCTAGCTTTTATCACCCCTGATGAATAGGCTGTTTCATATGCAAGATGTTTTCTCTGCACCATGTAGTGATCATGCACCATGCATATCCTCATTAACAAAATTTATTTTGAAGATACATAGTAATCTAACAGTAAGACCACAATGAACAGACTAAATAGTAGAATATAGAATGTTCAAAAAATAATCTATGGAACCAGCCCGATGGGTCAGGAGGCAAAGATGCTCGACCCCTGAAACCCACATAGTTGTGGAAGGAGGAAACTGATTCCACAAAATTACTCTCTGACTTTTGCAGAAGTGCTGTGGCACACTCACCTCCTCTCATACACACATCACACACATAAACATATAATAATGATAAGAGAGAATCTGTGAAGATAAATCAGAAGAAATCACCAGAATGTTGCAAAGGAAACAAAACAATGAGAGAAAGAAACATAGAGAAAAGAATGATAAATGGCAGGAGGAAATTGGGTGGGTCAGAAGATACATTTGAAGAAGCACAGATGAAGTTTTCTTCATCTATGTCATGGATGAATAAATAAAGAAGAGTATTTTTTCATTTTTATTGGGTAATAAAACAAATCAATCATCAGGTTAAATTTGCTCTAAACTTTTCAGGAGAAAAACAATAAAAATCCTTGAGCATAGAGAAATTTATTTTTAGACAAGGTGAGTTTATTATCCTCTTTTAAGTAGTATAGAGCAGCAGGTAGATTAGAAAGCCAACATACGAAAGACAAATTAAAAAATCTGGCCTAGTGTAAGAAGATATATGAGGTACATGTTTCAGAATGGAGTCCCTCAGGGTGGTCGTACAAAATAATCTCTGCTGAATTTCGTGTAAACCAGTTATATCGAAGTGTTAAAGCAATTTTACTGGTCCTGACAGCATTCTAAGGTGGGGATTCAAAATGTCACCGAGTTTAGGTACAAAACTTTATCTTCACCTGCCTGCTTACATCAGAATGATCTCAGACTCTTACAGTCAGGAAGGGAGACGTGGTGGCACAGGGCTGGGAGCCATAGTCAAGCTACCTTACAAGAAGCACCAGGAAGGCTGGACACAGACCTGTTTCTTTACCAGCCATGCAGCTTAAAATCTCCACAACTTTTATGTTTCTTTTGTTGACTGTGATGACCTATGACATCTGTGTCTACTGGGTCCCTGGGACTGTCCTCTAGGACATTTTTGTATTTACTGCCTCCTATTTCTAGGAGTTTAACTTACAGGTGGTGGCTGCCCATGTTCTTGTGTTTACTCATATTATAGAGCAGAATTTTATTTTAAAGCATGTACTGTACATTTATGAAAGTTATCTATTATACTGGGGCAAAAATAAAGTCTTATCAAATTTAAAACTATTTAAATCACATAGAATGTATTGAAAGACAACAATGCAACTAACCAAAATTTAAAAACCACAAAAGACAACTAGAAAGATTCATGTACTTAGAATACTTAAGACACAATTTTAAATAAATCATATGTCATAAGAAAACATTTCACAACTTTTTTGAAACTTGCATACTTATATGCCTTATAATTTGATCATATTCCTTCCCCGCTAGTCTCTTCTTTACCATTCCTCCTACTGCTGGTACCTTTTGCCTTTCAAATCAATCCCTTACGTTTTCATAACACACACACACACACACACACACACACACACATGAACATATATCTATCTATGTTTATAAAATCTGGATTCCACATATGACAAAAATGTGATATTCATTCATCCTAGTCTGGTTTATTTCACTTAACTTGATGATCTCATTTTCCTCAAAATAATAAAATTTTACTCCTTATGCCTAATAAAAAACTGCATTGTGTTTTTTTATGTGTGTTTTACACACTTATGTATATGGGTGTGCATAACCATTCTTGTGTTTGGAGGCCACTGGAAGATGTTAAACACCCCATCTTTCATTTTCTACCTAAATTGTATTGAGGCAGGGTCTCTCGCTGGACCTGGAGCTGGGTTGTCAGGCAGTGATCCTCCTGTTTCCACTCCACAGTGCTGGAGTTACAGGCAAACAGACAAGAACAGTTTACTATGTGGTGCTGAGGTGCCTCAGATCCTCCTCATGTTTATACAGCAAGTAATCCTCCTATTGAGCCCCATAGTTTGCTTTTAAAAGATCCATCTACGTATCTATATATCTATGTATCAATCTGTGTATATATGTATGTATGTATGCATCTATCTATCTATCTATCTATCTATCTATCTATCTATCTATCTATCTACATACCTACCTATATACCTATCTACTACTACTTGTCTATCATCTATCTATCTATCTATCTATCTATCTATCTATCTATCTATCTCTATGATATATCTAATTACCTATTTAGTTAATGTGTACTTGTGTCTGCCTATGGGAGTTTCTGTGTACCACATGCATGTGGGAGCCTATGGAAACCAGAAGAAGGCATTGTATGGCATCTCCAGCAACTGGAGTTACTGGTGATTTTAAACCATACCCAAGTCCTCCACAAGATTAAAACCACTGGGCCATCTCTGCAGCCCCCACAGCCTATTTTCTCTCTCAAGATGGTGCTGCACTTTGATAAAATGAGTTTCTGCTGATCTCTTAAATACCAGACCAGAAACTGCAACTGAGTTTCATCTTGTGAAGGCTTTCATCTCATGGTGACTGCAGAACTGCCCAACTTCAGTCTGGATGACCTTTGGAAGCTGCCTTGGCCTTCACCCAAATACCAGGAGCCAATCAACTGGGGCTCTGTCACCTGATTCCTCTGGATCTCATGGCTCCTCTTCCCATTTTTTTCCATTGTCCTTTTGGCTCTTTTCCTTAGGATACAGTGTCTTTTTTCTTTTTAAAAAATTTTATTTTATTTTATTTTACAATACAATTCAGTTCTATGTATCAGCCACGAATTCCTTTGTTCTCCCCCCTCCCGTCCCCTCCCCTTCCCCCCAGCGTAACCCTATTCCCACCGCCTCCAGGGCAAAGCCTCCCCGAGGACTGAGATCAACCTGGTAGACTCAGTCCAGGCAGATCGAGTCCCCTCCTCCCAGGCCGAGCCAAGCGATCCTGTGTAAGCCCCAGGTTTCAAACAGCCAACTCATGCAATGAGCACAGGACCCAGTCCCACTGCCTGGATGCCTCCGAAACAGATCAAGCCAATCGACTGTCTCACCCATTCAGAGGGCCTGATCCAGTTGGGGACCCCTCAGCCATTGGTTCATAGTTCATGTGTTTCCATTTGTTTAGCTATTTGTCACTGTGCTTTATCCAACCTTGATCTCAACAATTCTTGCTCATATAAACCCTCCTCTTTCTCACTAATTGGACTCCTGGTGCTCCACCCGGGGCCTAGCCGTGGATCTCTGCATCCAGATCCCTCAGTAGTTTGATGGGGTTTCTAGCATGACAATTAGGGTGTTTGGCCATCCCATCACCAGAGTAGGTCAGTTTGGGCTGTCTCTCGACCATTGCCAGCAGTCTATTGTGGGGGTATCTTTGTGGATTTCTGTGGGCCTCTCTAGCACTTTACTTCTTCCTATTCTCATATGGTCTTCATTTACCATGGTCTCCTATTCCTTGTTCTCCCTCTCTGTTCTTGATCCAGCTGGGATCTCCCGCTCCCCCAAGCTCTCTTTCCCTTGACCCTTGCCCTTCACTACCCCCACTCATGTCCAGATTGTTCATGTAGATCTCATCCATTTCTTCGTCATTGGGTGAGAACGCTGTCCTTTACTAACTTGCAGAGGTAGTCGCCTTTCTGACATCTTTGCTGGAAGTCTGACCTCCATACTCTTTAATGGGAAACTGGCTGATTATGTTGTGGAGGACTCCCATACAAGTCCAACTGTTTCTTTTTTTTTTTTTTTTTTTGCATGGTTCTCTTTTGCTTTGGTTTTCATTTCTTCTTCTCAGAGGCTTAATTTGAATGAATCTACTAACATGTTTGATAGCATCACATAGTTTGTGACTCTACTATTTGTCTTTATTCTTTCTGTTCCTCCTTCTTAACAGTCCTTTCTTCAATTTCACTGGTAGGATTTTTTTGTTTGTTTTGTTTTGGTTTGGTTTCTTTTTTGGTGTGTGTGTGTGTGTGTGTGTGTGTGTGTGTGTGTGTGTGTGTTTGCTTAAATTTGCATTTGAAAGCCTCTGGTACCTCTTCTCATTCTTATTCTAGGTATTATAATAACTGAGAAACTTCTATTTGTTTCTTATCATAATTCTCTATTACTTTAATTCTTTTTATTTGGTGAAATATTGTTGTTTTTATGATTTTTTACAGTCAATAAAAATGACATCAATTTATTTAGTGGGTGAGTGAGGAAGACACAGAAAGAGACACACTCGGAGACTGACAGACAAGATAGAGAGCAAGCAAGAGCCAGCATGTATGCCACAGCATTCCTGTGGGCGGGCGTATCAAAGGGCATTTTGCAGGATCTGGTACTATCTGTCCCCCTGTGGGGACTGAATTTATGTCACCAGGCTTGATGGTAGGTGTCTTTACCCACCGAACCATCTCAGGGGCCCATGGTCAGTTAGATTTTTTTATAATTGTTTTCTTTAGCTCTTTGAATGCATTTTAAATAGTTAATATAAAATTCTTTACCAGTTAGTAAAACATGTGGGCTCTAAAAACCTTTTCTATGAAAGTTTTCTATCAATTGAGTCATATTCCTAATGTTTTAGATGTCTCCTAATACTTCACTGAAAACTTCCCACTTCTAATTTAATAATGTAATAATGAAATAAGACCCTCTCCATTCAGGAGGGTCCTTGTTGTTGCTTGTGTAGTTATTTGTTTAGTGATTTTTGTGAGCTCCTTCCATAAAGTCTCTGATGCTTGTCCTGCGTGTCAACCACTGTCTCATGATAACACAATCAGCTACAGAACTTGAGAGGACTGGGTACCAAACAGCTGGTAATATGCTTGCTGTACAAGGATCAGAACAACTTTGATCCCAGAATCCAAGTTAATATATGAATTCAGGCATAGTAGCCTCCATTGTAATCCAAGGCCTGGAGAGGCGGAGACAGCTGGACCCTGAGGACTCCCTGGTCAGCCAGCCTAACCTAGTCAGCAAGTGCCAGGCCAAGTGAAAGGCAAAAGAAACAAGGTGGCACATGGGGAATAGCATCACAGACTGTCCTCTGGCTGCCACAGGCACTCACACACGTGTGTACATGTGCTCCAGACATGAACACATACACATGAACACACACGCATACATAGATGGAAATGTCTTTAAGGCATGGAAACAAACAAACAAACAACACGGAGAAATAAGTCTGATTCTTTGCAGGTAGTCTATGTTTCTGCTGACATTGGTAAAGGTTCTGAAGATGTATCCCCAACAATCATGGCTTACAGTTTCTTTCTAAGTTCCCAAGTTCGTTTTGTCCTGTTTTTACTCTGACGTCTTTTCATTGAGTGTCAACTAAACTTTTTTCTATAAATGTTGTGAGAGATACAGAAAGCATAGCCACCTCAGCCCTGGATGTGTCCCATGTTAGGAAAAATAAAGCACACATTTTGAGACATCTCTTCATTGAAGCTCCAGATAAGTCAAAACAGGCAGGTATAATTCCTTTAGAATAACGTTCATCTTTGGAACTGAAGAGGTAACTGATTGGTTGAGGGCTTTCTGCTCCTGCAGAAGACCAGAGTTCCTTTTCTAACATCCATGTATATAGTTCACAACAATCTGTAACTTCAGCTCTTGGAGATCTAATAGCATCTCTTGGCCTCTGCAGGGACCTACATTCATGTGCACATCACTTTTCCATCACCATCCTGCAACACATACACATAGTTAAAAATAAAATAAAGCTTAGAAAAGGCTCATCTGTTTTCTCTAGTGTCAGGGACTTAAGAACATGTCTCCAAAGCCTCTGTATTCATGAGTGGGGTAGTTTGAATTTAAGAACTCCTACTGTGTTTTACTTCCATAATTGTCTTCTCCTTTACAGTAAACAATTTCATGGTTGAAATGGTTGCTGCACTCTTGCTTCGTTTCTGGGCTGTACAATTCAGCTCTGACCGCTTTGCCATTTTGCTGACCACCATCACATCAGGATGAGTTTTTGTTTTGTTTGTTTCCTCATTCCACCATTTTTGCCAGTGTCACCAAGTGGTAATTTTGTCAGGTAAAACTTTTTAAAAATCAGCAGTACTGTTTGCATTTTCAGGAGAATTTTTTAGACTATCTTAAAAATGAAGAATGCTTACAAACTACACATTTAATGCAATTGTCACAGTGTCACGATAAGAGAGAAAAATTTTATATAATACTAACAGAGTCCTGATATAATTCAACACCGAAACATTATAATGGGGTTTTCAATAATTAATAGGAAAATATATCATTTCTGTCTCACACAAACCTTTCTGTAACTAGAATTGAGATTATCTGTGTAAAATATTTTGAAATAGTCTTATTTTGAGATAAGGCACCTCAGAGCTTGTTGTTGTTCCTTCTATTTAATAATACAATAGGTCAATGAAAAGAAATAAAAGACATAAACACTTCAAAAATGTAAGTTAAATTCTTAGTCCTGGATGATTTCATTATGTATATAGAAATGTCAAGGATGCTATTTTCTGTTTATAAATATTAATAAGTGAACCACAAGTATATAAATAAAAAATGGATGCAAAACCCTTTTTCATTTCCATACACAAAACACTAACAAATAAAAATTAAAAGAAGGTATCTTCTACAATAGCATTAGAAATAGCGTATATTTAGGTTCAATCCAAGAAGATCTGTAATCAATGCACTGTGACACTGAAAATATGACACAAGGGCTGGCAGGATTGCTCCGTGGTGAAGGTGCTTGCCACCAAGTCTGATTACCCGAGTTGATCCCTAGGTTCTCATGTTGGAAAGAGGATTGACTCTAGTAAGCCATCCTCTGTCTTCCACACACACACACACACACACACACACAAAACCATAGATTCAGACATACATACACACTAAATAAATACACGTTTGAAACAATTTAAAAGTAAAAACACATGGAAGTTATTAAACTAAAATGCACAAAGCATTGTGAAAGCATCTCAGATATGCCTAGACATATGAAAGGAGTTAGCATCTCATCAACTACATGTTTAATGTTTTGTTATTTCTTTACAAATTCATTGGTAGATCAACCCAGTATAATTCCAGTAAGTTGACTCAACTGACACAAATAGCCCATATATACTTGAAAACCCCCAAAATGATGGACATTGTGCTCTTAGATTACAAAAATTAAGTTGAAGCTATCATACATAACAAAATTTAGCATTGTTTCAGGTATTTCCAGATATTTGTAATACAGAAAGGAAATGGGCCAAGAAGAACTCTTAACATCTGGGGCTGAAGATCAGGCTCAGCAACAAGTGCTTTTCTTCCTGAGGATCCGAGTCTATTTCCCAGCACCCACGTCGGACAATCTCACAACTGCCTGTAACTCCAGCTCCACGGCCCAGCACCATCTTCTGGTCTCTGTGGGCACTGCACATAGGTGACATATACTAAAAGAAAAGAAATTCTATAGTCAATAAGAAGTGCATTGATGTGAGAGGCAGCCTGTCAGGCCCCAGGAAAGGCAGAAAGGGTTTCCAGTAAGTCCTGAAGACGTGTTGACTATGCATGCAGAAAAGTAGATATAAGTTCTACAACAAACCCCAAACTGAAGGGATATTAAAAGCTAATGAGAACTGTTAAATTAGAGCTACAATTCCAAACTTTGAAAAGAGAATATTGGTGAATATCTTCAGTCACTGTAACATCAGGGAATATTTGTTTTCCCTCACAACATTGAATAAATAGTAGCAACTATAAATCCAACTGTGTTCTAATATCAGCAACAGCTGCTGACCAGAGAAACCTGTCAGACACGAAAGAGACATATCAATAGGTAATACTTTATACAAATACATGGAAATATGTACATTTGTGAAATGAAAGATTAGATTATAATATATAAATGAGAGCAAAATCAATAAGACAAACATTTCAAAAGAAAAATAAGCAATGGGACTTGAATAGACTTCAAAAGCAGGGAATAAAAATCACCAGTGAGTATGTGAGTAGCTGCAAACCTCTTAGTGAATGATTAAATGGACAGAGGGCAAAGTAGTTAGGTATTTAGGAGACTTGGGCAACAAGGAGGCTCAATGGGAAAAGGCACTTACATCCAAGCTGATGATCCACGTTTGATGCCCAGGACTCACTTGGTTCAAGGAGAAAACAGTTCTTGAATGCTGTGCTCTGACCTCCACAGCATGCTGTGGCACACCTGCATGTCCCTCTCCAAATAAATAAATGTAATAAAACTTAAACATACTTAGGAGACTGAATTTTATTTGAGATATACTTTTTAAATTATTAATATTAAAGTATCCAGTGCCAGTCTTTGCCATTGCACATTGTAAACACACAGCATAGAAAGATCTGCTATTTAATATTATTCACACCTTGAAGCGGAGATTTGGTCAGCACCTTATGATGTATATAGATTCTATCATTACAGAATGTCCCTAGGAATCATCCCTACATTCAGTCTCTGATTCCTCAGTAGAGAAATACTGTGACCACAAGGATCATTATCTACCAGAAATCCAAAATCTTTCATTAGTTTGATGAGACATCTGTTTGTGCATAAAGCTAAATACATAAATAAAAAGTAAGTCTACAAAAAGATACACCAGATTGGCAAAATTTAAATTCCATAGCAAGGAGAGTTCCTAAGAATTATTTCTAGTATACATACCTGTGATGGTGTTGTTTGACAAAACTTTTCCCTGGGGAGACACAACTCACACAAGATAGGGATCCCAGGACAGTCTAAAGTATAGATACCATCAAAGTCCAATTTGATGAACTAATGTGTTTTTTTTTTTTTTTTTTTTTTTTTTGGTTTTTCGAGACAGGGTTTCTCTGTGTAGCTTTGTGCCTTTCCTGGGACTCACTTGGTAGCCCAGGCTGGCCTCGAACTCACAGAGATCCGCCTGGCTCTGCCTCCCGAGTGCTGGGATTAAAGGCGTGTGCCACCACCGCCCGGCTGAACTAATGTGTTTTATTGGGGTTACTTACAGCAGTATAGGTGAGGTGTTACTTAGGAAAAGAAATAACTCAAAGACAGCTGCACTACAGAGGTCCACCCGAGCATGGGTGACAGCTTGAAAATCTGGAAAACTTGGACACACTGAGCAGCCTTCAGGAAGTTCAACAAGGTTGGAGAGTGTCCTTTCCATGTGGTTCCAGTTTCAGTCTCTTCCAGGCAGCTCGGCTGGTTTTTGATTCTCCTAGGAGGCTGGTGTGGTTTCCAAGTCTCCTTTGCAGCTTGGCTTCTCTGAACGTATCTCTCAGGAGCCTTTACTGCTTACTCTGGCAAAGAGGGGTCTAGTGAAACTGGTCAGTCTCATGGACTATCTGAAGCTATTTTGAGTCCCACAAAAACACTGAGCTAGCAGCCATATGGTTGCTAGCTGAAGAATGGTCTTCAGCCATTCACAAAAGACCAAGTGCAAATCCATGCAGGTCTCCTGCTTGACCCTTCATTCTCTGTGAGCCCATGTGAACTGTTTAATTGATTTGGTGGACCATGTACGCGTGGAATCATCCCTGCTTGAAGAGCTCCTCTTCCAGATGAATAGAGTGTTTCATCTCAAAAGGTAGTTTGTCAACTTAACAAAGC
Source organism: Peromyscus eremicus (assembly GCF_949786415.1). Lineage (NCBI taxonomy): Eukaryota > Metazoa > Chordata > Mammalia > Rodentia > Cricetidae > Peromyscus > Peromyscus eremicus. The sequence continues at coordinate 80,816,571 of NC_081431.1, read as the reverse complement.
TATAATTACCTTGGAAGAGAGTCTCAAGGAAGGATTATCTAATCTACATTGAGTTGGCCTGTGGGCATGTCTGGGTGGCATTTTCTTAGTTAAGCAAATTGATGTGAGAGGACCCAGCCCACTACGGTTAGCACCATTCCCTAGGCTGGGCTTCCTGAACTGTGTAAGAGAGAAGTCCATCTGACCACAAGCAAACAAGCGAGTGAAAATGTGTGCCTCTGTTTCTCTCTGTTCTGTACTATGGAAATGCTATCACAGGCTATTTGAAGCTCCAGCGTTAACTTCCCAATGGAATTGTGAGCTAAAATAAACTGCCCTAAAGTGTTTTTTTTTTTTTTTTTTTTTTTGGTGAGGGTAACATCTCTATTAGAGACATAGGAAGGAGGATTACTGTATTTAATTGAATAATTATATTACTTTAAAAATTCTTTGTTTTTATTGAATATAGATTCTTCTCTCATGTAATACATCCAACCACACTTTTCCCACCCTCCAACCCTCCCAGATCTTCCTCACCTTCCCTCTTCCCCATATCCACTCTCTGTCCATTTCCTCTTCAGAAAAGGGCAGGCCTCAAAGAGACAACATTCAAACATGACAAAAGAAGACAGAATAAGACAAGGAAAAAGCCCTCACACCAAAACTTGGCAAGGCAATGCAAAAGAAGGAAAGGAATCCCAAGCACAGGCAAAGACAGAAGAGTCAGAGATACAACAGTTCCTACTGTTAGGAGTCTCACAAAAACACTGAGCTAGCAGCCATACCATATCCACAGAAGACAGAGTGCAAACTCATGCAGGTCTCCTGCTTGGCCCTTCATTCTCTGTGAGCCCATGTGAGCTGTTTAATTGATTTGGTGGGCCATATACTTGTGGAATTCTTCATCATCCCCACTCCTAAAACCTTTCCTCTCCCTCTTCCAAGACGTTCCTGATCTGCAAGGGAAGGGGACAGATAAAGACCTCCAATTTAGACTCTCTTTCCATAATTTCTGGCTGTGGATCTCTGCACCCCTTCCATCTGTTGCTGGAGAAAGCCCTCTTGGTGACCACAGGACAAGGTAGTGATCTATGAGTATAGAAAAATATCATTAGGAATCTATGAGTATAGAAAAATATCATTAGGAATCATTCCATGAAACTTTTAGACACATAGATACAACTAAAAAAATCATCATGAATGAGTGAACCCAGATCCAGGAAGACAAATATGTTATATATTCACTTATAAATGGTTATTAGCTGTTAAACAAATAATCAAGCTACAATCCACAGACCCAGAGAGACTAGGTAATGAGGAGGACTCTAGGGGTGATGAGTGGAACTCCCTGGGAAGAGGAAATAGAATAAAGTTTGCAGATGGACTGGGCGCATGTGGGGACAGAAGCAGGAAGGATCAGGTGGGTGGATAGGAAAGAGTATGGGGAGAGACAGCTGGAATTGGGGGGCATTCCGAGGTGGTGTGAAAACCTGGTGTAGTGGAAACTTTCTGGAACCTATGAGGGTGACCTTAGTGAAGACTCGTAGGAAAGGAGGATACAGAGTCTACTCCATCAATCTTTTGTAGCAAGGCATAACCTCCAGTGGTGAGACTGACTTGCATGCGGTTAAGCTGTTGGCTGAGCGGGGCAGGAGTAGGGGGGGGAGGTGGTATGTGTATGTGTCTTAAAAAATCCTAAGCTGATACTAGGACAGAAGGTCACTTTCTGAAAACTGACAATGGGGCCCCATTACCAGGGACAACATCCTCACAGTTCATTGAGTGTAGAGAAGTCCAGTTGGTGCCTACATAAAGCCTTCACCCATCCATTCCAATCTCTTAGGCACAAGAAGACACTCTGCAAGCTATGGAAAGAGAAACCTAGACACCAACACAGCCACAAAATCCTTCACCTACAGTCTGTCCTGCCTGTAAGATGTGCTGAGGCAATGGTGGTACAGAGCTTGTAGGAGTGACCAACCAGTATTTGGTTGAACTTGAGGCCCAAGCCCATGCCCTACACTGCTAGATGGCCAGGAGCAAGAGACTGAATAGCAAAGAAACTTAGAGTAGAACCAAATGTGGTGATTCAGTATATACATATGTATATATATATATATATATATATATATATATATATATAAGTATGCATATATATGTATGTATATTTTGAAGTGTAAATTTTACTTTAGCAATTTTGATTTCTGGGCTTGGCCTCAACCAATAATTGTGAACTAAAATGTTCACACATACATGTATCCGAGAGCATTGCTTATGAAATTCAACACTAAAGCGGTGCCAACTCTGCTGAGTGTATTCACTGAGCTAATGAACCATGAAATGTTTTACTGAGGAAAGGGAATGAAGTAAACACTTAAACACAACATTATGGGTAAAATGTACAAACTCATTAGGATGAAGGAAGTACAACTAATTTGCATGTACACAGTGTGACTCTATTCATGCAGTTTTTTATAATAAGCAAAACTAGCTTATGTTATTTAGGATGTATTTATATCCTCAAATGCAAAAACACAGATTCTAATATCACGTTCCATTTTAGATGCGTTGTTTCCTCTCATAGTTTCCTGAAGAGTGGTAAATGAGGAGATGAAGACATTCAGAGCAAGGGAATGTTCATTTCTGGAAACTCTCCACCTTCTTTTCCAGATGATGATTAGTACATACTGACTTTATGCATATCTATGTAAGTGTATGCTTCTATTTTATGTACTTGTGTATGTTTCTCATTCAAAATAGTACAAACTGCACTAAGGGTAGATTCTGATGCTAATAACTGCTCTCATGATCTTGTGCATTTATTTTTCATATCAACATCTCTCTGTCTAGCATGCACCTGAAGCTGGGAGCAATAAATTAGCAACCCATGTTTGTCTCCAGACAGTGTCCCTCCCTCTGCTCGTTCTATTAGTTAAAGGTGGTATTATTTCTGATAATCTGTCTCAAGGATATGAAACTATGGTTCTTGTCTTTCACTCAGAAGCATTTTTAAAACCTTGGAGCTCTCCTTAGTCTTTGCCTGAAAATGTGTTCTCTGTGCAGATATCTCAGCAGATAAGGCACTTGCAGGAAACAAGGATATGTTGGAATACCAAAATGTATGTAAGAAGGTGCACTCAGGAGGCAGAGAAAGAGTATGTGAGGATAAGATGGCTAGATAGACTGGTCAGAATCAGTGAGCTGTGAGTCCGGAAAGATATCTTGCCTCAATAAACTAAGCAGAAAGAAAATAAGAAAGCCACTCTGTATCAATCACATGCCTCCACATGTATGTATAAAGATGTGCACACTTAGGCTCAGATATGCAAAACATTCATGAACATCCCCACCCCATGTCACCAACTGTCATCTCATTGACAAGTTCACAAAGTCATTTCTATAGACCATTTGTGGTTGTATTCTACCAGAGAGCTATCAAAATATGCTTCCTAGATCACTTCTCTGTATATTTCACATTACTATTCATGCTCAGATTAATGCTTCTATCCCTTGAAGACACTGTCTCTTTTAGCTCTCCCAAAATTTCAGCACTTTCTCTTATCTTTCTATTGACTTGAGGCTACAGCAGGCTACCCTGACACTATTTATGGTGATTCTAAATCATGGTCCCCCAACTTCCATTAACGCAATGCTTAGTTTGAATTGGGGATCAGAGGACTGTGCCACTCAGAACTGTACATTTATTTACACATATTACTCGTACTTCAGTCATTTTTTGAAGGAAAATTCTATTCTAATTCCTAAGGAATTGTTATTTCCTAACATTGTGAAGGAGTTCTTCTTTTTTTTTTTTTTTTTTTTTTTTAATTTTTATTTTGCAATACAATTCAGTTCTACATATCAGCCACAGATTCCCTTGTTCTCCCCCCTCCCGCCCCCCTCACCTTCCCCCCAGCGCGCCCCCCATTCCAATCTCCTCCAGGGCAAAGCCTTCCCCACAGACTGAGATCAACCTGGTGGACTCAGTCCAGGTAGGTCCAGTCCCCTCCTCCCATGCTGAGCCAAGGGACCCTGCATAGGCCCCAGGTTTCAAACAGCCAACTCATGCAATGAGCACAGGACCCGGTCCCACTGCCTGGATGCCTCCCAAACAGATCAGGCCAATCAACTGTCTCACCCACTCAGAGGGCCTGATCCAGTTGGTGACCCCTCAGCCATTGGTTCATATTTCATGTGTTTCCGTTTGTTTGGCTATTTGTCTCTGTGCTTTATCCGACCTTGGTCTCAACAATTCTCTCTCATATAAACCCTCCTCATTCTCGCTAATTGGACTCCCAGAGATCCACCTGGGGCCTAGTCATGGATCTCTGCCTCCAGATCCATCAGTAGTTGGATGAGGTTTCTAGCACGACAATTAGGGTGTTTGGCCATCCCATCACCAGAGTAGGTCAGTTCGGATTGTCTCTCGACCATTGCCAGCAGTCTGTTGTGGGGGTATCTTTGTGGATTTCTGTGGGCCTCTCTAGCACTTTGTTTCTTCCTATTCTCATGTGGTCTTCATTTACCATGGTCTCCTATTCCTTGTTCTCCCTCTCTGTTTTTGATCCAGCTGGGATCTCCCACTCACCCAAGCTCTCTTTCCCTCGACCCTCGCCCTTCACTACCCCCACTCCTGTCCAGGCTGTTCATGTAGATCTCATTCCATGTGAAGGAGTTCTTGATCTTTCCATAAGCCTGCCCCCCTCTTTCTGTGTGTGTATGTATGTATCTGTATGTGCATGTCTTAGTGTGAGTGTTTCTGTGTGTGCAAGTCTTATGTGTGTGTGTGTGTGTGTGTGTGTGTGTGTGTGTGTGTGTAAACTACTGAAACAATTCCTTAAGTTTCTCTCTTCACAGAGCAGTTTATTCATACCTAAACTTAACTGGGTAAATAAATACAACCTCAACAGAATCCCACCTAAAATCTCCATTTCCAACTCTTCAGCTGCTTTCAGTCTAATTTCTTCTGTTTTTATTATTGTAATTTTATAATTTAATTTAATTTTACAGATCAGCCACAAATTCCCCTGTCCTCCCTCCTCCCACCTCCTCCCCCCAATCCACCCCCCATTCCCATCTCCAGGGCAAGGAATCCCCTGGGGATTCAGCTCAGCCTGGTAGATTCAGTCCAGGCAGGTCCAGTCCCCTCCTCTCTTCACCCAGCCTGAGCAAAGTGTCCCAGTATAGGCACCAGGCTCCAAAAAGCCAGCTCATGCACTAAGGACAGTTCCTGGTCCCACTGCCTGGGGGCCTCCCAAACAGTTCAGTCTAATCGACCGTCTCACTTATCCAGAGGGCCTGATCCAGTTGGGGGCTCCTCAGTTATTGGTTCATAGTTCATGTGTTTCCACTAGTTTGGCTATTTGTCCCTGTGCTTTTTCCAATCATGGTCTCAACATCTCTCTCTCTCTCTCTCTCTCTCTCTCTCTCTCTCTCTCTCTCTCTCGTACAATCCCTCCTCTTTCTTGCTGATTGGACTCCCGGAGCTCCACCTGGGGTCTGGCTGTGGATGTCTGCATCTGCTTTCATCAGTCATTGGATGAGAATTCTACCACAATTAGGGTGTTTGGCCATCCAATCACCAGAGTAGGTCAGTTCGGGCTTTCTCTCGACCATTGTCAGTAGTCTATTGTGGAGGTATCTTTGTGGATATCTGGGGACCTCTCTAGCACTTTGCTTCTTCCTATTCCCCTGGGGTCTTCATTTCATGGTCTCTCTTTCCTTGTTCTCCCTCTCTGTTCTTGATCCAGCTGGGATCTCCCACTCCCCTAAGCTCTCTTTCACTTGACCATTGCCCTTCATTAACCCACCCTCACATCCAGTTTGCGCATGTAGATCTATCTCATCCATTTCTCTGTCATTGGGCAATCCTTGTGTCTTTCTTAGGGTCCTCTTTACTAGGTAGCCTCCCTGGAGTTGTGAGTAGCAGTCTAGTCATCCTTTGTTTTACATCTAGTATCCTCCTATGAGTGAGTACATACCATATTTGTCCTTCTGAGTCTGGGTTACCTCACTCAGGATGATTTTTTCTAGATCCATCCATTTGCCTGCTAACCTCATGATGTCATTGTTTTTCTCTGCTGAGTAATACTCCATTGTGTATATGTACCACATATCCACATACCTACAAACATATAATTTTTGAAAAATAAGCCATTACTGTACAATGGAAAAAAGAAAGCAACTTCAACAAATGGTGCTGGCATAACTGAATGTCAACATGTAGAAGGCTGCAAATAGATGCATATCTGTCACCATGTACAAAACAAGTCCAAATGGAACAAAGACCTTAACATAAATCCAGTTACTCTGAACCTGATAGAAGAGAAAGTAGGAAATAGATTTGAACACATTGGCACCAGAGATCACTTCCTAAATATAACACCAGTAGCACAGACACTGAGACGAACAATCAATCAATGGGACCTCTTGAAACTTAGAAGCTTTTGTAGAACAAAGGACACGGTCAACAAGAGAAAGCGACAGCCTACAGAATGGGAAAAGGTCTTCACCAACCCCACATCTCACAGAGGGCTGATATCCAGAATACATAAAGAACTCAAGAATTTAAACATCAAAATGCCCAACAGAGAATTCTCAACAGAGGAATTTCAAATGGCTGAAAGACATTTAAGGAATTGTTCAACATCCCTAATTATCAGGGAAATGCAAATCAAAATGACTTTGAGATACCACTTTATACCCGTCAGAATGGCTAAGATCAAAAACACTGAAGACAGCTTATGCTGGAGAGGATGTAGAGCAAGGGGAACTCTCCTCCACTGTTGGTAGGAATGCAAACGTGTACAGCCACTTTGGAAATCAATATGGCACTTTCTTAGAAAATTGGAATCAATCTCCCCCAAGACCCAGCTATACCACTCTTGGGCATATTCCCTAGGAATGCTCAATCATACCACAAGGGCACACATGCTCAGCTATGTTCATAGCAGCATTGTTTGTAATAGCTAGAACCTGGAAACAACCTAGATGCCCTTCAACTGAAGAATGGATAAAATGCAGTCTAATTTCTTCTTTCTCTTCCTTCCCCCCTCCCTATCCTTCCTCCCTAGTCTCATGTGTTTCCAGGCTAGTCTTGCTATTGTTACATAGTCAAGGATGACCAGGATTTCTTTCTGATCCTCCTGCCTCCAACTCCTAATACAGAGATCATAGATATAGATATAAACCAGCCCAGCTACTTTATCAATGCTGCTGATCTGATCATACCAAAGGCTTTTTGCATGCTAGCAACATTTTACACACTCAGTTCTAAGCTCAGCCACAAGAAACAACAATTTTCTCCAGGTTCACTGTCCTTCATATCCTATCCTCCATTTCCTTATTTTCCAGTTGTATGACATATCTGTCACAATCTCTTCCTTATCTATAACCTAAACTCATTGTTCAGTACTCACCTACTGGCAATCTTATACCTACTCAATAACTGAATCCATGTTAAATGTAGCTCAAGGTTTAATGCTTAACGTGATCATCTGAATTTAGCTAATAATGAGCCTGATATGTCCACATATGCCAACAATTTATAGTTCTGACCTTTGTGAGAGGTGTTTAGTCCCTTCTTCTCCCCAGACCTCACTACCTCCTTCCACTATGCACTTTCTCACTGATTTTGGTCCTTATTTTGATAGTATATAGAAGAAAAAGAACACAGGTCATCAACACATATCTGGGGCTGTGAAATCTTTTTCTCTCTTTCACCAACAGATGAATATCCATTGCTGCTAATTGCCTTTTTATATATGGCTTAATCAAGCATCTACCTTGTAAAGTATATTTTAGACATATTGATCATTTTTCATTAGACTCTCTTTTTCTATGGTCCCTTCTTGCAGACAACTCCATTTTGGTGGCTCAATTCAAAACAATGTACTAAGAAAAGACACTGATTCATTTAAAAAATCAGCTCAAGGAAAAAGAAGGACTTTTTGTCACAAAATCATGGTTACTTAGGGGATAGAACTTTCCAGATGGATGCATTTCTCAGAGGAGATGGGCCAAATTAGGCATTTCTGATTGAGTGGTTAATACTGATTGTCAACTTGCCAATATCTAGAATCATGTAGGAAATAAACTGGTGTGCATGTCTGGGAGGGAGTATCTAGATTAGATCAATTGGGTGGCACGATCCATCCTTGTAGTAGGTGATGCCATTCCACCGGTCAGTGTCCTCTGAACAGCAGCATTCCCTTTTCTTCCTCCTGACAGCTATTGTGATGTGAGTAGCTACCTGGAGCTCATGGTGCCCTGCATCCCTGCTGGGCTGTGTTGGCCTGGGACTGTAATCCCAAAGCAAACTTTCCTCCTTTAAATTACTTCATGTTATCCCTTTGTGATGAACAATAAGAAAAGTAAATTGCAGAGTATATTTCATTTAAAATAATGTCTTCAACTTCATCTTCTTGCAAATGACAGAATTCCAATGGTTTTATGGGTGCATAGTATTCCTTTAAATATGTATCTAAATTTTTCTTTATCTGCTGAAGCAGTGATTATTTATTAAGTGATAGAAAGTTGCAGAACAAACTAAAACATAGGCAAAAAACATCTACATGAGTGTAGGTACATGGAAGGAGTAGGGGCTTGGGAAGATTATAACCCTGTGTATAATGTAAGCATTTGCCAGAAACATGCCAGATGTGTGCAAAAGGTTGTGAGTAACTTCATCTACATACATAGTTGCATGTATGAGACTTTTACTTTGTTGTATATATGTGTACTACATGTGTACCTGGAGTGTCAGAAGTGGGATTTAGATCTGCTGCAACTGGAGTTACACATGTTTGGGAGCCACAATTTATGTGCTAGAAAATGAGCCTATGCCCTCTATAAGAACAGTCAGTTATCTTAAACATTGAGCCATCCCTCCAACCCTGACACGCTCTCTATCTCTATCTATCTATCTATCTATCTATCTATCTATCTATCTATTTGATGTATCACAATCTACTATAACTCTTTTTTTTCATTGTGTTAGCTTAGATGTATACACATAAACTAATACATATTTGCTGTGTACATTTCTTATCCTCACTCACATATTCTTGTTCTGATTAATTTACATTGATATTTCTTGGTCTTTTCTGTAATTTTAACCAAAAACATTTGTTTTTGTTTTTTTTTAATAAGTGGTACAGTTCAACAGTGTGAAAAAAGAAAATTGAATGAAAGGACTATAGAGAAGAATCACTCAGTAAGGGCTTGCTGTGCAAATCTGAAGACATGAATTCAGTCTCCAAATCCATAGAATGACAGTGGCCATAGTGGTATACACTTGTAATCTGAATTCTGGCGAGGCAGAAACAGAGATCCTGGGGCTTACTAACCAGCCTTTCAAGCTGAATCAGTGGGCTTCTGGTTCAGTGAAAGACATTGTCTCAAATTAAAAAACAAAAAAGTAAAATGGGTGGAACTAGAGAGATGACTCAGCAAGTAAGAGCATTTGCTGCTTTTGGAGGGACCCAGCTTGGATTCCCAGCACTGCCTGAGGGAGATCACAAACACTTGTATCTCCAGTTCTATGGAAACCAATACTCTTCTTGGCTCTGTAGCCACTGGGCACACCAGAGGTGCACATGTATGGATGTAGATACTCACACATATACAAAAAATAAAATCAATAAATATTTAAAAGAATAAGATGCAGAGAGATTTGGAAAGACAACTGACCTCCACTTTTGACCTTTACATGCAAACCTACACAAATGCATACACGCTTGTACATAAAATTGATAATAATTTTAAAAAAAGAATTTGAACTTTTCCCTTCAAATTACTAGATTCTTAGGACTTTTTCTTTAGTAAAAGAAATGGTGTTGGTAGGAATGAAATCAACCAGTCAACCCCTGAGAATTAGTTTCAATTAGTTTAGTGGCATAGCCTTATGTCTACCCAATGTTTACCATGAAGGAGGCTGGCTGATATGTTTGTGTGGTTATTTCTGAGATGTTAGATTCTATTAAAAGGAATCTCCCTCTGGGTGCCCTTGCATACCATAAAGCACAGATGCACTGAAGATGATTTCAAAGTCTAAGTCTATAAATAAATTTAAAGTTATGAAAAATCCTTGGCACTGTGAACATTTTATTATTAAATATGTTTTTTTTTAATGTTGGCAGGTCTACTTATTCGAAAAAAATCCATGTTTCTCTAAATCTAAAAAAAACATTTAATATCAAATAATTTAAAGCTCCCTCTATCTATGCAATTGGTCTTGGGAATGTGACAAATAAAAAATAGAGATCATTACTAAAAAAAGAAAACACTGAAAAGGAATTCTTCTAGCCTTTTCGTGAACCAGAGACAGGGTATGCCATGGCAGAAACATTGTTGATCTTTTTTCTTTTTTCCATATTTGGTGTGTGATGATTCAGTACTTGGAGTGGGAGGAGTAACTGGGCACTTAAGAGCACGTGATATTGTTGCAGAGGACCAAAATTCAGTTCCCAGCACTCACAAGGCAGTTCACAACCACGTGAAACTCCAGCTAAAGGGTATCAGATGCCCTCTTCTGGCCTCTATGAATACCTGCACACATGTGCACAAAAATGCAACCATACACAATGGCATAAATAAAAATAAATCTTAAAAAAGAAGTATATCCTATTGTACCTTAGGGACATCCTAAAATATACACATATAAAAATAGTTTAAATAGTGTTATCATGTAATAGGGAGACAATACCCAAACTATGCATCTCATGATGTCAATTAAAACCTCCAGTGCCAGGAATGAGTTACCTCTTTGTGAATTATTGGCCCACAGGTTGACATAGACCTTCAAACATTAAAAGCAGTTGCCATTGGTCTTGGTTACCACCATAACTTGATGGCAAGATCCTATTCTTGAAGACACCAAAAATTTGAGTTATATATAAGGAAAAATCAAGTAGATAATGACCTAGAAATCCATCCTTACTGGGTAGCTTTCACACTATTGGAAGATGCTATGCATACTAACAGGGAATAAAAGTAATTGTCAGTCTCACATAACTGTAAAGCCTACTAGCTACAAAACTACTGATATGGAAGATATGCCTACTCATATAATAGTGCTACAAATATGGAGATATCAACTCACTTTCTGATTGGATCTATGGCCTGCTCAATGAAAAGGAATCATATGAAACCAGGACCTTTTGGGCTGACATAGGTCATAAGCCCTCAGGAAGAACCTACTACTGTTATTTTGCTAATTGGACATTGGATTAAAATGGCTCTTAATGACATTACTATACCCATAGACCAGTGTGTCTGTCAGCCCTCATCAGAGAAGCTTCTTGTAGTATATGACAAATAACACAGAGACCTGCAAATGGACAATGTCCTGGGCCAGGGTGAGGCAGACTTCAGAGTGCTCAGTCCTAAGTAGGACCTCTATATCATGCTCACCCATTGAACATTTAGGTTTCTATGTGGAAGATGAGGTAGAAAGATTATTACAGCAAGAGATACCACATGAAGTCAAGGAAACAAGTTTTCTGTACACATTTGGACAGGTGTAGATATGAACTCAGTGCTTGTGACAGCAAGCAGAAGATCTGCTCAAGCTCAAGCCATGCAAAATCCCACCACAAGTGTGTGGGAGTGAGGCATGTAGTTCCACTCTTAGCTGCAAGGCTGTTGGCTCCTTATAACTGCTGGGAAATGTAGCTAGAGTTTTCCTGCCTGGCCCACAGTCAGGATAAATCTCTCTCACCTGCCAGTCCCACAGCCACTCAGACCCGACCAAGTAAACACAGAGACTTATATTGCTTACAAACTGTGTGGCTATGGCAGGCTTCTTGCTAACTGTTCTTATAACTTAAATTAACCCATTTCTATAAATTTATACCTTGCCACATGGCTCGTGACTTACCGGCATCTTCACATGCTGCTTGTCATGATGGCGGCTGGCAGTGTCTCCCTCACTCAGCCTTCCACTTCCCAGATTTCTCCTCTCTCCTTGTCCCACCTACTTCCTGCCTGGTCACTGGCCAATCAATGTTTTATTTATTGACCAATCAGAACAACACATTTGCCATACAGAACATCCCACAGCAGGGAAAGGTAGAATCAGTTTTCTTTAACAATGTGATTTCTGGTATATCAGATACACTCTACTGTAGGTCCCATGCCTGAGAATATTGGGACAAGACAAACTAGACTTGGAGAGAGAGAAGGAGGAAGGGAGAGAGAAAGGAGAAATAGGACCAGGTGAAAAGGGAAGAAGGGGCAGATCTGGGAGGAGTAGGAGGATACATATGATCAACATATATTGTATGGAACTCTCAAAATTAATAACAAATATTCTTTAAGTATTTGATACTCAGAACATGCCAAAGACAACCCCAGTGTAAACATTAGACTGTGTATCTTCTCTAGATTTTTGCCTGTGCTATAGCAAGTGCATCATATGGCATGATAGGCCCTCCACTACTGGCTCAAATGCCTGAGAGAGTGACTTGTAGGAAGAGTTGGCTTTGCTCACACTCTCTAAAGTTTCTGCCCATCATGGCAGAGAGGGCTCAGTAGGAGACATGTTAGCTCACCCCAAGGAAATCAGGAAGCCAGGGAGTACCAATGAGAACACCCAAGCTTGCTGTCTTGCCTCTGCTTCCCTTCTCTAGAACAGTGCTGCTTACATGCAGAGCAGCTCTTTCTCCTTACTCACAGACCGAACCACAAGAATGACTTCACTAGCCCCCTCATTCCCTTACACCCCCAAGATGACAATTTAACTGTAAATCTTCTTCTTAGCTTAACAGCCAGCTCATCTCTTTAAATTATTATCTTTCCTCCCCTAACTCTCCAGAGGTGCATGTCTGTCCCACAGTGCAGAATGCATCCAGCTCAATTCCAAGAATCCTTAAAGCCGTAATGGTTCCAAACCGTTTGCTTTTGATCTTTTGGTTTTTATTTTTGGCCTGCAGCATGACAATAATAGCTAGATCACTAGACATTCAAAATCTCATTCTCATGCAAAATTTGGGTCTACAAAACTGTCCTATAAAATGGCAAATTCAGAAACAAAGCTATTCATTTGTGTATGTGACACTTATGTGTGTGTGCCTGTGAGTGATGGCTGTATAAGTAGGCATGTGTGTGATGCCTACAAAGGTGTGAATTTGTATTTATGTGTGTGTACATGTGTGAGTGATAACTACGCATGTGTGTACATGTGTGATGCGTATGTGTACATGTGTGTGATACCTGTGTATGCATATGTTCATGAGTGTGAGTATGCTTTTGCCACAGTATGCACATGGAGGTGAGAGGACAATATTGGGTGTTGGTTTGGACTTTCACCTTCATTAACCCAGAGTTTTATTGTCTCTTTGTACAGCACACTCGCTGCCCAATAGCTTCTGAGGAATTCTTCTACCTCCACTTCTGATCTTGTTGTAAGAATATTGGAATCTTAGATGTACATGACTGCATCTATCTTTGAAAAAATGATTTCTTAGAGTTCGAACCCGGGTATGTATACCTGCAGAGTAAATGCTTTATCTACTAAACTATCTATCCCTCTAGTCCTCTGCTATATTTTTATACCTATAAAAATAATGAAGAATTGGTAACTTTATAACCTTTTGTCAAGATTTGAAAAATTGAAAGCACATACAAAAATTGAAAGCATATACTAACATATTTTCCACTAGTCTATTAAGATAAATGAATTTTTCTAGCCACCAGTGGGTGTCTCTTCAGATGTTGATGACAGAAATTACATTCTTTTTTTTTTTTTTTTTTTTTTTTTTTTTTTGGTTTTTCGAGACAGGGTTTTTCTGTGTAGCTTTGCGCCTTTCCTGGAACTCGCTTTGGAGACCAGGCTGGCCTCGAACTCACAGAGATCCGCCTGGCTCTGCCTCCCGCGTGCTGGGATTAAAGGCGTGCGCCACCACCGCCCGGCAGAAATTACATTCTTAAATATAGAAGATATTTGGCTATGTACCCAGTTAGAAGACAGAATTTCTACACTGAATAGTATTAGCTGGTGTTCCATCTACAAATGTTTTTACTGGGATGCTGTGGGATAATGCTTTTGTACACTGGTTTAATAAAACACTGATTGGCCAGTAGCCAGGCAGGGAGTATAGGCAGGGCAAGCAGACTAATGGAATGCTGGGAAAAGGAAGAGCAGAGTCAGGAGTTGCCAGTCAGACACAGAGGAGGCAAGATGGCAAGGCAGAACTGAGAAAAGGTACCAAGCCATGTGGCTAAACAGAGATAAGAATTATGGGTTAATTTAAGTGTAAGAGCTAGTCAATAATAAGCCTGAGCTAATGGCTGAGCAGTTATAAGTATTATGAGCTTTTAAGTGATTATTCTATAAGAGGGCCACAGGACTTCCAGGGCTTGGTGGGACCCAAGAAACTTCCAAATACAATTGGCGCCCAGACATGGTGGCAACAGTTTCCACCTAAAACCTGAGAAAGCTTAAAAAAAAAAAAAAAAAAAAAGAGTCTAAAACAGAGCTAAAAACAGCTTTCTAGTGTGTCTCTAAGGCCAGCCACAGCCTGTGGGTTTGAATTACCCTATAGTGGGATCACAGCATGCTGGCTTGACCTGCAGCATGGCGGATTCCTGCCGCAGTACACAGAGGCGTCTGCAAGTTGTGCAGCATGATGCGTGGTGGATGTAGTTCTTGCTAGTACAGACCAAAAAAAAAAAAAAAAAGGTTTCTGGGTTTCTGGGCTACACACCGCTTTGATGGAGGCATGAGACCCACTGCCTCCCAGAGTCAGTGGAGAGCATGTCTCCCAGAGCTGGTGGTAAATTATCTCTGCCATGTTGAAAAGCTGAGGTGGGCAGAGTCAGCAGCCAAGGCTGCCGCTTTAGTACTAGCCACTGCAGTTTAAAGCAATAGATTCACAATAAGGCAGATTCAGATGAAATGAGACTTTAAATGGTTTACAGTGTGTGTAAAAATGTACATAGGCTTGGAAGAGACAGAAAAAAATAATATATATAGTTATATAAAGAAATAGTTAGCCGGGCAGTGGTGGCGCACGCCTTTAATCCCAGCACTTGGGAGGCAGAGCCAGGTGGATCTCTGTGAGTTTGAGGCCAGCCTGGGCTACCAAGTGAGCTCCAGGAAAGGCGCAAAGCTACACAGAGAAACCCTGTCTCGAAAAACAAAAAAGAAAGAAATAGTTTCAAAAAATAAAATCTTTACAGAGAAAGTAAAAGCAATAAAAAATAAGCCACATAAAGATGGAAATCACACAGAGAGTCTGGATTATATTGTCTTTGGGATTTTTAACTGCAGAGAGACAGTTTATTGTAAAAGCTACTCAGTTAAATACACACACACACACATATATATATATATATTATATATGTACTTTGACTTCAAAATTTGTGTCTAAGGATACATTGCTTTGGAAAAGAGGTTCTGCTTTTGTTTCCACAGAAGATGAGAACCTGTGGATTGCTTACAAGCTAATATGGTTTGATCTGAGAGGCCCAGATGATCCAACATCCAATAACAGCTTCAAGGCAACTGGCTCAGAGAATACAGTGTCACAGACTACTCCAGTCAGGACTTGAGTATAATTCTTAATTTTCTCAGCATGTCCATAAGATTGCCAATGCCCTCATCCAGCAGGAAGTAGTATGAGAGTTTATGCTTAAATTCTCAAAATATTGTTTATGAATGTTTATTTTTATTTAAAGCAGGTTGATTATAAATGCAATCTCTTTCTAAAGAAAAAAGGGGATAGTATAGATATGATAGGATGAAAGGGTAGATTAATGAACTTACTTTTAAAGAGCAGCAACTTGTTTAAAAGTGTTTTACATTGCTATGGATTTTAGTTTATTAATTCAAATTTAGAGTGAATTTTTTGTCATATATATATTTCTAGTCTTGTTTAAAGTATTATGTTTATGTAATTCATTTAAATTGTAATGGATAATTAAGAAATACAGATTAATAATTAGTCTTCTTTGATAGTCAAATTATAGTCATGTTAAGTTTTCTAGGTATACATAGATATAATTCAATTAGGTAGGTAATCTTCAAACACTTCAAAGACCTACAGAATACGGCATTTAAAATGTTTTAAAAACTTAGACTTTCTGGACAGTAAGACATGTCTGTGCCTGGCAGCACCGATTTACTTCAGAGAGAAAGATGGGCATCAAAGACACTCCATATGGAGTTTATCTTCTTCTTGGCAAAATTAGCCCTTTGGGCAAGAAACTTTTCTTGCCTGAACTTCTTGACAAAATGTTGTATCGACCAGACATGTAGAACTCATAGAAAGTTGACCACTGAACTTTGCAGGGCAAAATGGTCTTTCCGGTTCCTGCTTCACAGAAGAAACTGCCAGACATTTTACAGAACACAGAGAAAAGTAACTGAGAGACTCTAGGCCTATGGGCTGAATACTGATGCCCCATTGTTATAGAGAAACTCTGGGTGACTGTCTAGGCAGACAGCTTTCTCTGTCATTCTAGATTTTTGAAAGTTGCTTACAATGCTCTTCCTGTTTACTTAGGTAATATTATATCCTTCTGAGGTCTTTGACATAGTTGAAGACTAGATAGTTATAATTTTCCTTGGTTATGATAAAAGATAATTTAGATATGAAACTTCAGACTTACAAACATAGAATAGATAGAATATTTAATTTAATTTTACCAAATACAAATAGACTAGCTATTATAACTGTAATTCTTGCTTGGTAACTGTTCTATTATATGTAATTTTACTCTGTTAAAGTTAAAACTTTCCTTTTGATTGGACAGAAAAGGGAAAGTGCTGTGGAATGTCATTCTGTATGTTGTGAATGTGTGTTGCTCTGATTGGTTGATAAATAAAATGCTGATTGGCCAGTAACCAGACAGAAAGTATAGGTGGGGCAAGCAGACAAGGAGAATTCTGGGAAGACGAAGGCTGAGTCAGGAAATGTTGCTAGCTGCCGCCAGAAGAAGCAAGACGTAAAAGTACTGGTAAGCCACAAGCCATGTGGCAAGTAGAGATTTATAGAAATGGGTTAATTTAAGATGTAAGAACTAGATAGCAAGAAGTCTGAACCGTTAGGCCATACAGTTTGTAATTAATATAAGCCTCTGTGTGCTTATTTGTGTCAGAGTGGCTGCAGACTGGGTGGGACACAGGAAAACTTTCAGCAACACTGGGATGTTTCATAAATCTCAGAAAAATGTTTTGTATCAATTAATGATTATTCAACATTTTTTTAAACATTCAAATTAGATCTCATTAGTTTTACTGAAAATTGATGTTATTATAATTGACCAGTAAATATAGAGTTATGGTATGTCCTAGTTTGCTTGAAAGTATTCAGCCTTGTTCTTGTTATGGTATTGTGTGTACTTGCTGTTTGTTTTGTCAGCTTCTGCTGTCAAGAGTGACATGTTTTGTTCACCATTTTTTGTGATGCATGATCAGATGCAGTTTTATATATAAGATACTAATCAATTCAAACAAATTGGATGTTGAGAAACTGTTAACCTTTTTGTAGGTATAGTCTGTGTGTATGATTTTTATACTTGCACAGATGTGAACACCCATGAATGTGTGTGTAGAAGCCAGAGGTCAATGTTGGGTTGGGTGTCTTACCCAGTTGTTCTCCACCTTAGGTTTTGAGACATGGTTTCTCATTGAACTTGGTGCTCACTCATTGGCTAGAACTTCTGGTCAGTGAGCTCCAAAGATGTTCTTGTATCTCTATCTCAAGCCTTTGGTTGTGGGCATGATTCATTGTGTCTGGCTTTTTACAAAGGTTTAGAGAATCAGAACTCAGAAACTCTTATTTGCAAGGCAAGCACTTTACCCATTAAGCTATCTTCCCATCTTCAACAAACACACACACACACACACACACACACACACACACACACACACAGGATTAACATAAATAGAAAAATAAATAATTTATTTTTATGAAGATGAAGAAAAGATAGGGACTGGAGAATTGGTTTAGTGGTTAAAAACATTTGCTGCTCTTGCTGAGAACCCAGTTTTGATTGACAACACCTACACGATGGCTCAAAACCATCTTCAGCTCCTGTTACAGGGTATCAGATGCCTTTTTCTGAATTCTGTGAGCACCAGGCACAGATGTTGTGCACATACATGCTTTCAGGCAAAGTACTCAGACACAGATAATTTAAAAGCATATTAGAAAGAGACAATGGGATATGTAATTCATATATAAAGATGCTAAATGGGTACAAATGTAGATACAAAACCTCTGGACTAATACAGAGCAGGAAAGGAGTATGGAAATCTGAGTAGGAATCTCTGCAGAACTCTCAATTCCAAGATAACTCCAAGAGGTCAAGACATTACTCACTATATATTTTTTTAATTTTATGTTTTCAGAAAAGATGTATTAAATGATGAATCTAAAAGAGATTCATGGTAATTTTTCTCTGCTATGAAGTTGAATGTGAAACTTGGAAATGATTTTTCTTGTTATTTTAGGAAAGGGTAAAATTGAAGGGAGAGGGACTGCCCACCCACTGTAGTCTAGGTACACCAATATGTACCTTCAACCCTGTGGATCATCTCTGTGAGGATTATTAAGGGGGAAACAAATGTTCAGAGACTGTCCTTTCATCCACAATAATCATGTTTTCTTGTGTGTTTTGAGAGATATTACTGGGCACTCTATTTTAATTTGCATAGCCATCTGCAATGGGCATTAAATAAGTTGGCAGTTTCTCAGTTTGGTTTCTCTTGTTATGGTGAAGACATTGATCAAAAGCAACTTGGGGAGAAAGGGCTTATTTTTTCTCACATTTGCAATCTATCCTGAAACAAAGTCAGAGCAAGAACTCAAGGCAAGAATCTGGAGGCAGAAACTGATGCAGAGGCCATGGAGGAAGATTGATTACTGGCTTGCTGCTCATGGCTTGCTCAACCTTCTTGTAGCACTCAAAACCACCTGCACAAGTGTGGCACCACCCACAGTGGGTTGGGTCCTCCCACACCAAACATCAATCAAGCAAATGTCCCACAAGTCAATCTGAGGGGGGGGTGTTTCCTCAGCTGTGTTCTGTTTCTTAGCTTGTGTCCTTTTGGTAGAAATCTTAAAACAAAAACATGTTTCAGTGAACCTTGTTTCCAAATCCAGGTTCTTTTCTTGATCTAGAATTGTCCTTAACTGTGAAATTAAAGAATTAAATTAACTCCTTCCACCTGATCCTCCTAGCTCCTCCATGTTATCTTGTATAATTTTAGTTTCTTTCTGTCTTTCTACTTCTCTCTTTGAGCCTCTATATATATCTCTTGCTTTCAGGCAATGTATATCTAAATAAAACACATGTATATGTATATATACACATAAACACATACACACACAGAGCCTCACCACTACATTTATTTACCTTGAAGATCCACAAATACCTTCCTTCAATGAGAGTTTAACAAATAAGCAAAAGAAACAAACAAAAAAGAAGTTCTAGTGCCTTTCTTGATACAGGAAAATTCCATGTTCTGGCTCAATATGATTCTCTCTGAGTAAATTGGACTCCTTCAAATCTCAGTGTGTGTTGGCCTGGCTCTCACAGCTCACACTTTCACACCAAAGACATCAGTGTGCAAGATTCCTTGCTCTCTCTATTTTTCTTCCTATTTACAAATCCAATTTTCTTGAGGTAAAGCCTCTACTCTCTTAAAAAATTGTTTGTGAGTGTGTATTTGCTTGTGAAATGTAATGTCTGGCCAAATATATGTCCTGGTTCTCATGCCTTTTTTTCACATTAAAAATAAAAATTATTTTTGGTAAATTCAGTACAATGTTGGTAGTTCTGATTTTAATAGTTACTCTCATCTGACTCTGATATGTTCTTCTGACTGGAAGCCCAGGCATGTGTAAAATTTACTGTGTCAAATCTCCTAAGTCATAGAGGTCTGATGGTTAGATTTATTGTTCATTATACATGCATTTAATACACTACTCTAAGTATTTTATCAAAGTCATCTAAGGTAAGACTTCATGTTAATCAGTCTATATTTCTACATCTGTTTACTCGTTGAATATGTGCATATGTTATATTTGCCTGTCACAGCATGTTCTGCAGGTCATATGGAGAATATTTCTCTTCTTCCACCATGTGGATTCCAGAGATTGAGCTCAAGTGGTCAGGCTTTGCATCATTAGCTGAAAAGCCACCTTCTAGTTATTATTAATGAATTTAGTATAATATTTTAATCATCAAGAAAGAACAGTACAAATTAATTTGTTTTGTTTTCTAGATATAGGGTAATAATGCTAACTATATCTCTTGAAATTCACTTGAGTGAATAGTTGGATCAAGTTCAGAATAAAATGTGTAAGGGATATGTTGTTTTAAAGAAAGGAGGAAGATAATAAAGATCAGTACTACTTTCTCAACCTGGTTATTTAAATTTTATACAAGAATGTGAAGACTCAGGAGACAAAGTCTATAGAGAATCAACTTTGAATACAAAGCAAGTGAGTTTTGATCAAAGCTCTGAAGATCATGGGAATAAAATAAAATGATAAAGCATGTAATCCTCATGAACATAGCATCCTATGTGTACAAGTGGGCATAAATTTCTACTTAATAATGAGCAAATTATAACTTATTACCCTAGGAAGTATCTCTTACTGTGTTGCAGCAGTTAATTAGGGAAGCTAGATTTTACTATTGAAATAATACTTGTTACTCGTATGGCATGCCCACTCAATGTGAGCTGTCTTTGCACTGTGCCTGATTTCTGGATGCCTGCTGTTGGGGAAGCCTTCTTCTAGATTATTCCCTGTTTTGATGTGCCCAAGGAAAGAGAATGACAATCATTGTCTGCAAACAATACTGACATACTTTTGTCTTTTCCTTAAATGACATGGTCAAAAATTTATGAGGAGGAAGTAAAGTCTTACCTTGTTACCTTGTGCCATAAGGGGCAAAACCAAAACCCTGGGATAGCTGACAGCATTCTCATTTTTCCTTTCTCTGCTGCCTTCTGTTACTAAAATCACAAATTAAACTTCATAGAAAGGTGATTTTTTTATTAATTATGTTGCTCATTGTTGTAAGAAAATACATGGAAAAGTCATCTTAAGCAAGTAAAAGTTCATTTTGGCTCCTATTTAATGGTACAAAGATATGGCGGCATGACTTTAGGGTGCCTGGTCACGTACCATATGCAATTAGGATGCAGAGAGAAGTGAGCACTTATTCTCAGCTCCCTTTTGCCTTTTCATTCAGTCCAGAACTCCAGATCATGGAACAGTGTTATCACCAGTTAAGGAGGATCTTCCTACCTCAGACAATCGTATCATGAAACTCACATACGTGGCCAGACATTTGTATCCTAAGCAATTCTAGATATTTTCACGTTGACAATCAGTATTAATCATCAGATGAAAAAGAATCTCTCTACCATACCCTTATTGACTACATAGCATACCACGTGCAAACTACTGCAAGCATGTGCAAAATTCATGTTTAATATGTGTTAATATTATTCAACATATTGTGAATTTATAGGAAATGCTAGAACTTCCGTGATCATTTTTGTGTCCATTTTCTGCAAACATAATGTTCTCTCTCTCTCTTTCTCTCTCTCTCTGTCTTTCTCTCTCTGTCTCTGTCTCTGTCTCTCTCTCTCTCTCTGTGTGTGTGTGTGTGTGTGTGTGTGTGTGTGTGTGTGTGTGTGTGTGTGCATATAGGTGCACACATACCAGGGCCTGAATGTGTAGGTTAAAGGACAACCCCTAGTGTCAAACCTCACCTCTTACCTTCTTTGAGACAAGGTATCCTGTTGTTTGCCACTGAGAATGCCAGGTTAGCTGGCCCACAGCTTTCTGGGGGTTCTCCTGTCTTCAGCTCTCATCTCACTGTAGGAGCGCTATGATTGCAGATGTGCAGCTCTCATCTCACTGTAGGAGTGCTATGACTGCAGATGTGCGCTCCTTTGTCCAATTTCATGTTCTGGAGATTTGAACTCAAGTCCTAATGCTTGTCAATAATCACTATGCCCAAATGGACCATCTCCTTATTCTTCTCTTTTTTCTTTTTTTGATTTTGCTTTTTCAAGACAGACTTTGTTTGTGTAACAGCTTGGCTTTCCTGGAACTCACTCTGTAGAGCAGGCTGATATTGAACTCTGAGAGATTCACCTGTCTCTGCCTCCCTGTTGCTGGGATTAAAGGCATGCAGCACCACTGCCCAGCTCAAATGAACTATTTCTATACCTCTTCCCCTTATTTTCATCTTGATGATGAAAATAGAAACTCTGTGGTGTAAAGTATTCTCACTAATAGAGAATGTAATCAACCAAAATATTGAAGATAATATTTGTAAATCACTTATTGAATAGATGTATATCATAAACATAGAACATCTACATGTAAAAATATTAAAATATAAATTCTAATTTTATTATTCTTAATTTAAAAATATGCTAGTCATCATTTTTATTTGTATAAATGTATTGTAAGTACATATGCTAGCATACCATGTGGTTGCAGTGTCTACAGAAGCCACAGGAGGGCACTAAATCACCTGGATCTGGAGTTACAGAGGGATCTGAATCAAAATATTAGTGTTAGAATCTGAACACTGGTCCTCTGAAGGAAAAGCAAATGCTCTTAACTGTTGAACCTTTTTTTTTTCTCCAGATCTACAATTTTAAATTGGAAATCTAATTTTAAAGTGGAAATAATTGCAGAATATAACTGGCCATAAATGCATCCAATGACTTTCATTATCATTGGATATTAGGGAAATGTAAATCAAAACTAATATGAAATACTAAATCACGTCCAAGAGAATGGTTATATAATAAAATACATACTGAAAAAATGAGGACATGACCACTCCTAGGTATTGTTGAAGTGTTGTAGATATGAGGGAGATAACAGCCAGAGGCATCTGGAAGAGTCCAGACTGAACACGGCCAGCAGAGTAGACCCAGCCATGAAAAGAGGGGCACAGGGGCATGAGAAGAAAGAGGAAGACGAAAGACAAAGAGAACCAAAAGGGAAGCCAAGAAAATGCATAGCCAAATGGCTGTTATATGGAAAAGCGAAGCTGGGGTTAAGAGAGCCACGCTCAGGGGCTGGAGAGGTTTATGGTAGGAGTGGGGATAAGTAAAGCTAAGAATGAGGACTGTATAACAAGTACTTCCTAGGCTGGGAGACCTGGTGCTCAATATCTGTTTTGATATGTTAATAGGCAACTCAGTCTTTCGTTCTTGGTTTCTTTGATATCTGCTCTTCCAGCCTTTTATTGATGATGAGGGGTGACATAATCTCTTATGTAACTGTTTCTTAGCTGAAATTGGTGGAACACCATTGTTGGGGGCCCAGGAAGGATGGAATGATGAACAAAGAATGGGAAAGGAGAGGGGAGTGCAGGCTGGGGAATGCTGCTCAGGACTTGTGGGACCTGGCACTAGGGAAATGCAGGCCACATTGGAGCTGTGCCTGATGGGGCAGCTGGGGCTAGATGCTTTGGGGCAGTCTAGGATAAAGGGTCTCAGGCTGGTTGGAAATTCCATCTGAAGCACCTAGGGCTGGCATGGATGGAGTAGTTTGCAGTCTTTAGTACACTCTATGACATGGATGAACTCCCATGGCATAAATATAACTGAAGAAGCTTGTCTTGATGAACCTCTCATTGTATGGCTTCATTTCCATGTAATATATAAAATAGGCAAGTTTTCACAGATAGAAGGTAAATTAAGCATTAGCCAAGGTTAGGATACAGAGTGATGGAGAGACTACCAGATGGAAGTGTTTCTAATTTTAGCAGTACAAAAGTGCTAAAATAACAACTGCTACAAAGATTAGTTTGTAAATATGCAAAAACTCAATGACTTTTACTTTTGAAGCAGATAAACCATTTTCCTTGTAAATTATATTTCAACAAAGCCATTGAGTCTGGTGGGAGATGGGTATGGAAAAGCCTATTTTATCATTATTTATTATACAAATATTCCTTGAGCTATTTTTTGAATCTCCAATACTTGTGCACACATTTCAACCTGCTTATTTGTGCTTAAAAACTATTACATAAAAGCCATAAATAAGTAGGGTGTTGTGGTGTACTCTTTTAATCCCAGAACTAAAGAGTCAAAGGCAGGTAGATCTCTGAGTTTGGGGCCACACACTGATCTACATAGCAAGTTCCAGGCCACCTAGAGCTACACAGGGAAACCCTGTCTGTCTTAGTTAGAGTTTCTGTTGCTGTGAAAAGACACCATGCCCAAGTCAATTTGTATAAAGGAAAACATTTAATTGGGGTGGCTTACAGTTTCAGAAGTTTATTCTATTATCATCATGGTGTAATGCTGTCTTTGAGGTCCAGCCTATAAGGCAGCATTAAGGGATTAAAGGGAATTCCACAGCATTTTGGCAAAGCTACAACTTTTTTGTCTGAGGGGTAGGGAAAAATGAAGACACACATTGTCTTGATGGTTCCTTTCTTTATTCTCTCATGCTGTTCTCATCATGCTGTTCTCTCTCATTGCTCTGCTCTCTCATATCTCTTTACAGCTTATATATCTCAACAAACTCTTTCAGGCAATACAGGAGTCATAAAAAGGCTATATATCCCATTTTAAGTGCATGATTATAGAACCCATGACTATGTAAACATTTTTAACTAACACCCTATAGTCAGACGTCATGAACCTGGGTGCTCTCTGTTATCTCAGAGGCCAGGAGAGTGTTAGATCAAGTCTCAGGACAAAGATGCCTGGAATATCATTGGTACTCTAGTTTAGGCTATCATCTTTACCATATATCTTTTAGCACCAGAGAGTTTTTCTTCTGGTGGGCTGACACTCTGAAGCCCAATTGCCACCTGCTGTTCCACTGACATGGCTACTGGCAATGGTAGGACATATTGGCATGCAGGCAGACATGTTGCTGGAGAAAGGATCTGAGAGTTCTGCATCTCAATCTACAGGCAACAGGAAATAAACTGAGTCACTGAGTGTATCTTAGGCATAGGAGACCTCAAAGCCCACCCCAACAATGACACACTTCCTCCAACAAGATCACACCTACTTCAACAAGGCCACACCTCCTAATAGTATCACTCTCTATGGGGGCCATTTTCTCTCAAACCAACACACTGTCTCAATAAACAAACAAACAAATAAATAAAATCCTTGAATAATCAATTTACATATGTGAATATGTTGATTTAAAATAATCTAAGAAAAATTATCTGAACTTACTTTCAAAGCCTATCTTATTAGCATTGAATGGATCCTTCTTCATAAATTTACCAGCAAGAAGAAATGAAGAACTTTGAACTGGAACCTTTGAGACTTTGAGAATCTGCTTTCAGTATCTGTGAATTCCTAAAGTCTATTCAGACTCTAGGAAGTGAGAGCAGAACTGCATTCTCCATAATTATGTCTTAGCCTTTCCTTATTAACTTGAAGTACTTTCAAGAATACCATGTCTTGTCAGGCAGTGGTGGCATATGTCTCTAATCCCAGCACTCAGGAGGCAGAGTCATGTAGTTGTATTTTCTTTGGGCCACAAGCTCACAAATAACAACACAGAGACCATTATCAATTATGAATTCTTGGCCTTATCTTAGACCTGTTCCCAAATACTTCTTATGACTTAAATTAACCCATTTATATTAATATACATTCTGCCTTGTGTCATTGCCTCATCTCTGTACTGCCCATGCTGCTTCCTCCATGTCTAGCTGGTGACTTTCTGGGTCCCTATATTCCTTCTCCTCTGACTTTCTCTATCTAGGAACCTTGCCTATCCTCTCCTGCCTAAGTATTAGCCATTCAGCATTTTATTACACCAATCACAGCAACACATCTTCACACAGTGTGCAAATATTTCACAACAGAAGCAGGTGGATCTCTGGTCTACATAATGAGTTTCAGGACACCCAGAGCTGCACAGGGGAACCCTGTCTCAAAGAAGAAAACAACAACAACAACAAAAGAGCCATATCTTTTAATCATTCATTTATTATCTCTTTCTCTGTGTATGCACGTATTTGTGTCTACATGTTTGTATGTGCAGTGGTCCTTGTGTGTGTGTGTGTGTGTGTGTGTGTGTGTGTGTGTGTGTGTTACATAACTGTGCATATGTAATAAAAGCCAAGGTATCCATCTTATCAATGTCTTTCTCAATTGATCTGACTTTTTGATGCAGGGTCACTGACCTGAATGCAGAGCTTCCTGGTAATGATAGTCTGGCTAGCCAATTTTTCTGGTGGTCCTTCTCTCTACCTACTGAGGGCTAGAAGTGCAGGTGGTGTGCTGTAGCCACCCAGCATTAATACTGTGCATCCACACTCTGCTCTTAATGCTGAACAGCAAGCATTTTAGCCACTGAGCCATCTCAGAACCTCGAGAGTATTATCTGTGCTTAACAACCCATCAACAGCAATTTAAAAACATCTTAAAACTGTTCAACTCGGACTTTTCAAAAAGTGGTAGAAATATTCCTTCTACATGTGGATTATGTTAAACTCCTAACATCTATATTTACAGCCATTCAAATGAAAAAATAATACACTTGCAGTCATGTAAGTGTCAGGGGGAAATGATGGCTGTGCTGGAAAACACTTCACTTTGGGTGTTCCTGTAGTTCTTCCTTTACCTTTTGCTGTTTTTTCCAAAGGTAATTTGTCAATAAAACAGTTGCCTGGAAAACATGAAGTCTTGAGTGTAATCTCTCAGAATTCACCTAAACAAAAGAAGCACTTGGTAGTATAATGCATTATAATTCTTATAATGCCAATGTTGAAGCATTGAAACTTGATGAGTCTCAGACCAATAAAGTCCTTGTCACAAAAAATCAAGGTGGGTGGCACACAAGAAATTGCACCTGAGGTTCTTCTCTGACCACAAGTACACTTGTCCACAAGTACCCACTTGCATATGTGCTCCTGCACACATACTCACACACACACACACACACACACACACACACACACACACACGATTCTGAGTTGGATGAATAACTTTATTGTTTGATTATTTGTACTATTATTACTATTTACTCTTGAAAGGGTTTTCAGGGAATTATTTAATATGTGACTTTTATATTTAGAAATTTTTTATTTTAGAAATATAATTACATTATTGTAAAACCACTTTTTCAGATCTGCCTTCAATCAACACACTCACAAACCCTGAAGATGCCAGCACATTGGGAGTCAAGCAGTTCTATCATCCTGCTGTGCTCCCTCACAACATTCTATGATAGTGTGCTACTTTTAGAAGTACTCAGATTTTCCCTTTCTCTAATACCATCTTTCTGAGATTAACATGTGAATGAAAACATTTACTACCATAGAATATAGCTTCCCAATGCTGAATTCTTCCTGTTGTTTTAGCTTTGTAATGATAGTCTGGCTAGCCAGTTTTTCTGGTGATCCTTCCTCTCTGCCTACTGAGGGCTAGAAGTGCAGGCGGTGTCCTATAGCCACCCAGCATTTATACTGTGCACCCTTTGTTTCTTTCTTTCTTTCTTTATCTTTCTTTGTGTGTGTATGTGTATGCACATGCATGTGTGTGAGTGTGTGTGTGGTATATGTACACATGTATGTGCAGATTTGTGTGCTTGTATTAACCAATGTTTGCCAAAGCGGGGGTATTGAATGTCTTTCTATTACTCTGAATATTCCTTTGGAGACTGTGACTCCAGCTAAACCTCTCCTAAATGTACCTTACATTTTTCAGGTAGTGTGGTAGGCAGTGATGCCCAGTGATCTTTCTGTCCCCTCTGTGCTGAGGTTGTGGTAGGATGAGTGGCAAGACTGTATTTGCTTTGTGGGTGCTGGAATTTGAACTCTCTTCAAGCTTTTACATCAAATGCTCTTATTTCCTGCCCGATCCCACCAGCCTCTAAACTTACATTTTAAGAAATAAAATGTTTTTAATATTCAATTAAGTTGTTCTATTGTACAATAATTAATTCTTATTTATTCTCCAAATAGTCCATTGTGTAGCTGTCTACCACTTAATCCTTCAACCATTAAAAGGCATTTATAATTTTCCCCTCTGATTTGGGGTGATTATGAATGGAGCTGCTGTAAGTGTTCGCACTCTGTTGTTTCTATAAATGTGCATCATCAATTTTTGAGTAGGTTTATAAGGTTATATGCTAACTATACATAAAATATTATAAGAAATTGCCATCTGATTTCTGCAATGATATATTTTTAATTATTAGCAATGTAGTATTCAAAGTAATTTTTAGTCATTCTTTCCTGTCTAGTAGTTGGTTTTATTCATATTTTTACCTCTTCCTCTGTCAGCATGCTAACATATTAAATACATTCTAATTTCTGTGCCATGAACTTGATGCCGGCATTGTCTTATCAACTCCTCCATCAGTCTGGCTTGTTTTCTGTGATGACTACTCCCGGCTGCCACCTTAAGTGGTTAGAGAATTGTGGGGCATTGGTTAAGAACAGTCCTCAGCATGTTTATGATACTGCTCGCACAGAGTTGGCTCTGGGATTGGAGCAGTGATGAGGGAAGCCTGCCCTGAATATGAACTCTCGTCCAACAGCTAAAGTTAGGGATTGACTGAGAACCAGAAGAGCTATGCTTGCTCATCTGTACAACTCTTCTTGAACAGGTTTGTCCTGTTGGCTTCACCCCTGAATATGGGGCTCCAGATTCATCAGGCTGTGAATGGAATTTCGCCAGTATCTCTAGGGCCTTCCAGACATTTATCCTGAGAATAATCTATGTCTTTCCGCATCTTCCAGTTAATTTCTTAGGTAGAAACAGCAGCTGGTTTTCTCCTAAGTATCCCACAGGTTTTTTTTTTTTTTTTTTTTTGGTCACATACCTGAAATGCTGTCCCTAAATTGTATTTCAAGGCAGAAATGACTACATTTCAGAGATTCTCAATCACAAAGTTACATCACCTATCCTTATAATTTTCATCCTACATGGAAATATTTAGAATAAAAACTACATGTAAGAAAATCAAGCATTTTACAGTAAACATGACTTACAGACAAACATTGTGGGTCCATTCACTTTCATACTGTGTCTGTCAAATTAGTATATTGCTATAAATACACACATACACACTCACACATACACACACATATATGTTTATATTCACAAACACATGTGTAGCTATATGTCCATATATACATATATAAATAGTACATGCAACCATACTAATATATAATTTACATTATATACAGTTACAAATTATGCATATTCATATATAATATTCTTTTGGTTCTGACAAATATAATTACTTATTCTCAGTTTCTGCACTGACTAATTGGGAACTGTGATACTTTTTTTCTACCTGCCTCCTATTCAGTTCTTTTGTGGTGTCACATTATATATCAAGTCTTCTTAAAAAAAAGTAAGTTATATGCATATTATATTTATCATTCAAAGATGATGACTGTTCAGGTATAATTTCAATTCTTATTCAGATGAAATATAAATAACTAATGGTGTTAGCATGTGAAATAGTTAAGCAACCTTCTACAGATGAATCAAGGAAGTTTTAATGTAATTTACTTTTTTCCATACTTTTGATTCCATTCAGAATGAGCAAATATTGTTCATGTGCTGCAGAATCTAGCCTGGGAGGTGTCAGCTACCACTGTGAAAGGTCCACCATGTTTGGGATTGGATATCTAAACAAATGAATAGCTGTATCTGAGAAAAATGAAAGATCCAGCATGGATACATATTGTCTATGTCATTCCAATAAAATTCAGAGATGTTATGTCCCTGAATGCCTATGATCAGGATGGGTCCATCCAGACTCAGAGAGAATGTGTACATAGTTCTTTAAAGATAGGACTAGTTTTCTCTTTTTTTTTTCCGTAAGGAAAAATTTTCTGTGATGTTTGGTGAATATAACCATCCAAATTCCCATACTTTCCTCCTTTTCAGTGATATTGGAGGGTAAATCTAGCATTCATTGTTGCCATTCTCACCTGCACAGTGATTTCTAAATGGTAATAAGGAAATAGGGACTTCAGGCATGCTGCACTCTAAAATGTGTAGTTAAGTGTCAAACACAAACCCTAATTTGCATATCAATATTTCATTGAGTACAATGACTAGATGTGTTAAATATTTTACTCTGGCTTTTTGAGCCCCCCTTTTCTCCTTTACATTTCTGTAGTTTTACATAAAACATGCTTTTCAAAAAAATTTATCATTCTCCATACTAGATTATAAAATTTCCTGCAACAACCACTTGAGAACACAGTTTTAGCTGTATTGCTGTTTATTTCATTACAAAGCATATCTCATAGCTTGTCTGCCTATGGGATTGAAATTTTTAAAATTTTGATCAGATATTATTTTTTCAATAATTGTATTACATTGTGTGTGTGTGTGTGTGTGTGTGTGTGTGTGTGTGTGTACATTCCATGGTACAAAATCTTTGTGGAGTTTTCTACCATGAGGAACATTGGGATTGAATATAGGTTTTCATACTAGGCTTCAAGTGCCTTTAACTGCTGAGCCACATCACTCTCTAATTTACAATTTTTCTATACTTCATCTATTCTGTTTTCCTGAAGTTTTGCTCAGGGGAAAAAAACCCTTATATCTCTTAAGATATTTCAAATTATGGCAGGGATGTCAAATAATATATTTTAGCCCAAATTATTGATTATTGGAATTAGAGTTACTTTCAATATTTTGTGTAAAACTTTCCATTCCAAGCTGTCTCTGTAACAGTCATCAGGTACCTTGGTATTCAGAACAAATAAGAACATCTTAGAGTTAGAAGGTAGACTGCCATCTGATACTACCATTTACTAGCTGATAATATTTGTTTTTATACTGAAATTCACTAAACTTTATCATCAGTGAGAAAAGTAATTTAAGACATTAGTCTTCAACTGCACTGAAGTATTATAAAAAGTGACATGATTGATATCAAAGTAGCTTTAAAATGCATATGACTTGGAAATACGTATGCAATTACAAATAAAATGTTATTGAATAAGCTCTCATAAGCCATTAACTCACATCACCTGCACTTAGGTTCAAAATTGATATTTTTGAAACAACTGTTATAGTCCTCATTTTTGTGGAATTTTCCATAAATGATGTAAGACACTATTCTGAAATTATTTAAGATCTAGCTCTTGCAGACACTATGCTGGTAATGGAGAAAGGTTAATTGCTGAAGGAGAGAGAGAACAGTCATTTATCCAGAAGAAACAACTCAGTGTGACAACTGCTTGCCATGTATGCCTCACAACTTGAGTTTAGATTTCCTAAACCCAAGAAAAGACAAACAAGTGAACAAGTGTCTGTCATCCCAGTGCTTGTGTTGTGCAATGGGACATGGAAGCAGGAGAATCCCTGCAAGCTCTTGGGCCAGCTAGTCTGTCATAAGTAGTAGACAAAAATACAATAGACAATAAAATAAGATAGAAAATGGGCACTTACAACAGAGGCCATCCCCTTGACTGCCATATACACGTGGTTTTGTGTGTGTGTGTGTGTGTGTGTGTGTGTGTGTGTGTGTGTGTGTGTGCCTGTACTCTCACACACAACTATGGGCAAATATGCACATATATACATCATACACAAATATTTAAAATAATAGTCATGGGGGCTAGTGAGATGGCTCAGAGGTTAAGAGCACTGACTGTTCTTCCAAAGGTCCTGAGTTCAATTTTCAGCAACCACATGGTGGCTGAAAACCATCTGTAATGAGATCTGGTTCCCTCTTTGGGCCTGCAGGGATACATGCAGGCAGAATACTGTATACATAATAAATAAATAAATCTTTAAAGAATAAAATAAATTAAAAAAAAGATAAAAAAATAATAGTCATGGTCACATAAAAACAGATGACTATGCCATTAAATGTTTATGTGATTAAGATAATTATACCATTCATATTTTGAGAACATTTATTCTTATTTATATTTGAGGTCAAGGTCTCCCACATACTCTACTAGGCTTGTAAGGTCACTGAAATCCTCATACATTGTCAGTGGGTACAACCAGCACAAACAAGTTAATAGCATGCAGATTTGATGTTTCAACATTCTTCAAATATTCCCTAATTCAAGAAAATTTGTAGTTTTAAATGCTTTCGCTCATTGGATATCTAAATTGTCCTCTTTCCCAATTTACAGTAAGAATGGGTTTTATGAAAAATTAATGTGTGCTGAAATGAGCACTGATGAATGGATACAAAGTTGAGTGTTGCAGTTTCAAAGTCTATTCACTCAATAGGCCAGGTTAGCAGCAAACCTGTTGAAGTCAGGCATCAGCCTGGGACGCACAGCCCAGAAGAGGACTTTTGACTCTCTCAGCTCCCAACCTGGGCAGCCGCCTGGGCTGACAACCTGCAAACAGCTAGCGTTTGTAATGAGAAGAGGAACAAACAGTAAACATGCAAATGTACTTCCAGTTTTATAAATACATTTTTTTTCCAGCAAAAGAAGGCAGGAAACAGGAACATAGAGACAGTAACAAACTTAATATGCTCTGTTTGAAATAAAGAGCTTTCAAATTATATACTGTAGTCTGAAAGGATAGCTTGGAAAATTAGACTATGGTAATAACGAATGAGTCTTACATTAAAATAGTCTATTTATTATTTAATACAAAGTATAAAATTCAGAATATGAAAGTCCCTTCTTTCAAGAGAGTTTAAAAAATCCAAAATCTGTCATAAGAATTATGAGTATTTTTATCCGCAAAACACCCTAATTTGAACATCTTCAACTCACAAAGTTTCAAGTTCAATAATTAAAACACACAAAACAAAAAATATACTTCCCTGGAAAAATTATGGAGTATGCAGTATGTCTCTGGAATGTTTTAAAATTTCAAAAACATGTTTGTCATGTTATTATTATCTGCTAATCAAAACATGATTTGAAGGATGGCTTTAAAAATAGGTGCAAGGCCGGGCGGTGGTGGCGCACGCCTTTAATCCCAGCACTCGGGAGGCAGAGCCAGGCAGATCTCTGTGAGTTCGAGGCCAGCCTGGGCTACCAAGTGAGTCCCAGGAAAGACGCAAAGCTACACAGAGAAACCCTGTCTTGAAAAACCAAAAAAATAAAATAAAATAAAATAAAATTAAAAAAAAAATAAAAATAGGTGCAGAGGAAGAGTGGTGGCAGGATGGGGGGATGTCAGACCAGGAAGCTATAAGCTGTCTCCTTGAGGACTCCAAAACAAACACAACCTGCTGAACTACCTTTGTAAGATCTCTGAAAAGCAGTGGGAAAATTGTATCCACCATCAAAAAGCCCAGACAAGCAAAAGGAATTTCTGAAGTAGCCATAGAGTTCTACATTGTTTTTTACTCTTGGTCTCCAATTCTCCTGTTGCAGCAGCGTTTGTTATTATTGTCATTACTAATGAGTATTGTACATATGTATGCACTGAAATATGGTCATATACATCCTCCATTCCCCACTTCCAAACTCTTTCCAACTCTTGCCATATGTCCTCAACATGTTCTCCTTCCTAACTCTATAACATTTTTTTTGTTTTTGTTTATTTATTTATTTACTTATTTTGGTTTCATAACTGGAACACAGTTTCCCCTCCCTCCTCTCCTTCCCTCTTCTACACTCCCATCTACTCTTCCTCCTCAGTTTCTCTTCACAAAAGGGCAAATCTCCCATGGATATCAACCAACCATGCTATATCAAGTTGCAATGAAACTAGGCACCTCCTCTCCTATCAAGTCTGGATGAGGCAACCCAGTGGGAGAAAAAGGGTCCCAAAACCAGACAACAGAGTCAGAAACAGTGCCTAATCCCACTACTAGGAATCCCACAAGAAGACCAAGTTACACAATTATAAAATATGCAGATGGCCGAGCTCAGTCCCATACAAACTCTCTGGTTGTTGATTCAGTCTTTGTGAGTACCTATGTGCTCAGGTTAGTTGGTTTTGTGGATTTTCTTGAGGGATGCTTGGCCCCTATAGCTCTTACAATCCTTGTCCCCTCTTTTCTACAGAATTCCCCAAGCTCTGCCTAATGTTTGGCTGTGGGTCTATGCATCTCTTTCCATCTGTTTCAGGGAGAAGCCCTCTCTGAGGGCAATTAGGCTAGGCACCAATCTATGAGTATAGCAGAATATCATTAAGAATCTTATTTATTTATCTGTTTATTTATTTTTATTTTTTTGCCATTCATGATTGGTTTTATCCAGCCTCTTGGTCATGGCCCTCTAGGCAGAGTCAGGGATGAGCTCCCTTTTCTGGTATGCTTCTCAAGGGGACCACTCATTGTTTAGCCACTCCCACAATTTCAGCATCACCTTTACCCCAGCATACCTTACAGGTAGGGCAAATTGTAGACCAGACCCCTCCACTGACCCACCATCAATGTCTGTTCTATTTTCCCTCTACTGTTTATTTGCGTGTCCTCCATCTTGAGCCCTCCTTAGTACTTAGCTTTTCTGGATCTGTGAATTTTAGTGAATTTTAGTGTGGCTATTCTTTAATTTATGGCTAATATCCACTTATACATGAGAACATACCATGTTTTTCTTTTTGAGTCTGGGTTACCTCTCTCAGGATGATATTTTCTAGTTCCATTCATTTGATAGAAAATTTCATGATGAGTAATACTCCATTCTACCAATGTACCACATTTTTAAAAATCTATTCTTCAGTTGAGAGACATCTAGGTTTTTTTCTCTCTCCAGTTTCTGGCTATTATGAATGATGCCTTTTAATAAAATATGTCACCCCTTCATGATAAAAGTCCTGGAGATATTAGGTATACAAGGGACATACCTAAACATAATAAAGGCAATATATAACAAACCAATAGCCAATATCAAATTAAATGGAAAGAAATTCAAAGCAGTTCTGCTAAAATCAGGGACAAGACAAGGCTGTTCACTCGTTCCATATGAATTCAATATAGTACTTGAAGTTGTAACTATAACAATAAGATGACAAAAGGAGACCAAGGGGACTCAAACTGAAAAGGAAGAAGTCAAAATATCACTATTTGTAGATGTCATGATTGTATATAAAAGTAACCCTTATATTTCTACCAGACAACTCCTAGAGGTGACTAAGCATGTTAAAAAAATTAGATGCAATATTAAATGAAAAAAATGCCAGTGACCCTCTGTCTTAGTTAGGATTTCTATTTCTGTGAAGAGACACCATGAACATGGCAACTTTTATAAAGGAAAAATTTAATTGTGGCTGGCTTATTGTTTCAGAGGTTTAGTCCAATATCATCATGGTAAGAAGCATGGTGCCATGCAGGCAGACATGGTGCTGGAGGAGATTTCTACATCTTGATCTGTAGACAGAATGTGACTGTGTACCACACTGGACAAAACTTGAGTATGAGACTTCAAAGCCCACTCTTACACTGGCACACTTCCCCAACAAGGCCACACCTACTCCAACAAGGCAACACCTTCTAATACTGCCACTCTCTAAAGGCCAAGCATTCAAACATATGAGTCTATCGGGGCCATACCTATTTAAATGATCACATTACACTCCCTGGCCCCCATAAACTTGTAGTCATAATATAATGCAAAATACATTTAGTTCAACTTAACAAGTCCCCATTGTCTATCAGTCTCAACTATGTTTAAAAAAGTTAAAAGGTCAAAATCTCATGTGAGATTCATGCACTCTCTTAACTTTGATCCCTTACAAAATAAAAATTAAAAAAAAATCAGATAGTATACTTCCAACATATGGTGGCAGAGGATACACATTACCATTCCAAAATGAAGCAAATGGAGGATTTTAAGGAAATACTAGACAAAAGCAAGACTGGAAACCAGGCAGGCAAACTCTAAACTGCATCTTCATGTCTGATGTCAAAATGCTCTTCAGATCTCCAACTCCTTTTAGTTTTGTTGACTTCAACACACTATTCTCTCTTGGACTGGTTCCATGCCCTTTTATTAGATTTCTGTGACAGGCATCCCAAGGCTCTAACATCTCTAACACCTTGGGGTGTTCAAGGCAATTCAGGTTTCACCTTCATAGCTTCATATAGTGGCCAAGCTAGGCCTCTATGCAGGGATATCCATACCCTATGATTGATCTCAGTGGTTTTTCTTAGTCATAGGGGGAGATTCCATAACCTCTTTCTTCTATCTGTGACTCTAAAGCCTGAACCATGTGGCCAAAGCTGCCAAATTATTTTGCTTGTTGGGTCTGGAACATGGTCCCTTTGCTAAATTACATCTTCACCAGTTTTCTGTTTTTCACAGTTTCCTTCACTGCCTAAATTTGGCTCTTCTGGAACATTGATCTGTAGACCAGGCTGGCCTCCAACTCAGATATTTGCCTGCCTCTGTCTCCAGAGTCCTGGAATTAAATGCTTGTATTACCATGCCCAGACCTAAGCTGTTTTTTAATTCTTTTTCACAAGTTGGAAGCTTGGCTGGGTGGAGTCTTGCCTTGAGGCCACTTCTCTCTTTATTCCTTTTCTTAATCAGTTTATCTTCTTGAACACAGGATTTAGGTCCATTTCACTTCCTAGTTTCCTCTTTCTCCTTAACTTGTACATTTTATATTTTTCCTTGCTCAGCTTGCTCCTTTTCATTATAGGTCTTCATAAGAGTGAATACTGATAAACACACAAGAGAGTCTATACTAGGCTCTTTTTAGATTTCCTCTACCAATGGAATCAGTCAAAAAAACTTTTCACTTAAACCTTAGGCAGACTTTTTGGACAAGGGCAAAAAGCAGCCACATTCATTGCCAAAATATCACAAGACCAGTCTCTAGGCCACATATTAAAATTCTTCTCCTCTGAAACCTTTAGAGCCAGGGCAAATCTCCTTCAGCACCATGTTCCTAATAGGATGACCCATTAAGCCTCACATAAAGCATTGAACCCCTTTTCAAATCCAAAGTCCCAAAGTCTACATTCCTCTAGAAAAAAAAATGGCTAGGCCTTTCACAGTAATACCTTAATTCCTAGTACCTACTTCTGTCTTAGTTGGGGTTCTAACTGTGAAGAGACACTGTGACTACAGCAACTCTTGTAAAGGAAGAGTTTTAACTGTGGCTGGCTTAGAGTCAGATGTTTAGTCCATTATCATTGTGGTGAGGAGCATGTCAACATGCAGACAGACATGTTGCTAAAGAAGGAGCTGAGAGTTCTGCATGTTGATCTGCAGGCAGCAAAGGGATACTGTGTACCACACTGTGCATAGCTTGTGCATATTAGACCTCAATGCTTACCCCTACAGTGACATAGTTCTTCCAATAAGGCCCCACCTACTCCAACAAGGTCACATCTCTTAATAATGCCACCCTCTATGAACCAAGCATTCAAACACATGAGTTTATGGGATCCATACCTATTCAAACCACCATATGCTTCTACATACAAATGATAAGCATACTGACAAAGAAATCAGAGAAACAACATTCTTAACAATAGCCTCAAATAACATAAAGTGTCTTGGAGTAACTCTAACCAAACAAGTGAAAGCTCTGTATGATAAAAACTTCCAGTCTTTGAAGAAGGTATCAGAAGATGAAAAGATCTCCCATGCTCATGAATCAGTAGGATTAACATAGTAAAAATTGTCATTCTATCAAAAGCAATCTACAGATTCAATGTAATCTCCATCAAAATTTCGATGATTATATAGAGACCTTGAGAGGACAACTCTCAACTTCTTATAGAAAAAAAAAAAACCCAGGATAAAAAATCCTGAAAAATAAAAGAACTTCTGGAGGTAGCACCATCCCTGATTTCAAGCTGTACTACAGAGCTATAGTCATAAAAGCTTCATGGTATTTGCATTAAAAAAGACAGGTTAAGCAAGGGAATTGAATTGAAGACCCATACATAAATCCATACACATATGGACATTTGATTTTTCATAAAGGAGTCAAAAACACACAGAAAAAAAGAAAGCATCTTTATCTTCAAGAAATGGTGCTGGTAAAACTGATGTTTGCATGTAGAAGAATGCAAATAGATAAATCTTTATCAACCTGCACTAAACTGAAGTCCATATTGATCCAACACCTCAACATAAAATTGACACACTGGCCGCACGCCTTTAATCCCAGCACTCGGGAGGCAGAGCCAGGCGGATCTCTGTGAGTTCAAGGCCAGCCTGGGCTACCAAGTGTGAGTTCCAGGAAAGGCGCAAAGCTACACAGAGAAACCCTGTCTCGGAAAACCAAAAAAAAAAAAAAATTGACACACTGATCCTAATAGAAGAAAAAGTGGGGAATCCCCTTGAACTCATTGGCATAGGAGACTACTTTCTTAATACCAATAGTGCAGGCACTATGATCAGCAATTAATGAATGGGACTTATAAGGCAAAGGATTCCATCAATCAGACAAAGCCAAAGCCTACAGAATGGGAAAAGATTTTTATCAACTCTACATCAACTAGAGAACTAATATTCATAATGTATAAAGAACTCAAGAAACTAGATAACAAAAAAATCCAATAAAAGTAGTGTACAGATCTAAACAGAATTATTAATAGAGGAATCTCAAGTGACTGAGAAATACTTAAAGAAATGTTCAATATCCTTTGCCATCAGAGAAATGCAAATCACAACTACATGGAGATGCTATCTTATACCTTTCAGAGTAACTAAGATAAAAAACACAAGTGATAGCTCCTGCTGCCATGAATGTGGAGCAAGAGGAACATGCCTTCATTGCTGGTAAGCATGCAAACTTGTACAGGCACTATGGAAACCAATATGGTGATTCCTCAGGAATACAGAAATTGACCTACCTCAATACCCAGCTATATCGGTCTTGGGCATATACCCAAAAGATGCTCCATCCTAGCATAAAGACATTCAATTATGTTCACTTCAGCTTTCTTCATATGAGCCTCAAATTGGAAACAACCTAGATGTCTCTCAATCGAATAATAGATAAAGAAAATGTGGTACATGTGCAGAATGGAGTATTACTCAGCTGTTAAAAACAATGACATCATGAAATGTGTGGGCAAATGGATGAAATTAGAAAACAATCATCCTGAGTGATGTAAGACAGACCCAGAAAGACAAACATGGTATGTACTTACTTATATGTGGCCATAGCTATAATGTAAATGATAATCAAGCTAAAATCCGCAGATCCAGAGTAATATGTAAAGATAACTTCTCTTTGATGGACACATGGATTTTCCTGGGAAGAGGAAATGCAATAGATTGTACAGGTGGACTGGGTACAGGTAGAGGTGGAGTTAGAGGAATCATGTGGTTGTTAGGGATGGAGAGAGAGTGTGTGAAAGGAGAGAAGACTGGAATGTGTGGACAATAGGGTGGTGCTGTGGAAATCCATTTCAGTGAAAACTTCCTTGGAATATATTAGGGTGACTCTAGTGAGGATTACTGGTAATGGAGATAAGGAGTCTGAACTGGCCATCTCTTGTAGCCATCCAAGGCTTCCAGTGGTTGACCAGGGTTGCAATTGGTTGAGTTGCTGGCTGACAAGGTCTTGCGGTGATCCTTAAAAACTCAAGCTGATGCTAAGACAGAGGGTTACTCTATGAATGCTGACAGTGGGGTCCCATTGCTGAGGAAAACAGCCACACAGTACAGTGAATATAGAGAGAATGAACTTGTGTCTGAAAGGACCATTCACCCACATGTTCTAGGCTCTTTATTTATGGCGTCTTGTGACTCTTAAGTCCTGAGAGGCTTACATGCTTGCTCTCTTGGCTAACTCATGATCCTGGATGCTGGATTGCAGAACAAGTCAGAGTTCTCCAGAGAAGCCGTGTTGGACTGCACCTAACCTCTCCTGGATCCTGTAACTGATCCCTTTGTTGGTTGTAAGTTGCCCCCAAATAAACCTCTTTTGACTATTAGATAATTGCCACTTTATCTGGTGCCCTGAGGCCACACCCAGGGGCAGATTATAGGCAGATAGAGCAGTTACCTGCTGCCTCACTAGGGGCAGTGCTTCAAGGTCAAAGCTGGAACAGCTACCCACTACACCATAGTTTAACATTATTTGCACAGGTAATGCTAATTTGCTACATTATTCTATTGATGTAGTTTGGATTTACCTTTCTTTTTTTAATGTTGATATTGCACATCACACATCACTATCTTCTAACCCAAACTACTGCCATCTTCATGACTTCAAATACGTCTGCTTGCAAAAGACCATCAGAGCTGGGCTTATTCACAGTTGATGTTATTCATAGAAGAAGGAGGTGGGTAGAATTATTGGGCTATTACCTGACTTTCCAGCTACTCCTCCCAATAAACTTCAAGCAATTCTTTTGTAATTAAATGTGGACTCATGGTCATGGGTCCAAAAAGCTAGACTTTACAGGCTGGACAAGACTAGGGAGAGGGGCTCCACCTCTGTGGCTATGGAAAAGCTATAGTTTATGTTGGTTAAAAATGTCAAGTATGGCTGCTTTTGAGTCACTCATGCTTCTGTCAGCAACTCCTCACATTTTTTCTCTGTAAATAAGCCCAATAAACTCATTGATCCCCAAGAATTATCATTCCTGATAAAATTTCACCCCTGAAAAGAAACTGTGTCTGAAGAGACTGGTTAACTGATTAAAATTTCAATACTGAGGTGAGATTAGAATGTTGCAAGTCTAAAGCCTAATTGCCTTATCCTGGGCTAGTTCTAGTCTTCCAGAACAGCTTGTCCTTGCTCA
Organism: Peromyscus eremicus; assembly: GCF_949786415.1. Lineage (NCBI taxonomy): Eukaryota > Metazoa > Chordata > Mammalia > Rodentia > Cricetidae > Peromyscus > Peromyscus eremicus. Next base: position 80,776,000 of record NC_081431.1, on the reverse strand, counting down.
CCTCTGTGTCTGAACTAACATCGTGTGATAGAAACCTGTCAAAAGCTATTAATTTAGTAGACCAATGGTTTCCAGAAACTCTAAAGCTAAGAATGTCATCAGGTAGCACCTTAGGACTATGGACAAGCTCCCATCATCTTCCTTTAACCACCACTCTGATATGATTTTCTTAGTTCTGTAAAACTATAAAACTTTCATGAAACTGCTTCTAGGTTTGAACATGGAATTTGGGGTAATCAAAACCATGTTCCTTAGCTACAGTCACTCACAATGGCTCCAGAATAAATGGTATCTTGTTCACTTTAAGATGAAAGCTAAGATTTTTGTCTAACATTTCCTAGAGTGAACTCTGGTGAAATAGAACTTTTATTTATCATTGGGATCTTTTTAGAATAGGGCAGAGAGTGCTCAGTGCCCACAGGGAGAACATTACCACAGTAGACAGAAAATATATGGCTAATGCTGCTATGTCTCATGTTATTAAGAAAGAAAACCAGTAAGCAAAAGATATTTTTTAAAACGTAAAAATGAAAATAGTTTTAGAAAAAAGGAATTTGTGCATAAAATGTAAAATAGTTTGATTGCTTCAGAATGGGAAAGAAAGCTGAAAAGGTTGTTCATGTTACAAAGGTTTGAGTAGGTTATTTAAAGTATGTAACAGATGAAACTTAAAGATGATACATATGATCTTAAAATGTCTGTCATAATATAATCAAACCTCTATTTACACCAAAAAGCTTTTGCTCTTCGTGATAATCTTAAGGATTAGCTTAAAGAAGAGAAATGTATGTCTAATCAAGATCCATTTAAAAATGTCTGACTTTCCGAAATCTTACCTAAATATTACACAGCAGTTAAAAATGCCAGACTGTTATAGCTGACCTCCTAGATGTTCAATAACTATTCTTGGAGGCAATGCCAATGTAGTTAAAGGGAATAAATGGGAAAATATTTACCTCTTTGCCCTACCAATATCAACCAATTTCCAAGGGCCTGTGAATTATCCTTCAAAGTGTCCTGTAACTATGAAGAGTCATCTGTTCTCTTCTTCTGGGAGGCCATGGAGAATCTACTGTGCAGACTCTAAGCACTTCCAGTTCTACAAAGAGGAGGGTAAATATAGAGGGACACCTTAATAATGTGTCCAAGAAAAGGCATGGTCAAGGAAGGCCTTGATATACCCTCAGATAGATGGAACAACTGGTAAAAAGAAGATGGGGAGAGCCAGGTTCCTCTCTAGCCCAGTCACCCTTGAAGACCAGATCCTAAACTGACCGTGATTTTAAAAAATGATTAATTTTGGCACCCTGCATGATCATAAACACTCATAATGGAAGTAATAACAAAAGACTAAAAGAATTCTTCTTTCTTTAACAGTTCAAGGTCTCACTCTAGAAATATTAGGTTTAAATCTATGCTATTGAGACTATTATCTCTCATTAATGATTCTCTTCTTTGTAATAAAAGTGCTGTCCAGATATATCTTTAGACCTTAGGTCAATTCAAGAGTGTAGCATCTAATTGCACCCAAAGAAACAGACCTGGTGATGTATTGACCTAAAAACCGAATAAAGATAAATTTCTTCTCTCTGTCTCTCTTCCTCTCCATTTCTTGCTTCCTTTCTCTGAGAGGGGCCTCACACTGATTCTAGCCATTCCAATAGCTATCAAAATGCCTGAAAATATCCTGAGTTCATTATTCTATAGTTTGGTTTTGGAAGCCAAAATAAACCAAGGAGGAGTACAAAGTATAGATGATGTAGTGGGCCCATCAAGAGACTCTAGTGGACTTTTAATGGTTATTTTAAAAACTCTTGTTTGGGCTTCTCCTGGTACCTGCCTAGGACCTGTAATTCTGATAAATCTTGCCTTTACTTCTCCTCCTCATCTCTTTCCAGGCTTCAGGCAATGACTTTTTTATCCCTACATCTGACATTATATTAAAACCACTGAGGTACTTTTGAGGTCTTTTGGGTAGGTCAACTGGAATGGTACCCTACCATACTTGATGCTCCATTTCAGTTATAAGAAGGCATAAGAGTTACTCTTAAAATTACATGGTGACAATTAAGTTATGTCTCCAGGGGGAAGATATTATGAGATGAAGAGGTGTAAACCGACTAGGCAGTTGAGGGTAAAAAAGACTTTAAAGAAAAGTATCCATTTTATTTCTTGGCTAAAATCCCTGTGTAACCTCAGGAGTCTTGCAGCCTCATCCTTGTCAGAGAACAGCAATGCCAGAAGTATTTGAGGGTGCTGATTTCTGATCTTATTCCTACATGACTCTGATGTTGTGCTTCAGATGGTTTAATATTAGAGTAGCAATAAAGGCCCAGAATAAAAATAGCTTGTCAAGAGAATGGAGTCTGTTGCTTAGGTAGAGATCTAACATTTCATTGGGTATGTCAATCACCTGGTCATTGGAACACTCTTAGGAAGTCAGGTTCACTTTAAGCAATGCTGAGAAGTTGAAATAATTCATCCATTAATAAGCTAATATACCACTCTTTACCTAGTGCAGGAGCTTCCTGGGACAAGGCCATGAAGCTTCCTACATCTGAACACCTTTCTAAATTTTTCATAAAATGTAGCTTTTCCTTTTCTTCTTTCTCTTTTCTAAGCATGCTCCCCTAACACATTTGGAGTACCTAACCTGCCAGGCTTCCTTACTTTCAAAACTTCTTTTCCTAAAGCTTGTACCTTATCACGAATGGATAGGTGTCAGTGAGTATAAGTAACAATGTAATCACTGAGAATAAAGAGGTGATGGGACAGAGAAAGCTGACCACACCAGCAATTTAGGAATACTGGAAATAGAAGAGGAAGAGAAGGATGGAAAAGACAAATTGAGGAAAATTGACTTGAGAAAACTACCTAAATTTGAGGGAGATATCAATCACCAAATCTAAGAAATGCAATGAACTCTAAATAACAGGAATCCAGGTTTTCAACATCCACCTCCTTGCAAAGACAGGAAGAAAAGAAGGAAGAATCTATTCTTTTCCTGTTATTGAAAATAGAACTTTTTTTCATGAAATATATTCTGATTACTGTTTCCCCTTCCTTTACTCTTCCCAGTTCCTTCCATCCTCCCTACCATCTGGGTCCACAATCTTTCTGTCTCACATCAGAAAACAAACATCTAAGAAATAACAATAAAATGAAATAGAACATAATAAGATAAGTAAAAAAAAAACAATTAAATCAGAATATGACAGAACAACCAAACAAGAAAAAGAGGCCAAGAGAAAGTACAAGAAACACATACAGACACAGAGACATACGTGTTCACACATACAAGAGTCTCATTAAAACTTCAAACTGTAAGCCTTAGTATATGTGCAAAGGTCCTGTAAGGTAGAAAAAAATTGTTGTGACTTGACTTTATGAGACAAAGAACCTCCAAAGATGCTATTGAGTTCATTGTGTATTAGCCATCTACTGCTGGCATGGGGCTTATCCTTAAGAGTGGTTTATATCCCCAGTGAGACTCCCTTGTAGAAAAGTAATTTTTTATTTGCAAATGCCTATCAATTGGTGATGGCTTCTGAGTTAAGGATGGGGTATGTGTTCACTTCTTCTTTCAGATCTAGGGACCCATCTGATGGAGATCTATGCAGACTTTATGTTTGCTGCCTCAATGTCTTTGGTTTCATATGTGCACCAGCCCTGTTGTGTCTAGAAGGCCTTGATTTATTGCTGTCCTCTCTTCTCTCTGGCTTTTACATTCTTTCTGTCTACTCTTCTGCAGGGTTCCTTGAGCTCTGAGGTGAGGTATTTGCTGGAGAAACCCCATTTAGAAATAAGTATTCCAAGGTCTCTCACTCTCTGCATATTGTCTGGCTGTGGGTCTGTGTTTGTTCCCACTTGCTGTAGGAGGAAGCTACTCTGCTGATGGTAAAGCAAGGCATGAATCCATGAGTATAGCATTATGTTATATCGTTACAAGCCATTTTATTGATATGCTCCCCTTAATAGAACAGTAGTGTTTGATTTCCCCCAGGTCCCTGGGCTGTCTAGTCTCAGGATCTTAGACACCCAAGCAGCATTAGGTTTGGGTTCCATCTGACAGAGTAGGTCTTAAATCAAATCGGATATTGGTTGGGTACTCCCATAAGCTTTGTGCCACTATGGCATGAGTGTATCTTGCAGGCAGGTCATTCTTGTAAACTTAAGGGTTTGTAACTGGGTTGGTGTTTACTTTTCTCTTTTGAGATCATGAATAGTGCTTTTCAGTACCACAGGGTGAGGGTTCTAGGAAGGCATCATATTCAATGCGTAGGTGTTGTCTTCAGAAATAGGGCCTTACTGTCAGTTTGTGGAAAGCTACCCAGAGCCTTGATAATATATGTGTGTGTGTGTGTGTGTGTGTGTGTGTGTGTGTGTGTGTGTGTGTATGATATTTCTACTCTATTGCGTTTTGATACTACCATGCAAATCACCCTTAATTTTACCTGTCCCTCCCCTTATTCTCTCCCTTACAACCCCTCTTTCTCCCACTTTCTGTTTGATCCTCCTGTATCAGTTCACCCACTCCTGCCTATCCATAAATGTCCATTGTATTTCTCTTTCTTAGGGAGATACATTTTTCTTCTCTAATCCCTTACTCTTTATCCAAGTTCTCTGGTTATATAGAGTATAGCTTGCTTATCAATGACTAAGCTGCTAATATTCATATATTAGCAAACAAATAACATATTTGCTTTCCTGGGTCTGAGTTACCTTACTCAGGATGACTTTTTTTTTTTTAGTTTCATTCATTTACCTGAGAATTTTCTGATGTCATTTTTTTTAACAGCTGAGTAATTCTCCATTATGCAAAATGTACCATATTTTATTTACCCACTCATCTATTGACAAGTATCTAGGTTGTGCCTAATTTCTGGCTATTGTGAATAGAGAAGCAATGATCATGATTGAGCAAGTGTCTCTGTAGTAGGATGAACAGTTCTTTGAGTATATGCCCAAGAGTAGTATGGCTGGATCTCAAGGTAGATCAATTCCAATCTTTCTGAATCAATTGTCATGCTGATTTCCATAGTGGCTGTACAAGTTTGATCTCTCACAAATAATGGATGAATGTCATATCCTCTATCACTTGTTTTATTGTTCTTGGCCATTCTGTTTGGTATAAGATGAAATCTCAAAGTAATTATGATGTGCATTTCCCTGATGACTAAGGATAATAAACATTTGTTTAAGTGTTTCTCACTTGGGGTTTTCCTTTTTTGAATTCTCTATTTAGATCTGCACCCCAATTTTCAGTTGCGTTACTTGTTTTCTTGAAATTTATCTATTTGATTTCTTTATACATTAGCCCTCTCTCAGATATGTAGTTGGTAAAAAAGATCTTTCCCATTATGTAAGATGCCGTATTGTCCAAATGACGGTGTCCTTTGCTGTCCAAATTTTTTTCAGTTTCATGAGGTCCTATTTATTAAATGTTACTCTTAGTGCTTGTGCTATAAATGTGATGTTCAGAAAGACTTTTCCTGTGCCAATAAGTTCAAAGCTATTCCCCACTTTCTCTTCTCTCAGATTCAGTGGGTCTGGTTTTATGTTGAAACATTTGATTATTTGGAAGTTGAGCTTCGTGGTGGGTAATAAGAATGGATCTATTTGCATTCTTCTACATGCAGATGTCCAGTTTGACTAGCAGCATTTGCTGAAGTTGTTGCATTTTTTCCAGTGGTTTTTTTTTCTGATGAAAGAATTTTGAAAGCAGTTAGAGCAACTTGGGCTAGTGTGATTCCTCTGAGAGTATAGGCTCTTGCCAATAAGCCTAACAACCTGAAATCTCTCCCTGGGGCTCACAGTATGAAAAGTTGACACCAATTCCCACAAGTTGTTCTCTGATGTGTACGTGTATGCTGTGTCTAATGCACACCCACACAGGTACACAGAAAAAAAAAGAAAATGTAATAGAAGGGGCAACTGATCCATGGACAGTATCATCAAATTGTTAATTAATTGTTAGTGACAAAACAAACAGGTGCCCTCAAAGGCAGATTCTTGTGCTAATACACCTTCCAAATACACTTCCTTTATTTTCTAGTAACAATCATAGTGCAGACTGATCATGCTTAGGAATGTATTTTTAAACCAAGCATGCTTAGAAATTTTCCACTGCTACATGAATGTGTAAAACCCCTGAGTAATATCCCTAGGCTTCCTTTATTCAGGGAGAGCATATCTTTGGAAGTGTCCCTGACCTTCTTCCCACTATAAGTGAGACATCTTCATCTACTTTTTATGTTCTGGATGTGCTTACCTTTCCTTAGCACTCACCAAGATGTGAACCCACTTTTTTGGGTTACAAGAAATTTTGGAGCCATTAAGATGTTTCAGTGAGTAAGAGCACTTGTTGCCAAGCCTGATGATCTGAGTTCTGTCCCCAGAACTTACATGGTAGATGCTTATTTCTGAAGGAATGATGACTCTAATTTGTACACACACACACACACACACACACACACACACACACACATACAATTAATTTACATTTTTAAAAAGTAACCATGAAGCTAGAAGGTAGTATCAATGGTGGATTATATATTTAAAACCCAAATGGGGGAAAGTGCTGTCCATAAGAATTCTGTATCTGTCAAAAGTGTTCTTCAAATGGGAGAGAAATGAAGAAGGCTGTATGTAAAGAATGGTAAAAAGGGTTCACCAGTCTGCATTTAATCAACAAGCAATGCTGTAAGAAGCTGTACTCACTAAAGGAAAGGAGCTAAGACTTATGTACTATTGTAATTTTCTTTTTAAACACTGCTTTAAACTTTTAGAAGGAAACATTGGGTAAATTATCAAAATAATTATGATGCTGTAGTATCAGAATTATTGACACAAGTGATTTAAAGAAGTAAAAGGTGTAGTTTAAGAAAGATTACAATACAATTTAAGTAAGTAATAATTCAAATTATTATCATCATAAGTGTGAGCCCTTTTCTAAGTAGAAAGTATAGAATATCTACAAAAGAAATAAGAATGGAAACAAAGCTATACTCCCAACTAAATACAAAGTAAAGCAACAATGGAGTAATTGAATACACACAGAACACATGAAAACAAAATTTTCCATATCATTAATTACATTACATCTAACATTTATTTTTAAATGTGGGTTCGTCCAGGGGTTAAACTCAGGTCATCAGGTTTGATAGTAGGTGCCTTTATACACTGATCCATCTAATCATCTCTAATTATGTTATTAATAAATGGACATGGATTGATGTTTTTAGTTGTAAATCATACAATATATAGTTTAATACGTTAAGAAATATCAAAATTATTTGAAATTTCTTTTATAGTAACAGTGGACAAACCCGAATATAAATCATGAACAGAAAACTGAAAACTACATGGAGGTGGATGTTGTGTGATCTGTATTGGAATAACCAAATAGCTAGACAAGAGCATGCTCAGGTAGAAACTACATTGAAACAACTTAAAATAAAACATCATATACCAAAATTTTGCACTGGGGGGAAAGCAGAGTTGAAAGGGCATCTGAGAAATCTGAGAACACATACACTAAAAACTTAAGCAGCCAGGAATGTAGGCACATGCCTGTAATCCCAGCACCTAGGAGGTTGAAACAGAACAGAGTTCCAGGCCATCCTGGACTATAGAATAAAACATGGAAACCAGAAACAAAGAAGATTCAAGGAAAACCTCACATTATATCTCAATGAACCAAGAAACCAGGAGTATGTTCAACCACAAATGAGATAGAACAGGACATAAAATAGACATTACCAGAACTAATATAGAGTAGAAAAACACTATGCCACTTTTTTTCCCCTAGAAATATTTAGGAAAAGGGCTGGTGATGTGACTCAGTGGGTAGAGTGCTTGCCTAGACTATGTGTTCAATCCCTGCGTCTTATAAAGCACGCATGGTAGTGTACACCTAAAACCCCAGCCCTATGGTAGTGAGAGCAGAAGGATCAGAAGCTCAAGATCATCATTGGATACCTGGAAAGTTTGAGGTCAGCTTGGCGTATGGGAAACTCTACCTCAAAGGAAAAACAAAAAAGCTTGGGAGTCCATTTTTCAGGTTTCCTAGTGGCTTTACCCAGCAGGTCTGCATAGAGAGGATGACTGGACAATGAGCCTGAGTGCAGGTGTTTTGTAACTAGCAAGAGGGAGGTCTTTTGCTCCACTCCTTGGCATTGTTATAATAGACCTTTGGAATAAAGTTCTGGGCCCATTTGGATAAGGATCCAGGCCCACCCGAGTCTATCCTGTGTTTTCTCTTTGTTTCTCTTCCCTCTATTTCTAAGTCTCTTATCCCTCATTCCTCAAGAGTCCCTGGGATAAAAAAAGTGTGGGGACAGGTCCTCCACAAAGAAGAAGGAAAAGGAGATGAAGGAGGAGGAGGAGGAGAAGAAGAGGGAGAAAAAGAAGAAGAGAAAAGACAAGAATGAAAAAGAATCAAGAAATTCTTCAACTATTTTTTTACACAAAAGATTTTAAATGACTACATCAGAAATGACAATGGGGATGTTACTATAGAGAATATAGAAACAAAAGCTTACAAAAGGACAATATGAATAAATATGTGGAAACACATTTCATAATCTTGAGGAGGTGTACAACTTGTACAAAAAGACAACAGACCAAGATTGGGCTATAACTAAGGTAAAGATGGACTATATTAAATGGATTGACTGAGTAATCCAGCTTCTGAAAGAAAGTCTCCAACATATTCCTCATTTGTGATGGTTAGTGAACCCTTAAAATGAATGCTTATAAATGCTTTTCTGATTCTCCAAACCAAAGCGAAGGAAGAAAGGAAGTTTTCCTTAGGTATTCACAGATGTCAACCTATTGATACCAATTCCATGAAAGGATGCTACAAGTAAAATGAGCCCATAACCATTTCCTTTATGAATAGTAATGAAAAATCCTATAGGAATCACTAGCTAACCAAATATAGCTGCACATAAAAAGGGCCATGTACCATGAACAAGGGGTTTTAGTTCTGTATTGTAAAATAATTTAAATATATCCAAATTAGTTGTTGTGTTTAGAATGTTAACCCCCTCCCCCACAATTGGTAATGCTGTTCTGGGAGATTGCTGAACTAGTGGAGTCTCCTTGGAGAAATTGCATTGCTGCAGGTAGAACTTGAGGTTTTATAATTCAACCTTACTTCCTGCCCGATCTCCCTTTTCTGACTGTGGGTGCCATGTGATAGCTCCTCCTGCCATGCCTTCCTCAACAAGATGAGCTATGTGCCCTCGATCTATAACTCAAAGTCAAGTCTTCCTCCACTAACTTTATTCTTGTCAGATATTTGATTGTTACACCAAGAAAAGTAAGAAATATGTAAAACCATGGTGCTAGAAGGTCTACATGAAAATTTGGCCAATGACAACTACAAATCTATATTGGACAGAAGAAAGTAGAATTATTGTTTACAAATGATATGAAAATATTTTGTAGAAAACCATAAATGTTATGTACAATCACTTGGGACCAAGATATGAATTCAGGGGCTGGAGAGATGGCACAGTGGCCAAGTGTGTAATGATCTTTCAGGGGGCTTGAGTTCAGCCACTAGCACCTACATTGGTTGGCTCACAATCTTCTGTAACTCCAGCTTCAGGCATCTGACATCATCTTTTGGCCTCCATGGGCATTGTACACATCTGTACATGTCTATACACAGGCAGACAGGCACATAAACATAATAAAAAATAAAATAAGTCCTTTCATAGTCTTTAAAAAGAAGTAAATTCCTCAAAATTGCAAGACAGTCAGGACACAAAGTCAGACTTGTTTTTAATGCACTAACAATGGCCCACCATAAAAGAAATGAAACATGGGGGAATCAAGAAAAATAAATACTAATAAATAAATTTAATAATTATTCACTATGCACCACAAAAGCTCCTGAAAGCAGTAAAGATGCTAACTTCATAGAGATACCTGTTGCACTCATGAACACCCAGCAACTATGGCATACCTTTACAGGATCTGCACAAGAGTCTTCCTGTCATAGGCCAGCAAGATGTTTCAGGAGGTGAAGATCTGGAGCCCAGTCTGAAGATATGAATGTGATATACAGAATTCATGGTGGAAGGACACCACTAACTCCAGTGAGTTGTTCCCTAACATCCACAGTGTGCCATGGCAGGTGCAGATGGACAAACACACACAGATAAATGAACAGTTAAATAAGTAGATGTCATTTTTTCAGTGGTGTAGTCACTGAAATGTAGTCCATGATCTGGTAAATAACTCCTCACTCATGCTCATACAAGGAACCCCAATTAAACACAGTATATCACATGAAGAAGACATGAAAATGGAGAAAGACAACTTGGAAGGAAGAACGATTCCATTTGAAGGAGGGAGAATGGAAGAGGGTCCAGTGGGTGAAAACTAGTTGGGTTACTTCTCTTCCTATAAAAATCTAATTTAACTTGGGGACCTACATCAGCAACTGTGTTAGAGGACATATTAAGGAAAGGTAACTCTAGCTTGTGTCAAGTTGATGAAAACTAACCATTACACTTGGAGAAAGAATGGATCTCATGAAACCTGTCAATTTTAGGGATTTTTTGAGTCTTTTCAGTTGTCTACTGTCCTAAATCTTAAGGAGCCTCCCTCAAAGATAGGTTTCAACTTGGACGACATTATTTTAAAACACCTGCCATGGAAACAAAGGTGTATTTGGTAATGTCTAATATTTTTATTTATTTACTTAAGGATTATCATTGGAACACCACATAGATACAGTTGAAATAAGAAAATGATTACAGAGTACATTATGACATGGATGGTAAAAGTAACAAAATTCATAATAATGTAAGATTTGAGAACAAGTGTAATTTAGAAAGTGGCAAAGAAGCACAGTGTAGTAGTATTAATTTGGTAAAATCCACTGGCAAACCTTCCTTTCATAGGTAATTAATATTTTTTCTTGCATGTCCAAAAAAGGCAAAGCCAAGGACAACCTCTGCCTGATTTCTGTGTCTGGTGTTTGATGTAGAGTTAGGCAGAAAGGATTTCTACCAAGTCATTATGTAAACAAACAATATAATTCATAGTGCATTAAGACATCTGAAATCATATTTCAATTGCATTTAAATTGTTGTTTTCTAGGTTTTTTAGTTACCTAATTTTTGCTTCTGTTTTTCACAGGAATGGGTTTTATTTTTCACTTGGAGATGACCTCTGCGTTTTGCAGGGCTGTAAGTGTTTTATGGTGTGGAAAAAGTACAGTGTTTGCATAGGATAAGCACAGACTACAAATTTAGCCTGTCTTCAGTTCTTGCATCTAATCACGTCTGCCAGTTTTTTCTCAGCTTGATAAGTGGGTCCTGGAGAAGCTTAACTCAGGGGGCATTGAGAAAACTTGTGGAATAATTTGGTGGGGTCCTCATCAATCTTTTTTGGGGGATGATAGCATAATAAAGATGGAGCTAATAGCATCTCAAATTAGGATGCAGAATGTCTCAGCTTCTACAAAAACATGAACCCCAGTGGTTCTGATTTATGTGGATTGAGAGGGAGAAGATGCTGGGTAGAGTTAGTGAGCCTTTCTGAAGAATGACTTTTTAATGATGGCACAAAGGGCTTTCATATCTCGGTCCACTGTAGATGTGGAAGGATAAGTACATCACACTCTGCAGCTCTTGGCTCAAAATCAGTGACAGAACTAGAATTACTTGAAGAGATGAGGGGAAAGATGCAAAATTTACACTAAAATATCCTCAATTCCTTTCTATTTGTACATAAGTAGTTAAAGAAAAAAGATTTTCCAACGTCAGAATTTGCCTTTTTTATACATGATAAAGTCCATGTTACTGGTGATTATCATTAAAAACATCAGGATTAACATGTGATTGCCTTAATATATTATAAAATAAATGTTGGTGATTTCTAAAGAGGGAAAATAAGTAATTTTATCATTTCTGTAATTTTTATGTGTTAGATTTGTTTGTCATATTTGTTTTAAAAAATTAACTTGAGGTTATTGAAAGTGTTGTGTCTACTGCACTCAGGCAGGAGAGCTGGCTCCACTTACCCCAGTGAACAGCTTGACTACCTTAGAGTCCAGGTTCACTTGCAGACTTTTCAGCAAGGCTGTGAACTTCAGTCTGGTATCAATCATTATGCAGTGGCACCAGGCTCTTCTCCATTCCTTTTACTCTCCATGGTACTTGACATTAATTCATGATTATTTTTCTGTACCATGCTTCTTGGATTTCGTTTGATATAGGAAAGTGATTTGGAACAGTCATGATGACATCTTTATCCTTTTGTGGCATTTACTTTGGAAACACCAACTTGGATGCATAGTCCTTGTGAAGAGATGTGTGGGACAACAAAGGCGATTATTTCTCTTTTTTTAGGAAATTAAGGATGCTTGTGCTCCAACAGTGTTTTATAATCCCATGTAGTAATGGAAATATCATAGCCAACTGTGGCAAAGTGGCACTTTGGAGAAAACAATTTGCTTCTTGGGTGCTCAGTTAATTTCTCTGACAGAGGTAACAGTGACATACTTCAAAAAAGTCCTGGCTGGTTTCGACATAGAGCCCTGTACATAAAAAGCAAGGTGTCGGATAGACAGCAGACGAGGTATTTTAATTCCATGTCTGATAACGTAAGAAATACTGAACTTTAGGCCCACAAAAGGCTTTTAGGAAGACACAGATAACAACATTAACATAGATGGAGCTGCCATATGGATCACTGGGTTGAAAACTTTTCTGTGTAGCCACGAGGACTTGAGTTTTGATCTTCAGCACCTGTGTCAAACCTGGATGAGGCCATGGACACCTGGAAACCCAGTGTTATAGGATAGACACAAGCAGATAGATCATGGGAGTTCAACAAGCAGGCAGCCTAGCCTATCCGAAATGGCAAGCTCCAGATTCAATTATACATGCTGTCTCTAAGGAATAAGGAAGAGGAAGACAGGCAGGACACCCAGCATCTCTCTCTGTCCTCCACAGGCACTGTATTAATGAAGAATAGAGAGAGCATACACATTTACCATGTTAATTGTTTTATAGGAAACACTTTCAGTTGTTCTCCATTTAGTATTTTCTTGTCTATAGATTTGCAGTGCATAGCCTTTCTTGTGTTAAGGTATGTTCTTTCTGTTCTTATTTTTCTCAGGGCTTTTATTATAGAACAATTTTGAAAACTGCTGGAGGTTGTTTCTGTACCTATTGAAATGATCATGTTATCTCTGCCCTTAAGTCTATTTAGTGCTTTATTATAATTATTGGTTTGTATATGTTGTAACTTCACATGTTAGAATGAGACCAACTTGGTCGGAATGTATGAACCTTTCAATGTGTTCTTGAATTCAATTGGCAAGAATTTCATTGAAAATTTTTGTGTTTATATTCATCAGGGAAATTGGTCTGTAACTTTCATTTTCACTGTAATTTTTGAAATTATAGTATACTGTTTTTTCTGTTTTAATTAATTAATTAAAATATTTCATCTTTTGGAAATTTCATATATTTATGGAATGGATATCGATTATGTCCATCCGCCACCATCCCCCTTCAACTCCTTACAGTTGCGTCTGAATATCATGTCTTTATATATTTTTTTCTTTCTGTTGTTAATAACTCTAAATCCAATTAATATAACTCATATGTACATGAGAGTGTGACCATCCACTTGGGCATTAACAAGCTATGAGTAGCCATGTCTATAAAAGAGTATTCCTTCCTGCCTTAGCAGCCATCAACTCTCTGTAGCTCCTCCAATAAGGTTGAGCTTCTTGAGAGGCTTCCTCCCCCTTTATCTATTTATTGTTTGTATCAGAATAACAGAACTTTGTACATGGAGTTTGGAACCGTCTTCCTTTCTGTTTTACAGATCAGTTTGAAAAGCACTGATTCTTAAAGGTTTTATAGAGTTTGCCAGCAAATCTATCTGGTCCTGAGCATTTCTTTGCTGATTTTTATAATTTGTTAGGTTATTTCCTATTTGATTCAATGTTTTTGTTATTTTCTGTCACGTGTTTATTTTAGGTGGTTTGCTTGTTGACTGAGTTGAATGTAATTTATTCATTCTTAAGATAATGTTGCTATATATAATAATATTTCTACCTAGTTATTTACTTTCAGAACTCTCCTAAGTCTGTAACTCCACACTTTTTTGGCTTTTGGATTTTCTGCCAAGAACTCTGACATAAAACAATTTAAGTGTGTTGATATTTTCCTCTTGCAGATTTTTATAATTCTTTGTTTTATAATTATGGTTTGTTGACTATAGTGAATCAAAGATGCTCTCATCTGACCTGAATTTGGGATTCAAAGAAAGGCTTCTTACTCTTGAATGACCACTAAAGAAATTTATCCTAGATTTGGGTATATTCTGTTATAATTTCACTGAATAGATTTTCTATGCCTTTCTTTTCATCTCATCTCCCTCTTCTGTCCTCTGGACTCCTAATCGGGTTTCTAGACCATGACCCAGGTTTCTCTAAAGCATGTTCACCCTAGCTCTCTTTTTCTATATAGATGTATGAATGTGCTATTTCCTCAGACTTCTCTTCTACACCATGTTCTTCTTCCACTTGAGTTAGTTTATTGGTGGTGCTTTCTACTGTACTTTTAAGATTTTGATGTCTTTATTGTTTTCATTTCCAATGTTTCTGTTTAATTTTTTGACATCTCTATTTTCTTGCTGTATTTCTTTTTTTTTTTTTTTTTTTGGTTTTTCGAGACAGGGTTTCTCTGTGTAGCTTTGCGCCTTTCCTGGAACTCACTTGGTAGCCCAGGCTGGCCTCGAACTCACAGAGATCCGCCTGGCTCTGCCTCCCGAGTGCTGGGATTAAAGGCGTGTGCCACCACCGCCCGGCTTCTTGCTGTATTTCTATTTCACATGGTTGATTTTCTCATATCTGCCCTCAAATGTTTTCTTTATTTGATTCATCTAGCTCATTGTTTCCACTTGGAAATCATAGGATTTTTTTTAAGCACATTTCTGAATCCTTTGTCCATCCCCTCAGCTATGTTAGTATCATTGGATTTGGTAATTGAGGATTTATGATCTGTGGTCAGAACATGTTGCCCAGTCTTTTCATTTTTTTATTGTGCCTTATGTCTTGTGCATATGCTAGTTTGAATATCACTTATGGTTGTATTATTATTGGGATTGTTTTAGTGAACAGTCTATTTTTTAGTGCTTAATCTCCACCGCCACTCAAGAGAAGCAAACTAACTGCTATAACAGTAACAAACTGAACCAAACAATACATCGAAATACAGTGAAAATCAGTTAAAGACAAAAAATATACTTCCAATAGCCTCTGGGTAGTATAAGACAAAAGTCTATGCAAAAAAATAGGGAATGGATGAAATAAAGTAAGAGAGAAGGGAAAGACTTGCACATGCTCCCTTCTTGGTATCTCACACAGCCTTTCTTCATCATGAATGAATCTCAGCTTTCCAATTTCATAAGCAATGCAGTCACTGTGAATTGACACCCTTCAAATGAAAACAGTGCAATTAATTGATGAGACTTTAATAAAAATTCAGAAAATATAAATTATATAATGATAGAACTTTTAAAAATTCACAATGTAATTTGGCTTAGGAAACTGTCATTTACTAAATTCTAATGTAATATCAATGCTATCTGCAATGATCTAAAGTAGCTTTTCAAATACATTATCCTCTTGTAAATGTCAAAGAAGGCTAAATTTTCTTCATGTATTTAAAACAAATTGCTGTTGATTGAATGTAGATGCAGCTCTCAGAATACGGTTGATTTTAGTAAGCCAGATATCAAAGTGATAAAAACCAAGCTAAGTCTGGGGCCTATGAGATGGTGCAGTGGGTAAAGACGCTGATGTTGACCCAGTCTTCTGACCCGTCCACACTCACTGTGGCAGCTGTCTCCTTCCCTCTCTCTCTGCTCCTCTTCACCTTCCCTCTTTCTCATGCATACACACACAAACACACACAAAATAAACATATGTGATATTTTTAAATGTAAGACCAAACACTACTGACTAAATTGTTATCTTTTAAATATAATCCTTTTTATGAAACATTATTTGAAATAGACATAGGTATCAAACTGGTTTTAAATGGATTAAGTTGTCTAAATTTTAATTTCTACAATAACAATAAAGATAAGTTATATAAATGCTTGTCAACTCTTAAAATATTAAGAACATAAAGGGATCTTGAGTAAAATAAATCACAGGCATATCTTTCCAAATAACTAAGAGGAAGAGGATGAAATGAAACTTCCCAGAATCTCCTCTCTTGTGGGAGCTTATGTTACAGTGCCCTGAGATAGTAAGTACTGCTTTATTCCTGTTTTTTTAGATATATGTCAATATATTGCAGATACTTTCATGTCCATATGTCAATTAAACTATTATGTCTGACATCAGAGCCGCATTGATCCTTCATTCCACTATATCTTTAGCCAGTGTATTCTGTGCTGTTTCTGGACCAGAGGGTCTCCTCATAGAGAGTTGTTAAATTCAGAAAACCTAGCCAGTTAATATTTTTAGACTGATTTTTACCATTTAACATCTTATAGGCAAAATCTCAGACACTAAGTTTACTGGAGAATGCCTTACTTTATCATGGCAAGGTAAACACCTTTTGTACTAGCCTTACAGAGAAACAGAAGACACAGCTCATCTCTTCAAAAGTATTTCTCTTAGGCAATGACAGTGGCTTCAGGGTCTGTTGCTTTTGTGTCTCCTTGGAACAATATCATAACTCAAACAGAACTTTCACTCATTCTATCATTTTGCTCATGAGGACACTTCACAAAACCTGCCACATTGTCAATGTTTCCAAAACACAACCCATACAAATTACCCACACTTACACACACCAATGGAGATATAAGGAGACATTATCAGTCTTTTGCACTGCAGGAGTGAACACAAGGTGGAAAATGTCTTCATTTTGCTTCAGGTTCATGCATAATTAAGCTCAGCTGGCTGTTGTTCACTGTGTCTGCTGTCTCTGTTCAAGAATGGAGAGAACAGTGAATGCCATAAGATTGTGGTATTCCTTACCTACGGTTTCATTACAAGAAAAGACTGTATGGATGCATTCACTGTAAACAATCACTATATTAGGGGCCACTTTCTGAAGTTCAGTAGTTCAAAAAATGTGCATAGCAAAATCAGTAGAACTCTCCTTTTCACCAGCATGTGTTTGTCAAATATTTCTTCATACAGACTTGTTTTACATGTATTATACATAAATATCACACTTGCATATTTATACATGTAGCTCTATTGCATTATATTTGTTTCATTGATTTATTATGTTTGTCTATATAGCCATCCATCTTCTTTAAAATGTAGATACATGTATGAGAATTTAACAAAGCACTGCCAACAGAAAACTCTGGGTGCTAAGACAGTGAATTGTGCAGGCACGGAATTCTCTCTACAGCCAACAAAATACAATTATCTTAAACATGCCCAAATCTTAAACAACTGAATTTGTGAATATGTTAACTTCCACAACTAGAGTTATCTTTAAAAGTGCAGTTGAAATCTGGGTGTTGAGAGGTGGGAATTATTACAAATAGTCAGAGAAGGTAAACAGCCCTTGAATTAAAAAAAAAAAAAAAAACAAATGAGTAGACATTAGCACTTGGGGCTAGAGGCAAGAGAAGTAAGAGTTCAAGGTCATCCTCCCTACATATTGAGCTAGTGGCCAGCAAAGGCAAAAATGAGATGCTGAAAGAAAACCACAAAAATAAAGCAAGCAAAACAATAACAAAAGATAACAAAGGAAAAACTAAATAAATGTTTCTGGTTATGCTCAGAGAAAACCGTGATACTAGGAAACAGTCAGAAATGAAGTGACTTCACACATGGAAGAAGGAGACTATGTACCAAAGCATGTGAATTCTCTCTGGTAGCTAAGGAAAGCAAGGGCATGGGTCCATAGTCTTCTGAAGTGTTAAGAAGTGAATGCCAACCTGATATACTTTAATCAGTGTGACTCATCACATAGCAGATGTATGTTGTTTAAACCACTGTGGTCATTTATCGTAAAATTCATGGGCAATGAATGCATCATCATTCTTTGTGACTTAGGCAAACTGTATTAAATCCTGAACCTACACAACACGGTGCTAAAGAATTAATCCACTGCCCATGGATACTATGAGAAAGACCACAGTAGTCTTTATTTTCCTACCCCTCCCTGTCCACCTCAAGTCCTCTTGTATTCCTCCCCTTCCTGTCAAATTTCTGAATTTATATTTGTATTTCCAGTCTCTTAGCAAACCAAACAAACCATAATCTTTCTTTCTCACATGCAAACACACACACACACACACACACACACACACACACACACACACACACACTCATAAAGGGAATTTATCAGCTTGGCTTATAGGTTGTTGCTCATGTAGTACATGAATGGCTGCTTCACACTGCAAAGGCTGAGAATTTGGGAGTTATTTAGTCCAGAGTCTAGATGTCTTAGCAGTCTCTATTTGGTGCTGAAGCACAGGGGGATACCTGAAGAGTCATTAGTCTTCACTATATATTGGTGTCCTAGTAAGGATTCTATTGCTGTGCTAAAACACCACAATCAAAAGTAATTTGGGGAGGAAAGGTCTTATCTCATTTTACAACTTGTGAGTTATACTCTATCACTAAAGGAAGTCAGGGCAGGTACTCAGGATTGAGACCTGGAGGCAGAAACTGAAGCAGAAGCTTTGGGGAATGCTTTTTAGTGGCTCGCTCCTGTGGCTTGCTAAGCCTGCTTTCTTATGCCATCCAGGATCAATTGCCAGGAGTGGCACCACCCACAATGGGTTGGGCCCTCCTGTATTAATGCCCTATAGACATGCCTATAGGAAATTTGGAGGATCCATTTTCTCAGTTAGGGTTCTTATTCCCAGATAACTCTATATCAAGTTGGCAAAGAAAATCTGACTACGGCATTTGAATGTGGAAAATGTTGGTTTTAATATCAGTTAAGAAATGCTACAGCCACCATGTAGATGAACTTGCCAGGGCAAGTAGGAAAAACTTGCCTTGGAAGTTTTTCTGAGGGAAAAAAAAAGTTCCCTTCCTTCATGTATTTTATCTGGGCTGCTATTGAAAGGCAGCTCACAGATTGGGGTTAGTATGGGGTGGGGGCAGTGTTCACTGGCTTCAAATATAATAATATGATCAAGAAAATCTGTCACAGGATGTCAGGCCCTCCTGAACTGTGGAACAGTTCTGAATAGGGGTGTGAGGATTGAGAAAAAAAAACAGATAGAAAATAGAGACTTAAAAGACAGAGACACAGGATAGGTTTGGGAGGGCTCTGAGTCAATACTGCAGCAGCCCTGACTTTATTTCCAAAGTCTTTTTTAATTTTTTTTTTTTTTTTTTTTGGTTTTTCAAGGCACGGTTTCTCTGTGTAGTTTTGGTGCCTATCCTGGATCTCACTCTGTAAACCAGGCTGGCCTCAAACTCACAGAGGTCCACCTGGCTCTGCCTCCCAAGTGCTGGGAGTAAAGACAGGTGCCACTACCACCCGGCTCTCACAGCCTTTTTATACCCAAAGCAAGGGGTACAAAAGACCTCCCCCTCTCAAAGACACCATGGTTCAAGGAACAAACAAGTGTAAACACCTCCTTAATTCTCAAGACATCTGTTAAGCACACCCTTGACGGAACATCCTGTTATCCAGCCTTAAAGAACAAAGACAAGTTTGAACTCTCTGACCTTGATTCAAGATGGAATCAAGCCACAAATTGGAGTCACTGTGGGCTCCCACAGCAGGCATGCTCAGTAGCTTGAGTTTTAGTTGATTTCAGATACAATAAAGTTGATAAACAAGATTAGGTATCACAAGTCTACCTCTTATCCATTTGACACAACTGCATATCTTTCTGCCATGCTTAATTTCCAAATAAAAATGTTAACTAGCTCATAATTTCACCAAGCATGGTATAACACCCCTATGTACAAGCACAAATGTATTATATATTGTAGAAGAGAGACAAAGTTGTTGAGGAATGCTTAGTCTTTCACATATGAAAACATAGATTTGCAATATTTAACTACTAATATCATTTCTAGTAATGTTATATGATAGAGGAAAAGAAAGATGAATATCAGTTCAACTTATGTGCACATATACATGAACATGTTCTTAGTAAAACAGGACAGATATTCATGTGGATTACAATTCTCATTTCTGCAAATAGTCAGGTGGGCTCAGCTTATTTTCATAAATACTTCCCTTTACTAGCCATCATTTATTTCCTCTATCTTCAGCAAGCTCCTTAGTATGTCTTTGTTCTTTCCCTGAATGTGTGATCCATACCTGTGGTGATATATTGCATACCCTAATAAAATTTGTCTGAAGATCAGAGAACAGAACATGCTACTAGATTAAATATAAACACCAGATAGTGGTGACACACACCTTTAATTGTAGCACTCAGGAGGCAGAGATCTGTCTGGATCTCTGTGAGTTCAAAGCCACCCTGGATTACATGAGATTAATTCAGTCCAGGAAAGAAATAGAGCCAGGCAGTGGTGGCACACACCTTTAATCTCAGTAATTGGGAATCACACACCTTTAATCTCAGCACTTGAGATCTCATCTCAGCACTAGGAAATAAATAATATAGCTGGGCAGAGAAAGATATATAAGGTACGAGGAGAAAGAAACTAAAGCTTTTTCAGTTGGATCTTTTTTGGCTTAGGGGCTTTTCGGCTGGACACCTTTCAGCTGAGGACTCAGAGACACTCAGTCAGAGGATTCATGGAATTGGCGAGGTAAGAAGTAGCTGTGGCTTGTTCCTTTGTCTCTCTGATCTTTCAGTATTTACACCAATATCTGGCTCCAGGTTTTTTTATTATGAGACCATTTAGGATTTGTGCAAAACATATCTTTATCCCTGAAGTGTCTGGGAATATTGTTATGTTGTCTGGATTGGGTTGTTGTAGTTTCCCATTTACTTTACTTAGAAGACACAGTAACACCATGAGAAACCCTGAAGAACCTCCTCTTCTCCAGGGGACACCTTCCTTACCTCCACTGTGAAGAAGGAATCCATTACACCCTGGATCAATCACCCCATTTAACACTGTTATTCCTTTTGAAATCTGTTGACTTAAGGGTATCAGAAGCCCAAGTTGCTGATGGAGAACGCTTAGCTTGTTATGTTTGTTATGTTTCATAGTTGGAGACCTCTCTATGTGGAATGAAAACTTTGAGGTCAGCAGAACTTAAAGTCACAGGAACATGAAGCAATTATTTTTCTAGTAGGTGACTAGAGGTGATAGTGTGTGGAGCCCCTCCAATTTCCATGCATGGATTCCTGCACATACAAATAGGAGAAATAGGAACTTTTAAAGCTTAACTAAATGCATTTTGCATTGATAAAAACATGGTCTCATGATGTTGTTGGTTGTTTTACTCTTTTAGGAGCCCACCACCCAGATCTCAGATAAATCACAGATGGAGACTTATGCTTAATTATGAATGCCCAGCCTTAGCTTGGCTTGTTTCTTGCCAGCTGTCCTTAACTTAAATTATCCTGTCTACCTTTTGCTTCTGGGCCATTCTTTTTCTATTCCTGTATACCTTTCTTTGTTTCTTTCTCCATGGCTTGCTGTGTAGCTGGGTGGCTGGACCCTGGGTCTTCCTCCTTCTCTGGCTGCTTCCTCCTCTCCTTCCAGAATTGTCCTCCTATCTCTTCTCTCTGTTTGCCAGACCTGTCTATCCTTTCTCTTGCCTTGCTATTGGCCATTCAGTTGAGTATTAGACAATCACATGTTTTCGACAGGCACAGTAACAGAGCTTCACAGAGTTAAACAAAAGCAACATAAACAAAAGTACCATGGTGTTATATTCTACAACACCCCAAGGCTAGGGAAAAGAATATTGTGGCTTGAATGAGAAATATTCTCTATAGGTTTAGGCATTTGAATATTTGGTATTAGCTACTATTGCTATGGAGAGGTGGTAAAGCCTTCTTGGAGGAACAATGTAAGTGTAGGGGGGCTTTGGGTGTTTATAATTTTGTCCCACTTACAGTTTGAACTCTTTTGTCTTGTGTATGCATTTTAGGATGTGATCTCTCATTATCCTGCTCCTACTACCTAGTCTGCTATTTGTTGCTTTGCCTCCCCACTAGAGTGGACCCTTATTTTGCTGGAACCATAACCTGAAATAAACTTCTTCCTTTTGTTGCCATTGTCACAGCATTTTAACACCTCAACAGAAAGGTAATCACTGTAATATAGTACCATCACTTAGTCTCTGTGTTTTGATTAGTTGTGGATCTCTGTAATAACCTGTGTCTGCTGCAAAAAATAAGCTTCTTTGTGCCTATACAAGGATAAGTATATAGAATAAGTATGTAGAATATAGTTAGAAATAAATTGATTTAGTAAAATGGCAATAGAAAGTTTTCCAGCAGGGTCTATGACCTCTATAGTCTCAGGTAGTAGGCTTCATTTGCAGTAACAGGAATGAATTTCCTCCTAGCGAACATCCATAAGTCCAATTAGAGAGCTGTTGATTACCCCCACGATGAACACACCACTCACTGTTGCACCTCTGGGGATATCTTGCCAGGCTATTCTTTCTTGCAATTCATTGGCTTTATAACTTGACTAGGCTACTGAAAACCTTTCTCTCTTGACATTTGTGTTTTCTCTGCATTTGTGTCTTTTGCTCATCAGTTCACATGCCAGGAGAGATGATCTGCTAGCTTCTGGGAATTTTCTTGATTCTGTCTTAAATCCTCTTGTAGGAATGCTAGGATTACAGATGCATGTATTGCTATCATGTCCAGCTTCAGATGAATTCCTAGGGTTCAAACTCAGATGACCATGCTTAAGGAGCAAGAACTTTACTCATTGAGCTACTGCTGTGCAGCTGTGCATGTGTCTAGCTGGTACATGGTAACAGTCTTGATTTAACCTGTTAAAGCCAGTACTGAACTTGGCATGTTTGTTTTCACCTAACATTGATGGATTATTTCTAGCTCTTAAGAATTTTAATTCTTATTTTATTATGTGTATATGAGTATTTTGCCTGCATGTTTGTCTATGAAATCTGTGGGTGTCTGATAATTATGGAGGCCAGAAGAAGGCATTGAATACCCTGGCAAATGTAGTTATATATGGTTGTGGAGCTCGCCATGGTGCTAGGAATTGAACATTGGTCCTTCGGAAGAGCAGCCAGTGCTCTTATTGGATAAGCCACGTATATGTGTGTGGGAGGTGTGTGTGGATATCTCTATCTAGCTATCTCTATCTCTATCTATCTATCTATCTATCTATCTATCTATCTATCTATCTATCTAGCATCTATCCCTTCACCTATATTCTTTAAAATCAGATACGTTGTACCTAGAACACAGAAACTTTTCTGGCAATTAACGCCTGTATAATTGATTGTTTTCTTATTTAATTCTGATATAAGCCAGGGATTCATGTGAAATGACTTAGGTTATCATAAATATGTTTTGGCATCTGGGTTTATGATGATTATAGGTGTTGATTCTTGAGGTTGTCTTTGTTTAACTGTTATTTTGTTCCTTGGTTTCTGTTTCCTTTCTAGTCTTCTGCCCTAAGTAGACAGGAATTTTGGTGACCAGCGAGCCTTTAGGTCCAGTATGATGTCTCTACTGTAGTTTATGTGGCCTGCAAGTCCTTTGGGCTTTTGGCTGCCAATTTTGTCTGTCCAGCTCCCAGTACCTTTGGGGGTACTGGGTACCTGCTTGGTCTCTGGGATTCCTACCTAGTACAGCATGGCCTCCAGTACAGCAGAAGTTGTCTGTGGAGGTGATGGGCTGGGGAACTCGGGGTGGGGTGCATTTGGGGGCTGTTGGGCAAGCTTTAGTGGGGGTATTAGCTGGCTGTGGGCAGTGTCTTACATTGAGTCTCTTCAATTGTCTTGGACTCAAGTAAAGCATAAGTCTTCTGCTGAAATTGTGGGTCTGAATATTGATTCCAGGGGAGGTGGTGCAGTCTGGGATGTTGGGCAGGCTTTAAGGAGTGTTAGTGGGCTATGGGAGATATCTTTTTTTTATGGTAATGCCTCTGAAATCTTATTTTTTTTATTTATTTTTTATTTTTTATTTTTGCCAGGGTGTTTTATTACAGCAACAAAAAGGAACTAAGACACCATGCAAGCCTCGTTACAGGAAGAAAACGTAAATTACAATGGACTTTTATAATAAGGTTACAGCTAAAAAAGAAATAAAGTATTTAAAATGAAAGGAAGAGGTAGACAGGAGGAGGAGAGATGAAAGAAAGGGGAAGAAAACAAAGAAAAAGACAGGAAGGAAAGGGAGGAGAGGAGAGATAAAAGAGATGAGAGAAAGAGGAAAGGGGCAGATAGGAGAAAAAGGAAGGGGAGGGGAGGGAGGGAAGGAAAGGGGGAAGGGAAGGGAAGGGGACAGAGAAGGAAAGGGGGAAGGGGAGGGGACAGGAGGGGAGGGAAGGAAGGAGGACAGGAGGGAAGGGAAGGGAAGGGAAAAGAGAAGGGAAGGGGGAAGGGGAAGGGGAGGAAGGCAGACAAGTTTTTATAGGAAGATGTGGTTGATATATTGTGTACCCCAATAAACTTATCTGGGGGTCAGAGAACAGAACAGCCACTATATTAAACATAGGTTTAGGCAGTGGCAGCACACACCTTTAATCCTAGCATTCTGGAAGCAGAGATCCGTCTGGATCTCTGTGAGTTCAAGGCCACACTGGAAACAGCCAAGCATGGTGACTCACACCTTTAATCCCAGGAAGTGATGGCAGGAAGCAGAAAGGTATATAAGCTTTGAAAACCAGAAACTAGAGGCTTTTTAAGCTTTTAGGCTTTTGAGCAGCAGTTCAGCTGAGATCCATTCGGGTGAGGACTCAGAGGCTTCCAGTCTGAGGAAACAGGATCAGCTGAGGAAGTGGCGAGGTGAGGTTAGCTGTGGCTTGTTCTGCTTCTCTGATCTTCCAGCATTCACTTCAATACCTGACTCTGGGTTTGTTTTTATTAATAAGACCTTTTAAGATTCATTCTACAGAAAGATCTTAAGGATGCTATATAAAACAACTTAGTACACCCAACAACAACAAGAAGTTGCTAAGTTAAATTTATCATAATACATCTGACTTACTACTAAAACAAATTAGCATTCTTCTTACTTAATAAAACTGCATTGTAAACTATACTACTTACATTTCTTTCTTTTTTTTTAATTTTTATTTTGCAATACAATTCAGTTCTACATACAGGCACAGATTCCCTTGTTCTCCCCCCTCCCGCCCCCCTCACCTTCCCCCCAGCCCGCCCCCCATTCCCATCTTCTCCAGGGCAAAGCCTTCCCGGCAGACTGAGATCAACCTGGTAGACTCAGTCCAGGTAGGTCCAGTCCCCTCCTCCCAGGCCGAGCCAAGCGACCCTGCATAGGCCCCAGGTTTCAAATAGCCGACTCATGCAATGAGCCTGGATGCCTATGGGAGATATCTTATGTGGGGTCGCTAGGACCAGCCAGATCTCCAGTAAAACCATCTGAATTGTAGCCTGAGAGATGGAGCTCAGAGAAGAGGGTGATGTTGAGGGATGTTGGGTGGGCTTTTGCGAGTGTTAACAGGTACTGAGCAGTGTCTTACCGTGGGTCCCTAACTCTGACCTGACCACTGGTAAAGGAGATCAAGTTGTGAACTGGTATATGGAGGCCCCAAGATGGGGTACAACTTGGAAACTCCTGGGAATCTATGAGAGTTACCCTTAGCTAAGACTCCTAGGATAAGGACCTGAACAGGCCATGTCCTGTAACCAGACAGGTCTTCCTGTGGAGGGACTGGGACACCAACCCAGACACATAACCTTTGACCTATAGTTTGATGTGCCTACAAGATGTGCTGGGGTAAAGGTGGAGCAGAAATTGTGGGAGTGACAAATCAATGACCGGCCCAGCTTGAGGCCCATACTATGGAGGGAGTCTGTCCCTGACATCGTCTGGATGGCCAGGACCCAGAGGTTGGATAGCCCAGAGACTCAGAAAAGAACAAAGTATGACTGGCAAAAAAAAGTTAATGAAATGATTTCTAATGATCTTCTGTACTCATAGATTGGGGCCTACCCCAGTTGTCATCAGAGAGGTTTCACCCAGCAATGGGTGGAAACAGATACATAGACCCACAGCCAAACATTAGTCCAACCTCAGGGAATCCTGTGAAAAAGAAGGAAGAGGGATTATAAGAGCCAGAGGGGCCAAAAGCACCCAAAAAACCCCACAGAATCAACTAAGTTGGGATCATAGGGGCACACAGAGACTCAACTGCCAACCAGAGATCTTGCATGGGACTGATCTAGGCATATATTACAGTTGTGTAGCTTGGACTTCTTATGGGCCTCCTAACAGTGGGAGCAGGGACTGTCTCTAACTTTGTTACCTGCTTTCAGGGCCCTTTTCTCCTACTGGGTTGACTCATCCAGCTGTAATAGGAGAGGAGGTGACTATTCTTACTGCAACTGGATATGCCATTCTGGCAGACACAAATAGGAGGCCAGCCTGTTTCTGAAGAGAAAGCAGGAGGAGTTAGGGGGAGAGGAAGGACTGGGAAGAGTAAAGGGAAGGAGGGGAAAATATAATTGGATGACTGAAAATAATTAATTAATAAAAAAGGATTTCACATAAAATATACTTCTATATTTTATAACTTTATTATTCTCTCTTTAAAATCTCGATAGCAGTTTTTTGTAGTTTATTGTTAATATTATTTGTGATTTTTTTTCTAAATGACTAGTATTTTGATTTTCTAGGCTAAGAAACAAACATTTTGAAAATAATGATCACTTTGTTGCTGCAAATTTTCCCACTACAGTAGTCACAGATGAATAAATAACTTGTTTGAAGATTTATGCTTAATATGCATAATTCAATATTTTACAACTTTTAGTTTAACTTAAAGACACAGGGTAGTTAATGTTTTGCAAACTTTCCTCATACCATTTACCAAGGTATTTGAAAAATACCAATATGTTATTAAATCATGGCATATACAGTGAAACAGTGAAAATTCCATAGTGAACCATATTAGAGGCATTAACTTGATAATGAAAGAATGATCCATCTTGAATCGTGAAGATGGTAGAGTGAGTGACAATTACACAAGAGACATCTCTGCTTCTAAATGTACAGTGATAAATGACGTTCATGTTTATAGACCATCCTTGCTGGAGGTGCTGGTCTTACAAGTTCTAAGTAGGAAACATGGAAAGCTTTTCAGATTGTAAGAGAAAAATGCCAGCAGATGCGGGCTCACCATAACTACCAAAGAAATTGAAGAAGCATATTGAAGTGGCTGCTTTAAGTCTCTTAAGGGGTGTAATCAATAGCCTCCTAAGGGGTACTTTAAATTATAAGCAGGTTCTGCATTATTAATGTTATATAGCTAGTTTATTGGATGTTGATAGCATGTCAAACATCTTGAGTCCCATCTACCCATGGGGCACAGAGCAGTAGCCATGTTTTACTTATTCACAGATCTTTTGGCTTCACTAGGAAGGCAAATTCTGAAGATTTTGAATTACATTTTAGCACTCCATAATCATACATCTTCCTCACTCTACATCTCGTGAATAAAACTTAACATTTTGAGGACAAGGTTCAAGTGTGGCATTGAGACAGCTGAAGATCTGAGGTACTAGAAAAAGCCAGACATAATTTAGTGTCCCTTGAATGGTGTACTAGTTACTTTTCTGTTGCTATAATAGAATACTCTGACAAAAATCAAATTAAGGAATAACGAGTTTATTTCATATTAAAGTTCCAGAGGGGATATAGTCCATCATGGTTGGAAAGGCATGGCAAAAGCTTCAGACAGCAGCAGGAACTGAAAGAAGCATCCTTATAACATTCTATCTGCACAGAGGAATCACAGATCGATAACAGAGTGAGACTGAGCTATTAAAACTCAAAAACTGCCCTCAATGATATCCTCTCCCCAGCAAGGCTCCACTTCCTAAAACTTACATAAACTTCCCCAACAGCAGCACCAGCTGGGGTCATGTGTTAAAGACATGAGACTGTGAGAGACATTTCTCATTCAAACTATCACAAGTAGTAAATAGGAATTACACACTTTACACAGGATGG
Source organism: Peromyscus eremicus (assembly GCF_949786415.1). NCBI lineage: Eukaryota > Metazoa > Chordata > Mammalia > Rodentia > Cricetidae > Peromyscus > Peromyscus eremicus. The sequence continues at coordinate 80,747,899 of NC_081431.1, read as the reverse complement.
CTGGGTTTAGAATTCCTGTAGCTGGAGAGTTTCTCTCCAGGTCCCGCCAAGTCCCCGCAGTTCCACAGCCCACTTATAAAATAATCACTCCGATGCTTATATTACTTATCAACTGCATGGCTGTGTGGCTCAGGCTTCTTGTTACCTAGTTCTTATATTTTAAATTAACCCATTTCTATAAATCTACACCTTGCCATGTGGCTCGTGGCTTATGGATACTTTACATCTTGCTCCTCATGGCGGCAGCTGGCAGTGTCTCTCTCCCTCAGCTTTCTACTTCTCAGACTTCTCCTCTCTATTTGTCATACCTATACTTCCTGTCTGGCTACTAGCCAATCAGCACCTTATTTATTAACCCATCAGAGCAACCCATTTACAACATAGAGAACATCCCATAGCAGATTCCCTGTGTCTTCTCACTAAATACAACAAATGTGATCAGTTAGCCTGTAGACCATGTGCATTACTTCCTTTTTTTTTTTTTTTTTTGGTGGCGATGAGAACTTTATTGCAAGCACATCACCAGTGACAACAATGAGGATAAGTAAGAATATGAATCTAGCTTTGCATTCTTTATCTGTCAAGAGCTTGTAAAAAATATCTCAAAGAAACCCAATCAAGAAATCTTAGAAATTTTATCAGATAAAAATTTCCAAATTTTACCAAATATTTAGGTAACAAAGAGCAAAACTTTCCATCAAGATATTATCAATTCATATGGCAATACTGTAAGTTTCTGGACTACTCCAAGACATTTAAATACTCCAAAGGCAACATTAAGTTTAATGCAACATCAATGTTTGAAGCAACAATGAGTTACCCTATGTAAATGAGACTAGGGGGCCTCTTCTTCCACTCTTAAAAAAAGTGGGAAAATTTTCAAAGGGGAAGAGATGTGGAACTCTTCTTAAATAGAGTGTAGCTAGATTTTTCACTTATGGGAAAGATGAGGTAGGGTCTAAAAAGATGAGAAATGACTTTTTACCACAAGATCTTCCAGATAAGAGCCATAACTGATAACAAGGTCATTAAACTGGTCTTAGATTTGGTCCATAGTTTGTGGGAGATCTCGAGCTGGAATAAACCATTCATGTTCTTCTTTCTCTTCCAGCGTTTCTCGGAAACAACGTTCAATAAATTCTTCCCACAACTCCTCTTCTATTTGTCTGTTGAATTCCTCTTCGTTTTCCATCCACATGTACTCTGCAAATGGATTATCATCTTTATGGGAATGACCGTTAATAATCACATCTTCATTGATGATGCTTGGATTAGTACTGCTGCAACTTGGATCTTTCATGGCTGGTGTTCCTTGTCGTTTTTAACCCAGTGCATGGCAGCGTGGGGCGGGGGGAGGGGGGGGGAGGGGGGGTGGAGGAGGACGGCAGCCAATGAATCCTGTCGGCCTCCGCGGATCTCCACAGGCAGCACCGCACCCCTGCTCAACGTGCACTTCGCCCCGCATTACTTACTTTTTTACTGTTGCTGTAATTGTTAAGAAGCCAATGAAGAAGAGAGTTTGTTTTGATTTACAATTGAGGTGGGATACAGGTTGCTCCTGATGGGAAAGCCATGGTAGGATGTGACTCCATGGTAGCAACTGAGCTCCCTCACATCTTGAAGCAAGAAGGAGAAAGCAGACAGAAAATGAATATAGGCTCTAAGATCTCAAGGCCCACTTCTAATAACTTACTTCTTCCTGTGAGGCTCCACCTAACAATAGTTCCATACAGCACTGCCAGCTATCGAACAAGTGCTTAAATACATGAGCTTAGGTGGGACATTCATATTCAAAGCATAATACCCTCATTTACCTAATAAATTTGAAATCATCATCTCAGATTGCTAAGCAATACCCATTATTCACTAAACCATCAATAAAGTCTGGTACATGACATTCTATATGCCTGTATGCATCTCTCTTCTTTTAAAACCTCTTATCCAAAGACTGGTCTTGTTTTATGTCTGTCTATTCTTCTAATATTCCTTCTAGTGAAAATGCACAAAAGATACATTTTATTTTAATGGGTTGAAATAAAAATGTTTCAAGAGCAAACCATTTGTATTGCATTCAGCATAACCTGGTTATGAGTAGAAAAGAGTAAATTCCCTTGTTGAATAACATAGCAATACCTGATCCAGAAACAGACTGATCACTCCTGGGTTATTTCCTTGATTTTGCAGAATTGTTCTTTTATAAATGAACTCTATACACAGCCCAGGGACCATTTGATGGGACCTGTAACGGAGGCATTTGTGGGGATTTGCCTGGGGAAATCACTCCAGCAATTTACATATGTGTTTTAGTTTAATATCCATTTATGTATGTATGTATGTATGTATGTATGTATGTATGTATGTATGTATTTTTGCTGTGTTCATGTGTAAGCCCTGAAGATGGAGGGTTATAATTGTTTTTGAATTGCATAGGAGACACAGCACTCTATACACAGCCCAGGGACCATTTGATGGGACCTGTAATGGAGGCATTTGTGGGGATCATTGCCTGGGGAAATCACTGCAGCAATTTACATATGTGTTTTAGTTTAATATCCATTTATGTATGTATGTATATATGTATGTATGTATGTATTTATTTATTTTTGCTGTGTTCATGTGTAAGCCCTGAAGATGGAGGGTTATAATTGTCTTTGAATTGCATAGGAGACACAACACAATTTACAAAGAAACAGCTGGAGTGTGATCTAATCTCCATGTTTCAATTTACTTATGTGCAAAACATGCATAAAAAATTAACTCTCCCTGAGCAAATTGCTCTGTGTACCTGGTGAGCCTCAGCTTTGCTGTAGCAAAAGCTATATGCCTGTTATGACCCAGAGATTCCATTAAATAATACATAGATGGTTGAGAGAATATAGCATTTATACATTTAATATTAATTTGACTACAGTATAGTTGCTATGTCTAAACCATAAATATGTCCTCATCTTCAGGTCTTCTGTTTCAGTGACTCTTGACCTCCTTGAGTGAGACAGCAAGAACATTCTGAACCAGGTTTAGGAAGTGACATCAGATTAAATTAAGAACTCATGCATTTATGGATCAGATAGAGAAGCAGAAAATATTCACAAGGGATGAATTTTGAAGAAAGAAATTGCTGAGTTGTTCCTTGGTCATGCACATTGTGAACTAGTGGTCCTACATAGAACTTAAAATGTGGCAATTGTAATGGAGTATTTTTGAAGTATATAAGTTTTTATTATTTTATGTTCAAATTTATGTAAAAATATTTCCTTCACTAATTATTTTTCAGTAATTGATTTTTGTTATTAATTTTGTTAAACATTTTATGGAAGGTTAAGTTCATACTAGGAATATGAGGAAAAAGAAAACATATTCCTTAATTATTAAGAAACAAAATGTCATCTCACATTCATTATGATAGGCACTATCAGAAACAGTACATTAATAAATATTGGTGAAAATGGGGAAATTGGAATATTTAAGTGCTCTTCGGAGCACTGGGAGTTGCCATGGGAAACTTAGAAGTACAGTGACTTATCAAAAAGTTAATAAGAAAATTGTCATTTGATTAAGCAATTTTACTTCTGAGCAAGTTTTTGAACCATTGAAGCAGGATATGAAAGAGCTATTTGCACATCTATGTACCTTCAAACACCCTTCACAATATTTCAGAGGCACAAATGGCTGAAGTGTCTGTCAGTAGATAAATTGATAAATACATATTCATAAACATTGTAAATACATGTATATATTAACATACCTAAGTGTATGTATAGACATACACATTGCAATGTTTTAACCTTAAAAAAATAGGTAATGCTCACTTGGCAGTGCATATATTACAATGAGAATGGCACAGAGATTAGCATGGCCCCTGTGCAAGGATGACACACAAATTCTTGAAGCATTCCATACTTTAACCAAAACCAATTAAAGACAGAACAAAAAAGAAAACTTCAGAACAATATTCCTGGTGAACATACATTCAAAAATTCTCAGTAAGGTACTTGTAAACACAATACAGACATACATCAATAAGATTATCCACTAGGATCAAGTTGGTTTTATCTTGAGAGGCAGGGATGGTTCAACATACATATAAATACAATAAACCATATAAATTGACACAGAGGAAAAAATACTTGTCCCAAAAGATAGAAAAAAGCCTCTGATAAAATCCAATGTGCCTTCATGATAAATATCTTAGAGATCATAGAATATAGGACTAGAGAGAATATATTTCAACATAATAAAGTCTAAATATGAGAAATGCAGAGCCAACATCATTCTAAATCAAGAGAAACTTGAAGCAATCCTACTGAAATCAGGAACAGTCAACATTTGCACACCAGCTCCATTTTATCTAGTTCTTTATTTTCTGCATCACTAGAATTTAAAGTCAAATCTGCCACTTGTATATCTTGAATATTTCTAGAAATGTTCTTCTCTCTCCCTTTCTTTCCCATCCCAGGTGCATGTGTACATGTGTGTGCATGTACATACAGGCAAGAGGTTCATCTTGGGTATAAGTTCTCATTAGCTATCCACTTTGTTCTTTCACCCAAGGTCTCTTACTGATTTCAAACTTACCTAGTAGGCTAGACTGGCTGGTCAGCAAGCGCCAGGGATCTGCTTGTCTTCTCTCTACCACTGGGATTATGCATGCACCACCAAACCTGGCCCTTTACATGTGTGCTGGGGATTGAACTTGGATCTTCCTGGTCACATTACAAGTGAACTCTCTCTCCAGCCCTTGCTTGTTGTTCTGTAATAAATTCGCTGTCAGAACAACTGAAAGTAAAGCTGGAGACCTTTGGTTTAAGTAGCATCTGAAAAAAAAAAAAGCCTCCAAACTCTAATAAAATGAAAATATTTATTCCTAAAACAAAACAAAACAAAACAAAACAAAAAACAGAATTGCTGTGCAAGCTAATCTTATGTTAAATTAACACACAAACTAGTTTAATTGACAAAATAACTCTAAAAGTTCTGGCTGTATTTTCTTAATTAGTGATCAATGCGGGCAGGGAGGGGGGATCTCAGTCCATGTAGGGTAGTGCCATCTCTGGGCTTCTGGTTCTGCCTCTATTTAAGGCAGTCTGAGCAAGTCATGGGAAACAAGGCAGTAAGCAGAACCTTCCCAAGGCCTCTGCATCAGCTCCTGCATCTAGGTTCCTGCAATATTTGAGTTCCTGTCCTGACTTCCTTTGATGATGAACTATGATATGGATGTGTAAGCCAACTTTAATCCTTTCCTCTCCAACTTGTTTTTGGTGATGGTGTTTTGTTACAGAAATAGAAACCCTAACTATGTTTGTACCAGCATAGCGGAGTATAGTTTTGTTAGACCTGACCATGTTTTGTGGAGAAATGTAGAAATACTTTGGAACTCTGGGCAAGAAAATCCATTGAGTGTTCAGAACTTAGTGGGACGTTCTGTAGGAGCTTTGAAGATAAGACTATTGAGAACAGTGTAGAGGATGGAGGCCTTGCCTGTGAAGTTTCACAGGGAAGTTTAAAGATTCTCTCAGGGCTGTTTCCTGTTTTGATTTAAAATTCTGCCATTCTGGTTAGCTGGGGCTGAAGAATCAGCTGTGGTTAATGAGATACCAGAAGTACTAAACCAAAACCTTTGCTTTGCTGGGATTATGGATGTTGGTCAACTAGAGATGAAAATTTAGTGGTGATTATGAAGTGACTAGCATCACTGAGGCAGAATCTTCTGGAAAGTATTTCCTAAAAGTCAGCATACAGAAGCTGTGTTTCAGAGGAGACCAAGGATGTAAGTTACTCTGGAAGCTGAACTGGATACTGTAAGAATCACCCAGGGGGCATTGGTTTTGAAGGAGTGGGAGGGTCATGGAGAACAGCTGAGGCTTGGCACTGTGAAAAGCCAGGAGAGGCCATTGGTGGAGGTGCAACCTCAGTGGCAGTTGAAGGCCCAGCACTGAAGGGGCCATTCAAAGATGTTGAGACTTGGCACCATGAAGAGAGCCTATGACAGGCTCTTGGTGAAAGTGCAGCCAAAGACCCTAGTGATTTTTACGGCTGCCAGGACCATAAGATGACTGCCAAGAACGGCAGTAGCAATGGAGTGGAGGCAGCTGGAGGTTAGAAGACAAACTGGTTTGTTCCTGAGGGCAGAGCAAGAAAAGTGACTCAAGCTCTTTGGAGCAGCCCAGAAGATGGTGAGCAAGTCCCAGATAATTGGGCATTAAATTATTTATACTGTTGGAGGTTGGTTTTGTTTGGTTCAGATTGTGACTGTAGCCTGGTTCTTCCTTCTTGAAGAAGGTATTTAATTTTGATTTTTTAAAGGAGTCCACAGCTGCACAACTTTGAACATTTAGAGGAGATTTTGGATTTTTAGAGACTGCATGTTTTAAAAACACTGAAATTTTAATGTGTTTAAGTTTGTAAAGGCTGCGGTGTTGTTTTCACTTCGGCACAGTGGCTGCACCCCAGTCTACTGCTATTGCAGCCAGCAATTGCAACTCTGCAGCTACCGGCCTGTTGCTCTAGCAGTGGACTGGTCACTCAGGCCATAGCCTGGTGAGAATTCTGTTCCAGGTACCAGCTCTGTTGCTGCTGCTAATGGTAGCCTGAACTAAATCTCTATTGTTCTGTTTATAAATAAGACTTGAAATTCAAAGGCTGAAGTGAAAACCTGCTAGCTCAGAGAGGTTGAATAGCAAAACGCTAACCTCATCCTTGCTGGCATCTCTGACTTTGCTTTTTCTCTGCCAAACCAGAACAACCTGTGCCACTCTAAATCCCTCCCATGTACTTTCTGGGTCTCTCCTGGATGCCCTCTGATACTCTATGATTACATTCTGTCAACTAATTGCTAACTCAGCTTTCTGACCCAACGTTAATTTTATTTAATCAATGCAAAGGCAAACTTGAGGTTTACAATGTGATTGAATGTCCCCCCAACTTTTCCCACTTTTTGTCTAAATAAAAAGAAAGGTTTTAACCCTAACATAGTGAAACTATATACAATAAGAACAATTATCAAGTAAGAATTACACTCACAATGTCCAGTCCAATTGCAGTTGGCAAATTCAGAGAAACCACTCCATTATCTTTCCTATCTTGGTGAATCCAAAGTTTTGTACCTAATTCACTTCTATCTTAACTTGTATTACCAACCCAAAACTATCTTTTTAGACCTCAAAACATTTTCTTAGATAAACAATTTAAGCTTTTACATCTTTCAATCTTATACAACTTATACCTCTTTCGTAAGTTTCTTTTCTGAATTTAGTAACAAGAAAAACTGGAACTAAAACAATCTTGTCTTCAACTACTTCAGAGATCCTGAGAAGGATATAATATTAACTGAGCAAACAGGAAGAACAGAACAAACAACTTCCCAAACTATAAAAATTACAGAAGTGTCTGGCTACCTGGACAGTCATCCACATTTTCTCTGAAACTTTGGGGCATCCATTTTCAGCCTACAGGCCTAGAATATCTGCCAGACTTTTTTGTGAAACAAGAACTTTGAAGGTCTCTCCTATCTTGTCTTGGCAAAGTTTGGCAGTCGCCTTCTTTTGTACACTGCTTGTCCAATTTGGACAGCATACTGACAGCTGTGGAGTCAATGGCAGCTTCCTGCCCAGTGGCTAACTTTTCTATAGTTAAAGCAAACTCCATATAGAGGTACTTCAAGTCCTATCATCCTTGTTTGAAGTAAATTATTGCTGCTAGGAGCAGAAGTGTCTCAGTTTCATGAAAAACCTTAGGTTATTAAAACATATTAAATGCCATATTCTGTAAGTCTCTAAATGTTTGAAGACCACCTATATATCTAAAATATATCTTTGTTTAACCTTGAAAACATATCTAACATAAGGTTAATTATTGTAGATAATTACTAACTTGTATTCCTTAATTATACATTACATTTTTTTTAATTTTTATTTTTTTGGTTTTTCAAGACAGGGTTTCTCTGTGTAGCTTTGCGCCTTTTCCTGAAACTCACTTGGTAGCCCAGGCTGGCCTCGAACTCACAGAGATCCGCCTGGATCTGCCTCCCGAGTGCTGGGGTTAAAGGCGTGGGCCACCACCGCCCGGCCACATTACATTTTTAAATGAACTGCATAGGTATAATACCTTAAACAAGAGTAGAAACATATATAGAGTATGTTCTAACAAAAATAAACTTAAATTTATATCTATGTACAAAAATCCATACCAATGTAAAATATTTGAATTAATAGTTGCTTTTAGTTTAAAGTAGATTAAATAATCTACCTTTTTATCCTATCCTTTCCATACCCCCTTTTTTAGAAAGAGATCCTTCAATTCAGCCATTTTGCTTAGTTTCCTCCCTTAACATGACCAGTAACAATGATGATAAACATTCACAACCCATCGAATGACCAGAAACCACCTATTCCATCTCTTGGGAACATGGGTGTCATATTCTTAAAATTACATCTTGTTGACTGGGGGCAACAGCATCTATAGGGGGCTCTGAGAAAATTGGGATAATGATCAAATCCTGGGAGAGCTAGTGCTGTGGGATGGTCTGTATGTCAATTGTGTTGCTGATTGGTCAATAAATAAATCACTGATTGGCCAGTGGCCAGGCAGGAAATATAGGCAGGACTAACAGAGAGGAGAATTGAGAGAGAAGAGGAAGGCAGAAGAGAGACACTGCCAGCCGCCGTCAGGACAAGGAAGATGTAAAGTACTGGTAAGCCACAAGCCACGTGGCAAGGTATAGATTTATAGAAATGGATTAATTTAAGCTGTAAGAACAGTTAGCAAGAAGCCTGCCATGGCCATACAGTTTGTAACCAATATAAGTCTCTGTGTTTACTTGGTAAGGTCTGAGCAGCTGTGGGTCTGGCAGGTGAGAGAGATTTGTCCTGAGGTGGGCCAGGCAGGAAAACTCTAGCTACAAGCTAGCTGTATTATTTTTTGTTTAGTCTCTGTGTAATGGGAAAGTGTAGGGTTATCTGAAGTCTTGGCTAGATAGTCTATGAGGCTGGACCATCTCAGCTAACCACTTTGAAATTGTCCTGAGCAGCTTGAAGTTTAAAGATGTTTTTTGGGTAGTGTTTGTTAGCTTAATGGCATTACCACAATCCAAGTAGAATCATCTTTATGGGGCCCCATCATCTTTTTGGAGACTTCAATGGTCACTATTAGGAATGGCCACAGTTCACTGCAGAAAACTTAAACATTTAAATGTCTTATGCAGCAGATCTCAGAGAGGTTAAAGGACCACAATCCATTAAGAATATCCAGGGTATACAAACTTGATTCCTAGTTCTCTGCATTAGACTTAAGGCCAAAATCATGTACAGGAAGCTAGGTGAAGCCTTTTTCTAGAATTAGTTAGTACTCTGTATGACCACTAATACCATGACAGAAAGCATATATGTGTGTGTGTGTGTGTGTGTGTGTGTGTGTCTGTATCTGTGTGTGTATGTATAAATCTTATAAACTTAGAGAAAATATTGATACCTTAAGAACAGTTTTAAAGAGTCAAAATAAAACCAAAATATTATGAGATTAGTGACAATAGAATAGTCCCTTAATTTTGGTTTTCTTCTGTCGCATATCAGATGGCTCTTCTGGCACGAGACAGAGATTTTGGATTTTCTTTTAACAATCATGCTTGTGTTTAGAGAAGAAGAGAGCCACATTCCAACTCCAAAGCCAGCTTTAATTTTTAATTGAATAGGGATCATGAAAAGACCCTTTGCCTTTTGTGTTTGTAGAGAGCAGCAGAAACAAATATTTGGGAAGATTTATGAAATTTTAACCTTTCAGAAATATGCTACAGCATTAGGCCAATTTTAATCCTTTTCTTGGAACATTTTTCTCTTGAAGATTCATCCTTCTTCTTCAGATGTCACAGCTGTGTAATGGTCTTCAGATTCCTTAGTTAGATGCTTTTATTCTCCTGAAAAGAGAAAAACAAAACCTGTCCCGAATCCTTACTTTGGGGAGTTACTTTTTGTCAAGTTATGTCTTTATTAAGACAAAATGATATCTGGCAATTATTATTTTAATAATAATTTTTTGTTACCTAACCAAATGGAAGGTATTTGTTAGTCTTATAAGTTAGTTGGGGTTGGATGACCAAGCAAGCTTTAAGTCTTTTAATTGCCCTGTGGAGAGGTTTCACCAGTGCTGACAGAGTCTCCAGCCAGACACAGAGGAAGCAAGATGATAAGGCAGAACTGAGAAAAAGTATCAAGTCAGATGGCTAAACCTAGATAAGAATTATGGGTTAATTGAAGTGTAAGAGCTAGTCAGTAATAAGCCTGAGCTAGTGGCCGAGCACTTATAAATAATATTAAGCCTCTGTTGTGATTATTTTGTAAGTAGGCCACAGGACTGCTGGGGCCTGGCAGGATCAGAGAAACCTATAGACTACAGTCCTATAGTGACACACATGCAGCTCTCTAACTAGACTTAAGACCCACTCAACAAGAGGGAAATCATGTCTAGTACTGGAAACTAAGCCACCTAGCCAGTGTTACTGAAGTATTTAAATCTTGAGGGTGAACCTACAGCTACCAGTTTAATAAGCCAGAACAATCCCTAACTCCATTCTGAATATCTGTCTTTATGTTTACACATAAGTGTAGTCCTCACTCCACATCAAGGAAACTTCTGTTTTTAACGGATGGAGAACATTACAGAAAACCACATCTGAAAACAATGCAGAGTTGCAAAGCCCAGTCCCAGTGGATACATCTACAAATAACTTCAGTACCTAAGGCTTGGGGAATGTTACTGAAAGAGTGGGTAGAACGTACATAAGAGCCAGAGCAACAGGAAGTCTGCTGTGAGATTATGTCCTCTAGTAATGTCAGAAACTATATCCATAAAGTAGCAATAACATGACGGCCTAAACATGAGCTGAACAGGCACAACAATAGTCATGCTAAGGTGGAGAGAAATCCCACTGAGGGTTCAATCATGCACAAAGAACTACAGGCAACTAAGGAAAACTGAGAGTTGAAGAGTCTTCCCACCTCAGAATTTTTGCATAAAGACAAAACTAGTCAGTGGTTACAGCTACAGCATGGCTGAGAAATCCAGAACAATACTGCCTGGCCCTTCACAAGAGCCATTTGTCAGCCACTGCTTTATAGAAATAAACAGTTCTGTGAGTACTAACGATGTAAATGCCATCAACCATTTTTTCTTTAGATAATATTGCATCAAACTGAATAGATTAAAAGAAAAAAATAAAATAAAATAAAAAAATTTAAAAAAAAAAGGATAACTCCCCTTTTCCCTTAGAATGCTGGGAATGGAACCCATATTTAACAGCATGTAATTCTAGCTCCAAATGATCCAACACCCTCTACTCTCCTCTGGAGGTGCCCTACCCTCATATACACAGCTATATACTCACAGAGATATAAAGACTCATGTAAATCTGACAGCCCAAACTAACAAGGTTGTGCGCGCATGCGCGCGTGCACACACACACACACACACACACACACACACACACACACACACACTGCTTAATGTGAAAATCAGTTTTTCTAAATCCAATTATTCAGGAAAAAGTAATTATGTAATAATGAAGTATTTAATTTAACTTTTAACAAATACAACTATCTCAGCTAAAGTGCTCATGGCATTAGGCTGGATTTCTGTTATTAACTGAACATAAAACACATCAGGGCCAAGAGGATAGAATCACCTATCTCCCTGGGTCTGGAGAAGACTGACATTGTGAGCATTAGGACATTTGCTACTGACTGTTCTTGACAAGCAGGGAAGACACAGCTAAGAGCTTCAATTTCCTGTGTTGCTGCTGGGAACTCCCGACCAAGAACCAGAAAAGTTTGCTTGTATAATTTTGTAATATTCAAGCAGTTCATGTCCACAGCCAGCTGGATGCAGGCCTTCTCTTTTCTTCTTCTGTAATAAGCTGTCCAATTCCACTTTCTCATTTCACACTGGCTTCCTCTCACGCCAGGTGACAAGGTATCATCCCTAAATGTAACACAAGGTGCTTCTATCCCCAAATGTAAACACATCACCCACTGACTATTCTTACACAATATTTTCTAAATAATATTTTTTTTTTTGGTTTTTGTTTTTTGAGACAGGGTTTCTCTGTGTAGTTTTGTGCCTTTCCTGGATCTCGCTCTGTAGACCAGGCTGGCCTCGAATGCACAAAGATCCGCCTGCCTCTGCCTCCCGAGTGCTGGGATTAAAGGCGTGCGCCACCACCGCCCGGCCTAAATAATATTGTATCAGATTAATACTTTCTAAACAATATTTTAAATTTTTAAATAGTATTTTGAAAAGTATGTTTTGTTGTTGCTCTTATTGGGGTGTGTGTGTGTGTGTGTGTGTGTGTGTGTGTGTGTGTGTGTGTGTTTAATTACCTACTCCCAACTCTGTAACTTAGTTTTGTCTCTGTTGATTTTAAAGGATCCTCCAGGCCAGGTGGTGGTGGCACATGTTTCTAATTCCAGCACTCAGGAGGCAGAGCCTGACAAAACTCTGTGAGTTTGAGGCTAGCCTGGTCTACAGAGAGAAATCCAGGACAGGCACCAAAACTACACAGAGAAACCTTGTCTCAAAAAAACAAAACAAAAAAATATCCTCCAACTAAAAGTCTCAAAATCCTGTTGAAGAGACTATTTATGTAGTTCTCATTAAAAAGCAAAATACAGTTTGAGTGTTATATCTCTTGATTCCTATGGAAACTTGACATTTATAAATTGTAATCTGGATCTGGAGAAAGCACTTGCTGTCCAAGATTAAGGACCTGAATTTGGCTCCCTAGAGCCCATGTAAAGCCAATACAGAAGTGCATATCTGCAAAGCCAGTGCTCCTAATTTGAAATAGAAGATGAAGTTTGGAGAATCCCTGAAAGTTGTATGCCAGCTAGCCTGATAGACGCATTGGCAAATGATAACTCTTTTTGTCACAAGGTAAGAAGGTAAGGACTGACCCATAAGCTTGTTCTTTGACCTACACACACATGCTGTGGCACTCATCACACACACACACCCCACAGCACACTTTTTAAAAGAAGAAATAAAAATGATAATAGTTTTCTTTTTCATTGCAAATAACACTTCCTGTACTAAAGGACTAGGAGTATATATTTTCAGCTACTTGCAAGGAATGAGAGCTGTAAGCAAAGCCAGAAGTGGGAGATGAGTACAACCTTCATTCCCATTGTAGACAAGGAGCTGGTAATCAGACAGTCTGCACCATTGCCTTTTGTAGCTGTGGTTAGTGTTGAGCTGGTAATCAGACAGTCTGCACCAGTGCCTTTTTGTAACTGGGGTTAGTGTTTTCTTCCCCAACCACAGTCAAGCTAAAAAGAGTCTTTGCAAAGAGTACCCTCTTGGGATTCCAAGGCTACCAAAACCAGGGTGGACTTCAGAGTCAATGTTGTGTCCTGCTCCTATAGTTTGATTTCTATTTCTGTGCAGAATCACCTTGACAAAAGTTAACTTTGGGGAGAAAGAGTTTATTTGGCTTATAATTCTAGGTCATTGTCTACCCCTGAGTAGAAGCTAAATCAGGAACTCAAAGCAAACAGTCATATCACATCTAAAGCAGAGAGAATCTACATATATGCATACTCACTTTTTTTTTTTTGCTTGTACTCAGCTCGATTTCTCCACTTTTATACAGGTCAGGAACCCTCATATTGGGAATGGCACTGCTCACAGTGGGCTGGAGTTCAAATATTATTTAACCTAAGACAATTCCCCATAGACACAGGCCAACTCAATTTAGACATCCCTACATTGAGACTCTCTTCTCAAGTGATTCTAGGTAGTGTCAAATTGACAAATCTGAAGATGGAGTATGATTTATTCCCTCTGAAACCAATAGTGAAATTTGACTCCCTCATAAGTAGAATGAGAAGGTGGCTCTTCAGAGGTTGGTGAGCTCCCAGGATAAGAGGAAGATAAATAACCTTTCTCCCAGAACTGGTTTAGAGATTTCAAGAGTGGATTCTTAGAAAATGTGGGTGCTCATTACTTTTTGTTTCGTCTGAATGCTCCTGTTCCCCCTTCCATTTATTCCATCCCATTCTGACTGGTGTGTTATGAAGTCTTATCCAGATGCAACTGCTGTATTGAGGTTTGCCCAGCCTTAAAAACAGATGCTAAAGGAATCTTTGTTCCTTATGAATCATTCAGTCATAGATACTTGTTTGTACGACCACTGAAAGACAAAGACGTCTATGAAACCCTTGCATGTGGCACACTCATAGGTGGGTCTTAGGTTTTCCAAGTGACACTGTTTATAGCATAAAGAGGTAGTTCAGAACTGGAACTAAGAACTTCCTCCTTCAGTGTTTGTGTGGCAGTGCCACAAAGCTGGCATCGAGAGAACAATGAAGTAGTTTTACAGAAAGAAAGGGAAAGAGCAATGGTTATTCCTGGGGAGGATTTACTTTCTAGTTCAAAGATGCTTATGTCTGAATTTTAATCTATAAAAGATAGAAAATACAATTTTAACTTGTGTAAGCCAATATAGGAATTACTTATTCATTGGATTAAAATATCAGGTAGGAAATATTTTATCTAAATGTCAAATGTTTTCCACAAACTATTTTAAGTGCCTTTTTGATACTTTGATGCTGTTCCTCAAAGCATGTCCCACTCCAAGACAACCTCCTTCTATGCAGTTTATGTCGTTCCAAAATGGTAGCTGGTATTTCCCATTGTTAAATTCAATAAGGAGTCAAAAGTAATGAGAGAAAAATCTGTTTTCCAGAACGTTGACTTTCTCATTGTGTCTTACCCACTCACCATTCTTTGAAAACAAATTCTGCAAGTAGGGTCTCTATTGACTAAACTGTGCTCACCTAAATTTTATATGTAAAATACTTTTTCTTTCCAATATACATAGATCCAATTTTTGACAGCTATGTACATGTATAAAGTATACTGTGAACATATTAAACCTCTCATTACCCAGTCTTACTCATCTACCACCCCTTTTCTTCTCCTTCTTCCTACTCAGACTACTTCCTGCCCACATTTCTTTGTATATGTGCAGATTTGTGTTCATGGTTATGATGGCCATGCCCTATGCAGAAAACAGTATTCCATAGCATTCTTTTACATCCTTTGACTCTGTTTACAATCTTTATGCCCTCTACTATACAATGTTTCCTGGACATTAGAAAGGGTGATATGGCAGTCTTCATTGGGGATGAGCACTCAATAGTCACCTATTCTCAGCACTCTGACCAGTCTCATTAACCACTGCCTCCTGTAAAAAGAAGCTTCTCTGGCCCAGGCTGAGAGCAACACCAGTCTATGGGTAGAAACACAAACTTTTAGGTGACTGTTTTGTACAAGTTCATTTAGCAAATATGCTAAAAGCGTAAGTGCAGATACAACTGTCCTGGAAGACAGTACTTCAGCAAGATAATTATTATCAGATGAGGGTGTAAGGGTAAGGATTGAATTTCAAAAGAATAGCATTGTTTCATGAAGAGGAAAGTACCAGAGAACAGTGGTTCATTCACACATGTACTGCTCTCCACCATCTCCCTCCCATCCCTCCTCTTTCCTTTTCCCCACACACTAAGGAAAAGTTCTGTGAAGCTAAAGAAAACAGCCCCATCAGGAGGCAACCCTGATGCTGTCCAACCTATCAGAAAATAAGTGATTTTGGTGTCAACTCCTAGCTTGTGCACATTTGTTATGACAGTCATATGAAAACAGAGATCTTTGATAGGTCCGGTTTCCATATCTCATCTAAGGTCAATGGACATGTATGGGCTTTTCATGACCTCCTAGGTACTGAATGTTAAGTGTACATTTCCTGAAGTACCTTATCCTTATCCAGAATTAAAATACCCAAGATGTCTTTGAACTCAAGGACACATATTAGTTCAGAATACCTCATACTGACGATGTATGGGAACCACCATGGTCTTGTTAAAGCTCAGTGTACTAGTTTCTATTCAGCCTCCTCAATGACTGGCCAGGTATAGGCTAAGGATGTACATTTCTTGAAGTTCCTCAGTTGGTGCCATTGATGGTTCAGTATCTAAAGTTTGAGAATTGGTTTATGTCCTCTTTCTTCCTGGTTATATTTTTCTCATGATCTTGGACCCAAGATACTCTCAAACATAGCTGCCCTGCCAGCAGCATTTCCTTAAAAATCAGATCTGGTTTCTGAACAACCCTGCTCAGATATCCCCCAAAGACACCCACCACCAGAAATCTCTATCTGAAATAAACTTTCTCCTTAACTATTCATTTACCACTTGTCCCACACATCTCCCTTCCCTATGACAGTGTATCATTAAGCCTCCTTAATAGACTTTGATTAGTTTATATATTTCCATTATCTCACTCTCTGTGTGTGATAAGGCTATTTCCTATCTGTTCCACAGAGTTGTGAGACTATGATATCATCATTCAAAGTCAGTCAACAGCAAGCTGCAAGAGACTTTGGACCATTTCACCTCCTCACTGTAAATCTCAACTGAATTTACACTGTTTACCACAACCACATTTCCAAACATGTAAGCAACCTCTTTTACCATAGAGAACCTACTGTACTGTGTTTACATTATTTTTCCTCTTCTCTTCCTTACCTACTACTCTCAAATCATGACCTCATTTCTCTCTTACACATGTATAATCTGTCATATCTTTAGTGTGGTTTGCACTAAGCAATGCAATATATACATATACATATACATATACATATACATATATTCAATCTTCATTTTCTTGTCAACTGCAGTGCTATTGCTCAGGTTTTGTTTAGGCAGCCACATTGTTGTGATTTCATGTGTGCAACTTCTCTGTTATACATAAGAGATACATCTCAATGAAAGAGTCCTCTGGTTCTTATCACCTTTCCACCCTCTTTTCCATGATGTTCCTAGAGCCGTAGATGGAAGGGTGGTATTGTAGATCTCTCAGTTGGGGTTGGACACCTCATTGTCAATTGTTATTTTCATTTTGAACAGTCATTATTTCCAGGTCTCTGTCTACTGTACTGTGAGGGGTGAGATCTACACTTATCTGTAGGTATGGGGGTAAGTATTTAGAATACCATTTATAATTATACAGGTTTACTAAAGTGTAAGTAATAGCTCCTCCCCTAAGTTGTATGGCCTCACCATGCTTAGATTGTTGGCTGGGTTTCTAGTAGCAGGCACAGCAGGAATGAATTTCCTGTAATTGAGTAGGCCTTACATACAAGTTACAACTGTAAATCCTATTATTACACCAGTGTGGATATTTTCCCAGGCTGATTGTTGCTGAAATTCATATTCATGGTTGGGGAGGATTATTGATTATTTTTCTCTCTCAGCAGCTTGCATAGCACCTTCAGCTACTATGAATGCATTCCTCAGAAAGGAATCTTCTGAGGCAGATCCAGCTTGACTTCTCCAAGGCTTGTGTCTGAAATGTGCCATGTATTGAAAGATAGGGCTTTAACTTCAAGTTCTGGGAAGGAAGCAAGGGCACCAGCAATAGCCTATACTGTTCTGGGAGTCTGTTGAACTCTGACCAACAACTCAAAAGAAGGTTTCCTGTGTCTGGTACTGGGAATTTTGTTGGTTGTCTATGGCTCTTATAGAGAACATTATCACTCCAAGTGGTGTAAGTTAATCACACACACACACACACACACACACAGTGAGAGAGAGAGAGAGAGAGAGAGAGAGAGAGAGAGAGAGAGAGAGAGAGAGAGAGAGAGGAGAGAGAAATTTTAGACACATAGCAAATAATATGTTACCCCATGGCTTCTTCCAATCTCCTTCGTGTTATTTATCTTCCATTTCCTCTCCCTATAACCTGTATCCCGACACTTTGATCTCTAGAATTTCTTCTTTCCTTACTTATGGCTCCCTTTACTTCCTTGGTTTCTAAAGTTAATCCTCCCATCTGAAGATTTGGAGCTATGTACCACAGATGGCAGGGAACGTGTGTGAATGGCTTCCTGGGTCTGGGTTACCTCACTTGTGATAAAACCCTGACTTTCTGATCCTACTCATCTCAAAGCCTGTCTTCCACCAAGCTTCCTCAGTCCTCCATCTCAGGCAGGTGTTCAGAACTGATCCAGAGGAAGACATATGACTGGAGTTACAAGTTCACATGGGTTTGAACTAGTCAGGTCTCTGCTGTCTGTGTAGAGAGCTGCTATACAGCATTCACTGGTATACACCATTCCCCAGCACAGCTTTGCCTTATTTATAGAACAGTGGTTTGGTTACTGAGCTCATTGGTTTTATTTATTTATTTTGGTACCCAGCTCTGAGAACAATTAATTTCACATGGTGGCAGCTCAGATCGAATAGCATCTTCCTGTGCCAAGTTCCCTTCCATAGCAAGGCAGGAGAGTCAGTGTGAGGAGAGCTTTGCAATCCCTTGGCTCTTGTTCTGTGGCCAAACTCAGCCAGATGCACAACTCACTGTATTAGTTATATTTCTCACTGTTAGCCTGTCTATGTGACAAAAGCAAGTTAAGGAAGGACAAACTTACTGTAGCTCATGGTTTCAGAAGTATCGTCCTTAAAATCAAGGAAGTTACGGTTGGAGAAGCCAAAGCAGCAGTTCACATTGTATCTGCAGTCAGAATGCAGAAAGAGACAGATGCTCTTTCTCAGTTTGCTATCTTTCATTCAGTCCAGGTCCCCAGCACATGGCATGTTACCCACATTCAGAATGGGTCCTCCCACCTCACCTAACCCTATCTCGAAACTCCCTCTCAGACACACCAGAAAGCAGGATCCTATGAAGAAGAAGTAATTCAAGATCCTATCAGGTTGATTTTACACACACACACACACACACACACACACACACACACACACACACACCATCATGCTTAACAATGACATATCCACAGGATATGAGTCAGTCTCCTTATGGCCTGTCTACACAAGTTACAGTTACAGGGTAAGCTGTGGGATGTTAAAGATCTTATTAATAGCAGGAACTGTCTTAGAAAGAGAGCTCACCTTAATGCTCTTCTTAAAATGCAATTACTACAATAGTATAGGAAGCTTTGAAACACATGTAAATTGATGGCATCCAAAGTGCAAAAAAGACCATGGATTTATGCATATTTATTTCAATTATAGCAGCTTATTCTTGAGGCTAGTTTAGCAGAAAAGATAATCATCTGTAGACAAATGTGATTTTGTAGTGAATAAGCCTCTTAAGATTAGAGAATTAAGACTGACATTAATTATATATGTCATTATTATATTAACTTCTCAGTTAGGGAGAAAAAGACATATTTAATGATGGTGGAAATTACCAGTATTTATTCAAGATGCAGTTAGAAATCTCTTACTCACATCCTTGAGGAATACCATCTGCCTTGAAATATTGGAGCTTACTAAATGCTCTCTAATAAGAGCACACTGACTTGGTATTAAGTGGTTTTGCCCTTCTTTCCTGGAAGCAGAATGGAAATGATCTCTATAATTTCATTACACTGTATTTTTGTAAAAATACAATCCCCCATCTATCTATCTCTATTGTCTCTACTTCTTCCTCACCCTACCTCTGACAAAAAGCACATTTACAATGAACTGCCTCAATCATATTCTCTGTCAGTTTTTGTTTCATGTTCTTGACACTGCATATTTGACCTTGACTCAATTTTAAACATGATTAACTCAAGAATTCCAATCATGAGATGGATAAAAATTCAATGTGTCTTCTCTGAAGTTGAGTATAATGACATACAGGTAGAAAGGGCTGAATTAGGATAGAGGTGACCTTGGCTTCTCCTCTGTAATATCCTTGGCATGTCTCTATATTTTCATGTACTGAACATTTTTTGAAAAGAGGAATAAAATTATACCCATGATTTGTGAACATTAGGAAGTGTCATACAATACACAAAATACTGTTATCTCTTCTGAGAACTTACAACTTTGTCAAGTATTATTTTGTAAACAATTTATAAAACTGCCTCTTGTTTTGGTTCCCTAAAAGAGAAGATACATGCTTTGCTGGTGTCATACCTCCATGGCCTAGGCCAGAGCTGGATACTTGGTGGTAGTTAAGTCATTGTCTTTTGAATATTTGTAGGGGTACTAGATAATAGCCATAGTCACCTGTTTGATTGACCAGTGAGTGGGGAGAGCATCTTAAAGATTTTGGAGTACAGAGCTAGGGACAAAACTATGACTTCCATAGTTCCCCCTGGCATGATGCAAGAAATGTTTGTAACATTTAAAGATATTAAGTGATCATTATTTATAATGGGCTCTGGGAATGGTTGTCTTTATACATGTGACAAGCCTTGAGCTGTAACTGTCAGGAAATGATGGAATCGGGGCTTACTTACATTTAGAATATCATAATCCATGTCCCCACACTATTGGAATATCAGATTTTCTTTATAATAGAATCTTATCAAACTTCATAATTTAGTCCTTTATCCCTAGAGACTAAATATTTGAAGTTTTAAAACAGATACTTTCCCATCTCAAAGAAGTAATTGAAATGGTCCATGGTAGTCTTAAGGATCTAGTAATATCCCAAGCAGTGCCATGAAAATGTTTGTTTATTTTTCTACTAGTTTTTAATAGGTATAACTGAAATCTAGTAAACTGTGTGTATGTCATGTGTATCTTTGCATAAATATGAACATATGTATATATTCATGGAATCCTTGCCACAGTCAAGGCAACCAATATATCCATCACTTCTTAGAGTTTTCTTTGGTTGGCTCTTGTTTTGTTTTACTCATATTTCATCATAGTTTCCTCCTCTTCACATTACAACCACTCAGTCTTGTTGACTTTAGGCACTGTGTTATTAGACAGATCTCTAGAACTAATTCATATACTATAACTAGACCAATTAAAAATATCTCTCACCTTTTCCTCCTCAATACCTGATAGATATCCAAAATGCATATCTATTCTTATAGAAAATTATTGTGTTCCCTCAAGGGTCCATGAAAAAAGAACTTGGAGCCAATTACTAAATGAGTCACATGGATGGCCCTTGCCAAGGGCGTAGAAGTGGGAACTTCTTTTGTAGTATAGACCTCAGTGTGACCCTTTAATTTTCAATTCTTAGCACCTTTATTCTACCATCCTTCCCAATAGAAACTATGACACTCTCAGCCCCAAAGCTCTATATGTGAATCCTTACAACCAGGATCCAGTACAAAATTAAAGAAATAGAAATAACCTTTCATTGTTTGAGAGTCCATCATTTATATAGTGAATGTTAGTAGTCTTCAACCACACCGTTCTGGTCTCTCATTCCCTCTTTTCTCTAGCTGAAACTCTTCTCAACAATTTCCCTCCTATTTTTGTGTCTTTCTTTGTGTGTGACTCACAGAGTTTAACTAGGATTTCTCACCTGAACATGGAGGGGAAGCTTTTTCCAGAGCAAAGAAAATGTATTTGTGGTTACACTGTGGAATAAAATGATATCACTCCCCTTACAGCAGTTACTTTCCAAAAGTCCCTAGAGGAGGGGTGGGGCCTCATGACTCCTTCCATCGTGATGAGTTGAGGCCCCAGTCTTGTGCAGATAACTAAAGCTTCAATGACCTCAGGAGTGTAGTGGCCATGGGCTTCCTGTGACTGCACACTTCCCCATCCTCTGGCTCTTATGTTCCTTCTGCCCTCTGGAACAATGTAATCCCTGTGTGGGGCTGAAAGCACTCTTTCATCACATACCCTTGAAACACTGGCTGATTAGGGGGTTCTGCAGACATACAACTTTTAAAAGATTATTTCAGGGTAAGTATTTGCTGAAATTTCAATGTTAAAATAAACAAAACAGAATCAGTTAATATGGTATGCAGACCTATACATTTTAACATATGTGTAGAACTGACTGGCATCCTTATACTTACGATACGGAACACTACGGTTCCACAAAGGTTTGCATGCTGCCTCTAACCCTGACTCCTAACACTGGCAACTCCAATGTACTCTACTTTCTTGTGACTTGACTTTCATTTGAGACTGATGAATGGCATCATGTAGTATAAAACCATTGAGACTGGCTTCATTCACACAGTATAATGCTACTGAAAATATCTTTGAGGGACATCCAAGTTGCTATGAATATTCTGTGTTCCTTTTTGTTGCTGAATGGCATTCTATTCCACATGGGCTCTTCAATTTGCTTGTCCACTCACCTACTGAAGGACATTGGGTGGTCTCCAGTTTGTATAGATATGAGTAAAGCTGCTATGTAGAGATGGTTCTGCCTTGTAATGTTCTCAACTTAGAATTGTTCAAGCATGGTTCAGAAATAACACTCAATAAGCAAAAAATGTACATTAAGTTCAGAATTGGGATCTCTTCCAGGCTGTTGACATGTGGCATTCTCCTTTCTCCAGATTCTGGGAAATTTCCTTGTGGTAGGCAGGCTTTCTGATCTGCTTCTAACAAACTGAATGTGTCCAGGAGTATGTAATATTTCTCTTTGATTATAGCAGATTCTCCTTGCTGACACAAGGAAGGAAACAGTTATGTAAAGAGAGGCAATACCTGAATCTTCACTGGCTTTTCAGAGAAATAATTTTCTTACTCAAATACCTTGTGTTTTTATTTTTTATGTTTTTGTAATTACATGTATTTATTTATTTATTTATTGTTCTATGTGACTATGAGTGCCGGTGCATGTGTAGATGTCCAAGGACAACATTTAAAATTTATATTTTTTTAGTTTATGTGTGTGTATGTGTAGAGGGGCACACACATGTTTATAGATGATATATGAAAACCAGTCTATCCTCTCCTTCCAACATGTGTGTCCTAGAGATCAAGCTCAGGTCATCAATCTCGGTGACAATCATCTTTCCCCACTGAGTCATCTCTCTGGACCCTAGTCAATGTCCTTTTTGAGTGTCCATCAATTCCTGTGGATTCATGGTCACAGAGTGTGAGGAGAAATGGTCTGATATCTGGAGTTCAGCTAGACAGAACTTGAGTAAAAAACCAACTAAGCTCTTCCTACATACTTTTCTCACAGAAATTGTACGTCAGGTGGGTCATCTTAAGCCAATTGATTTATGAGAACTTGAGTATCAATGGAAAATGGATCCTTATAGTACATATTTTTGTTTGTTCGCCTGATGACTTTTCAACATAAATTTTACAATCAACTTGTCTATAACTTCTTAAGGAATTTGCTTGGAAAGTCTATTAAATTTGCAGATAAATTTGTTTAATATGTCACCTTTAAAAGGTAGACTTTCTCTAGTACCTCCACATGTGTTCTCCATTTTCAGATCCTTTTTGACTTCTTTTATAAATTTCAAGATAAAGAATTTCAACACACTTTCTTAATTTATGATATGGTACAAATTTTAACTTTAAATAAAAAATAATGTGATATTTATTATTTATTTTCCAAAGTTTCTAATTGTTTATTGCATGCATATACAGTCCAATCTCTGTTGTAGGTTGACACTGGATCCTGTGATGCTTTCCAAAACTCACATACTGTTTATAAGAGTATTTCAAATTTTTTCATGGATTATACAGAGACAGGATGGGGTGATTTATTATTTTCTAGCAAGAATAATATTTCACTTTTTACCATTGTGTACATCACTAAAATGGCTGATTCTTCTCTCTCTGAGTTCAACTCAGCCCTCAACCAAGTTTCTTGGCAGTATTATCCTAATTAATAAACCAGTCTATTAGGTACTGCACAGTCCCTCAGTCCCAGCTGTACTCTGGGATTACCTGATCAGATCTGCCCATTCTTCCCCTACAGACTCTGCATCAGTTGTTAATTGTGCCAGGTAGGTCCAGGAGCTCGTGTAGATTAGATTTTTAGGTGAACGTCCATCTGGAGAGAGGAAGGAACAACACTGGGAAGTTGGACAATAGGAAGGAGGTGCAGGAAAAGGAGGCATAAGAGACCTCAAATCTGTCTGCACAGATATGCCACAAAATGTAGCGAACACACAATTTTCAAGTCCCAAATATAAACTCAGTAGGTGGAAAAAATTATTGAGATGTGAATGAACACTGCTGGCTGCAGACCTGAAATGATTTGAATGCATTGTCCTGTTTTTTAAATAAGATTTTCTTCCATATTTATAATAAGACACAGCTGACTTCCTCTGATCTAACCAGTGTCTAGAGACAACTGATAAATAATGCAATGATTATTGTGGCTTAGAATATGATACTCAAAATATGATGCTCTAACCTGCTGAGCTAGAAAAATAGTCTCAGAAACCACACCTCTCTGATTTTTTTCCCTAGTTTCCCCCCAGCCAACTGACATACTTACCATCTTTGATTCTTGATTCCTTTTCTTTCTTAGACTACATATAAAATATGACTTCCAGGGTTTGGGAAGATGGTTCAGTGGGAAAGTAGTTCCTGCACAAGCATGGAGACCTGGTTTCACAGACCCAGTGTACAAATGTGTCACACAATAGTGGGTGTCTATAATCCCAGTGCTGATGGGAATGGGTGGCAGAGACTGACTGACCTCTTGGGCCCACTGACCAGTAGACCAATCAACTGATAAGGTTCAAGTTCAGTAAGAGACCTTGACTTAAAATAAGGTAGAGAAATGACTAAGGACAACACACAGAGTCAGCCTCTGTTTTAGTTGCTGTTCTATTGCTGTGAGGAGACACCATGACCGAGGCAGCTTAAAGAAGAAAACTGTCATTAGAGACTCCCTTACCTTTTCACAGGGTTATTCAGTGACCACATGGTGGGGAGCATGGTGGCAGGCAAGCAAGTATGCCACTGGAGCAATAGTTAAGAGCACACTTCCTGGCCATGTGGATCTCTGTGAGTTCGAGGCCAGCCTGGTCTACAGAGCGAGTTCCAGGACATCCACTAAAACTACACAGAGAAACCCTGTCTTGAAAAAAAAAAAAAAAAGAGCGCACTTCCTGATTCTCAGGCAGCAGGTAGAAGGAGAGGTATACTAAGCCTGTTGTGGGCTCTTGAGGCCTCAAAGCCAACCCCAGTGACCCTCCTCCTCCAGTAAGGCTATACCTCCTAATGTACGTGCTCGCATGTATACTCACACATATACATACCACACACACTTCAACTCACACATGGAAATAACCCCCCCACACACATACTTACACATAAACATACACAAGAAATTTTAAAAAATCTAGATTTCACATGCAAAAGAAAATGAATGATTTGCCATTCTGAATCTGGCCTATTTCACTCTATGTGATGATATCTGTCCATGATTCTGAGCACAGTTCTGGGAGACCACTATATGCTTAGAGCCTCCTTTGTTCACAGTGAAAATCTAGTTCTTATTTTTCTGTAACTGATTACTGCTTCTTCAGAGCACAAAAGACTTTTATCTCAGCTATTATCAGTTCTCTGTGCTTAGCCATTTTCTTTAAACTCGGCTACAAACCTCCTAACCCATTTTCCTGTTTCCCTCTCCACTCTGGATATTTAAGCTTTAACTATCATCTCATCCTTCATATGTGCCTCATAGTTTATTTTGCCAGTGGACAGATGCAGTTTAAAGAGTATGAATACTTTATTTCTTGCTAATTTGCCAATTCCCAGTTCATTCCAGAAAACCTTCCAAGGAAGTACAAGAGTGTACCCTGCTGCAGGGAACACAACAAAACCTGTAGTAAGATAACCAGGATGGGAGAGAGCACAGACTTCTTAGATTACAAGAAAGGTATTCTAGAACAGAAGAGACTGGTAATAGAGAACACTGAAGAAGGCATTTGGTGGCTAGAGAGGAAGGAATCTTGAAAACTACAGGAATTCAAGGAATAATGAAAGATAATGGCTACTGACCTTCAGGCTCTAGCTAACTTACCCAGACTCAAGACAGAAAACACTTCCTACTGTACCTGGTAACTAAAGAACCAGAACCCATCCTTTTATGTTTAGTACCACATTTGAGAAGTGGAATCTGAATTCTCATATGTTATTCTTTTTTTTTCTGTAAATGTTTTTGAGTATTTTCTGTATAGTAAGGTATTATTTTGTGTGCTTTAAAACAATTGTTGCTATTATTGTTTTACTTTTGCTACTTTTGCTGTTTTGATGGTAAGAAAATTGGAAATCAGATTAGAGAGATAGTTGAGGGCTTTTCTTTTTTCTTTTCTTTTCTTTCTTTCTTTTTTCTTTTTTTGGTTTTTTGAGACAGAGTTTCTCAGTATAGTTTTGATGCCTGTCCTGGATCCTGGATCTCACTCTGTAGACCAGGCTGGCCTTGAACTCACAACTCACAGAGATCCACCTGGCTCTGCTTCCCGAGTGCTGAGATTAAAGGCATGTGCCACCACTGCCCAGAGGTTGAGGGAAAAAAGAGCTGGTCACACAAATAGGAGGGCCTAAGTTTGGAACCTCACAACCCATGTAAAAGTCAGACTGAGTAGCAAAAGCATCTGTAACCTCAGTGCTCCTGTGGTAAGAGAGAAGGTGGGCATGAGAAAATTCCTGGAAGCTGTGCATTCACAGTAGAAAAATGACAAAGAGACTCTGTCCCAAAAAAGATAGATAGTGAATACCAACACCTGAAATTGTCATATGACTTCTCCATTCATATCATGAAACACTCATACTCAGACACACACACACACACACAACACACACACACAAACACACACACACACACACAAACACACACACACACACACACATGAACAGGAACTAGGGAAATACATAATTTGTCCATTACTATGCAGAAAAAAATGAACTAAGTGACAATTTCCATCTGAAGTAGCTGACTCTAACATCAGAAGAAAGCCAAACTCTCCTTTTCAGTGGCAAAGAACAACCAAACCACTTCCTTGGAATACAAATGAATTTTTGATAGCATATGATTCTTTTAGCATTGGAAGAAAATCTTAGATTAATTTAGTAAAATCCAATTATGTCAAAATAGAAGGATGTAGACAAACAAAAATAGATGTGACCCAACATGGTTCCGGGAGGTATAGAAACAGATCTGGAGCTGGCATAGCCCACTGCTTCGCTGTCAGACTTCAAGGGTTAATATTCAAAAGTCACTATGCAAAGGAAACAGAATAAAAGCAAATTGTTATGCGACAGCATGAACAGCCAAAAAAGATGTGCAAGGCTTCATGTGAGGATGCCTGAGGCAGTGGTTCCTGAGAAACATCACACGAAAGGGAGCAATGAAGCATCTTTTTACTGCCACATATGGCTGTCAGAGTTAGAGTCGGTGCATATAATGTTCCCTCTTAATATTAACACAAGAAGAAGGTGTGCTGAATTTCCCCTTCCTTATTCCCCACCTCTGATTCTGTTTTTATTCTATTATACCCATCAACTTTGTGGCTGCATGGTTGCCGCAGCCATGAGAATGGAACTGTAGCTTTCAAGTCTTGGACAGCCTTGAGGTTCATATGAGGAATTTGGCTCCCAGCCTCGCTCTCCCACTCCCCAGGAAGGAAGAATGCTTCATTTAAGATCCTCCACCGGGAATCCAATTCCAAAATAGATCCAGATCATATCCATTTGGCTGAGGACGAGCTACCATACTGATAACTTAAAGCATCTTGGATTCTTATGTCATTCTTAGTAAATTCCTATAGGAAGATAGGCACAGCAGATGATTTATTTCCATCTTTTATCTGAAAACTAAAATATATCATGTTAATAAGGACAGGCTAATGTTTAGGTCTGCCAAGTGACTGAGACCAGACTCTTATCACCATTTCCTTGATTAAAGGCTGCCATTTAAGTTAAGAATTGCCACAGCAAGGGACTGGAAAGATGACCCATGCCTTGATATAATGAGGAACTTCGTTTGTTTCCTTAAGTCCACTTTTAGAAACCCATGATTGTGGCATAAAATTATAACATCAATGCCAGGAGGCAGACAGGAAGACTTCCAAGACTCATTGGCTGGCTAGCCCAGGTGAATCACTGAGCTTCAGGTTCAATGAAAAACCATGTCTTAGTGCAGGTAATTAACAAGGAAACTCCATGTAGTCTATCTGGTAGTTAAAAGAGGTTTATTTCAGGGTAACTCACAACCAATAAGGGGGTCAGTTACAGGATCCAGGAGAAGTGAGATGCAGTCCAGCATGGTTCTCTGGAGAACTCTGACTTGGTCTGCAGTCCAGCATCTAGGATCATGAGGAGCCAAGAGGGCCAGCATGTACGGATCTCAGGTCTTAAGGGCTCCTGTCTTGGCCATGTCCCAGGGGTAGGTCATAGGCGTGGCAGTTACCTGCTGCCTCACTAATGACAGTGCTTTAAGGTCAAAGCTGAAAAAGCTACCCACAATGATGTCTTTTTTATTCATTTTTTTATTAATAAATTTTCTATTCACTTTACATAACAACCATAGATTCCCCCCTCTTCCCTGCTGTGGGATGGTCTGTATGTCAAATGTGTTGCTGATTGGTCAATAAATAAATCACTGATTGGCCAGTGGCCAGGCAGGAAGTATAGGTGGGACTAACAGAGAGGAGAATTGAGAGAACCGGAAGGTGGAAGGAAGTCACTGTCAGCCGCCACCATGACAAGAAGCATGTGAAGACACCGGTAAGCCACGAGACACGTGGCAAGGTATAGATCTATAAAAATGGATTAATTTAAGATGTAAGAACTAGATAGCTAGAAGCCTGGCATAGCCATACAGTTTAAAAGCAATATAAGTCTCTGTGTTTACTTGGTTGGGTCTGAGCAGCTGTGGGACTGGCGAGTGACAGAGATTTGTCCTGACTGTGGGCTGGGCCGGAAAACTCTAGCTACACTTCCCTCTTCCCATGCCCCAGCCTTCCAACCCCAATCCACCCCCATCCCCACGTTTTCCAAATCAAGGTCTCCCATGGGAAGTCAGCAGAGCCTGGCACAATCAGCTGAGACAGGCCCAAGCCCCTCCCCCCTACACCAAGTCTGTGCAAGGTGTCACACCCTACGCATTGGGCTCCAAAAAGCCTGCCCATGCACCAGGGATGGATCCCGATCTCCCTGCCTGGGGACCCCCAAATACTTTGAGCTAAACAACTGTCTCCCATATCCAGAGGGCCTAGTCTAGTCCTATGGGGGCTCCATAGCTATTAGTCCACAGTTCATGAGTTTCCACTAGTGTGGCTGGTCATCTCTGCATGTTTTCCCATCTTGATTTCAACATCCCCTGCCCACAGGATTGGGGGGTCATGGAGGGCAAAGAATGGGGGATGAGAACATGACAAAATAGGAAGGTTGAGCGAGAACAGGGGCAGAGTGAGAGAGCAAGGAAAGAGATACCATAATAAATGAAGACATCATGGGAATAGCAAGAGGTAGGGTGCCAGGGAAGCTCTCAGGAATCCACAAGGATGACCCCACCTTGGACTACTGGCAATGGTTGAGAGGGTGCCTGGACTGGTATACTTAGGTGATTGGTCTAGTGAATACCCTAACTGTCATCATAGAGCCTTCATCCAGTGACTGATAGAAGCAGATGCAGAGATTCATAGCTGGGCACCAGGCTGAGCTCCAGGAATCCACTACAATGTCTTAATAAAAAAAGATGGGGAATAATTGTAGATGACACTGAATGTTACCTTATGGAAGCATATTCATATCCATGTACATATAGTAACCTTACATACATAGACAGACATATTAAAAAACAGAAACAAACAAACATAAAGCACCTAGGGAAGAACTACTGCATCTAGCCCATAGTGGATTTTGAGATTTCTATGGGGGAAAATGCTGTTGTCGTCTTAAATTCATATCTACTAGAAGGCCCCAGATTGGTGACACCATTGAGAATTCTATAAGATGCCAACTCATTGACACACAGTCAACAGTGCTGATTCCCTACAGCACAGAACAAGTAATTCAACCACAATCACACTTTAACAGCAATGTTGTGGTGGTTTTGATTATTGTTAATAGATACCTTCTTTCAAGAACATGCATCTCATGCCTCTGCCTTCCTCTGTATCCACCTTCTGCAGCTGGAGAGAATGACTCTTCACCCTGGTGCCAGCAGCAGCATGACTCAAAGCTTTTTAGAATCATGTTAACTCATGCTTAGCAGGATTTGCTGTAAATGTCAAAGCTGATATTGATTATACAACTTAGGCTGGCATTGACTTTAATCTATTTTCAGTAGCTTACTTTTAATTGGATATAAATGCCAATGGGTAGATTAAGCTCAGTTGCATTGAGATATAAACAGTTACTATTCTAGTTAGCTCTGCTTGCTGAATCCTTGCTTCTCAGACTAGGGAAACACTAACCAAACCAACTTGTATTTCTCCACATCTTTATCTTTTTCAACAATGAAATGCAGAGTCCCAATATGTTTAAAAATATATATGATATTTCACTAACATCTAACTAAAATAACTGAAATGACAAATCTCTCAGGAAGTTTAGTTTATATTGTTATCTATATAGAAATATAATTCAGTGATTTGTCAAAATAAAAAAAAGTCAAAGAGATGGTGAAATGATTTAATCAATTCCTGTGGCCATGCAAGCACAAAGACCTGAGTTCAGTCTCCAGCATGTACATGAGAACCCAGCATAGGGCCTGCATCTGTGCTCCTGGAACTAGTGAGGAGGAAACAGAAGGTTCCTGAGCTTGTTGGCCAGTCTGACTCTGTGAGTCAAAAGTTCAGGGCAATATTTTGTTTCAAAAAAATAGAAGTGAAGAGCTCTCAAATAAAGGCACTCACTATCAACTTCACCTCTCACTTCCATTTGCCCCTGACAGAGAGAGAGAGAGAGAGAGAGAGAGAGAGAGAGAGAGAGAGAGAGAGAGAGAGAGAGAGAGAGAGAGAGAGAGAGAAGAGAGACAGAGAGAAAGAGAGACAGAGACACAGAGAGAGAGACAGAGAGAGAGAATGAACAGCAGGGCCTTAGATCCTCCTGCATCTGTTCACTGTCCCTGCAGTTCTGGACTCATGGGCATGCACCACAAAGTTCAGTCTTCACATGAGTGCTGGGCATCCACTGGCATGCACCAAAACTCAGCCTTTAAAAAGGTGCTGTGGATCTAGACTCAAGTCCCCAATCTTACAAAGCAAACACTTTACCCATTGAGTAACCTTCTCAGTCTCTTGGTATTCACACCTACCATTTGTGTGCTATTAATACAAATGCACCACACAGGCAATTTTTAAAAACTCATTTTATTTTAACACACTTGCAAATAAATAAAATTTTACAGCTAGATTAACACAGCTACTCAAAAATGTATTTACCCAGATCTAAGGTCTACACATCTAAAAAAAAAAAAACCGCTTTGATACACATAAGAATAGCAATTCTGTAGTCATGCAATTTTACTTTGAACTTTATACTTTCACTATTAAATACATTTCTTGCACTTACCCACCACAGAAAGAAAAAAGAAAACTGACAGAATAAACTAGAAAAACACTTGCTTTCTATCCTTTTTCAGTACTCCATGTTTTTACCTGCATCCTGTCTTTCTTCATGTCTTATATTACCTGAGCTTGCTTTAATTCTACTCTTTACCCAAACTTTGACATGTTAAAGAATATCCACAAATATATTTGTTTGCATGTGTACATGTACACATTGTAGACTCTGTCTGAGATTGGATGATCTCAATAGTATTCATTCTAAGTCCACTTTGTCCTCATTTTTATTTAGTGCTGTATAATACTCCATTTTATGTATGTGCTAGATTCTTATTATTCACTCGTGTGTCAGTGAGCAACTAGCTTTGTTTCCTTTCTGTGCTGTGGTGAGTAAAACAGCAGTGAACACAGGGCACAAATCTCTCTGAGGTGTGTAGTCCTCTGATTATATGCCTGGGAGTGAAATAGCTGGGTCCAATGGTAGTTCTAGTTTAAAAATTTCCATGAATGTTCAAGCTGAATCCCATAATGCACAGATATTATTTTCACTCCAACAGCAATTAATAATTATGTTCCTTGTTTTCCTCATCCCTTCCATTTGTTGTCAGATTTTGTAGTGATAGCCACTCTGACTGAAGTGAGGTGATATCTCAAAGTAGTTTTAATTTATTTTTCCCTGATGGCTAGCAGTGTTGAGCACTTTAAAAATAGCTATTGCTCATTCATATTTTATATTTAAAAGCTGTTTATTCAATTCATTAGTCCATTTGTTGATTGGAAGTTTTGTAGTGGGTAGCTGTTCCTGCTTTGA
Organism: Peromyscus eremicus; assembly: GCF_949786415.1. Classification (NCBI taxonomy): domain Eukaryota; kingdom Metazoa; phylum Chordata; class Mammalia; order Rodentia; family Cricetidae; genus Peromyscus; species Peromyscus eremicus. The sequence continues at coordinate 80,715,836 of NC_081431.1, read as the reverse complement.
CCTGGAAATACTACCCTCATTGAGGCTTCTGGTAACTGTCATGCCTGTGAGGTGGGACCAAGACAGGAGCCCTTAAGACCTGATATTCAGAAGTGCCAGCTCTCTTGGTTCCTGGATCCTGGACACTGGAAGTAAACCAAGAAGAGTTCTCCAGAGATCACCGCTGGACTGCACTATACCTTTCCTGGACCCTGTAATCTATCCCTTTACTTTTAAGTTACCCCACAAAATAAACTTCCCTTTTAACTACGTAGAGTTGCCTTAATACTTCCACCAATATCTGGCACCCAACGTGGGCCATGAACCCACAACCCTGTGATTAAGAGTCTCATGCTCTTCTGACTGAGTTAGCACACTGCAAAGTTTTACTAGCTTGGTATTTAATTTCTGCAGTTCTTTGTAAATTCTGGATGTTATCCTCTTGATTGAAGCATAGTTGATAAATATTTTTCTTCATTCTGTGGAACATATATTTACTGCACTTCCATTTTTGCCCAGAAACTTTATATTTCTATGTAATTACCTCTGTTGATACTTGAGGCCAAATACAATCCTATTTATGTCATAGGAAGTTTTTGGAAAGCCTTCTTGAGGAGTAGGTCCTATGTTTTGTCTATAAGTTTCAGTGTTTTGGGTTAATCAAGGTCTTTGATCCATCTTGAAATGATTTTTATACAACATAAGAATCAAATTTTATTCTTCTTCAGGTTTATATCCAGCTTTGTCAACACCATTTGTTGAACAGGCTACCTTTCCCCCCATGAATGTTTTTGCCTGCATTGTAAGAAATGTATGTGGGCATAGATTTCTCTGACTGGATTTGTAAACACATAGTGTTTAAATTTGACTTTATTATGAAATACCTTATTTTCTCAGTCTGTAGTGATTGAAAGTTTTCATTTAATCTGGGCTGGCATCTCTGGTCTCTTAGAGTCTGCAGGACAGCTGTCTAGGCTCTTCTGGTTTTTATAGTCTCCATTGCCAAGTCTGGTGTTATTCTAATAGTTCTGCCTTTATACGTTACTTGATGTTTTTCTTTTATAGCTCTTAATAGTCTTTCCTTTTTCTGTACATTTAGTGTTTTGATTATTATGTGCCAAGGGGACTTTCTTTTCTGGTCTGTTGTGGAATAATCCTTCTGTACACTGTGAATTTGTATTATTTTCATTGATTATTAAAAAGCTGACAGACCAGTAGCCAGGCAGAAAGTATAATTGGAACAGTCAGACACAGAGGACTCTGGGAAAAGGATGGGCAGAGTCAGAGGAGTCATCAGCCAGATGCAAAAGGAGCAGGAGATAAATGTGCCATGCTAATAAAGGCAACTCCATGTGGTAGAGCATAAATAAGGAATATGGTTAACTTAAAATGTAAGGGCCAGTTAGTAATAAGCCTGAGTTATTGGCCAAATATTTATAATTTATATTAAGCCTCTGAGTGATTATTTGGGAGCAGGCAGTCTGGACAGGAAAACTCTGCCTATACTGATCCAGTATATTTCGTGTTCTATATATTTCTTTGTACCTTGATAGGCATCCCCTTCTTTAGGTTAGAAAAATTTTCTATGATTTTATTGAAAGTATTTTCTGAGCCTTTGACCTGCATTTCTTCTCCTTCCTTTATTCTTATTATTCTTAGATTTGGTCTTTTCATAGTGTCTCAGATTTCCTGGCTCACTCTTCCATATCTTTAATTTTGCTGGTAAGGCTTGCTTCTGAGGTTCCTGCTTGAATTCCTAAATTTTTCATGTTTCATTTTCAGGGCTTGTGATGTTTCATTCCTTTCCTTCCTTTGTTTGTGTTTATCTATAGTTCTTTGAGGGATTTACTCACTTCCTCTCTAAAGATCCCTACCATATTCAGAAAGGTTATTGTAAGATTCTTGTCTCGTGCCTCAGCTATGCTGGACTACTCAAGGCCTGCTGTTGTAGGGTTTCTGGGCTCTAGTAGAGATATATTGTCCTGGCTATTAATTAATTTTGTTTTTACATTGGCATCTAGGCTTCTGGGTTTAGGAAAATTATAAAACTTGCTGCTGATATCTAGTTTTGTCTTTGTTGGGTGGGTGTTTTTTTCTTGGTTTCTGTTGCTCTGTATGGTTCTTAGGAGATTGTGATGGATGTGAGATGTCTGATAATAAATTCTTCTGGGATCCTGGTTGTTGTGGGTTCCAGGTAAAATGTGTCTCTCAGTATTAGGAACTGACACTTGATGGGCTGGGAGAAGCAAATTACTTCCAGAGAATTGAGGAATGTAAGGTGTTCCATCAGGATCTATTTAGTCTCCTGGGAATGGAGGCAGAGAGTGAGGAGAGGCCTCAGGAAGTAGTCTGCTGCTAGAGATCTGGGATTTAGGCTGGAGAATTGAACTTGGAAGAATGAAGGGAAAGGGAAAAGTCTGCAATTTGAAGGGAAAGGTGAAAATTTCCATTTAGCCTACCTGTTTTTCTGGCCACATTTGGGTGTGGGTTCCCAGGGATTATGGCTGCTGGAGTTGGAGGCTGAGATACAGCAGTAAACGGGAGGAAAGATACTAAAGAAGTTTAATGGGAAACATATGTGTAATTCAATGTAGATGGGGGCAGGGGAGAAGGGAGTCTGCAGCATTGCATCAGGTGATCTCTTATAGACCTGGGAATAAGGCTGGGGGATTGGATTTAGAGGAGCACAGAGGGGGGTGATTGGATTGGAAGGTGCAGAAGGAGAGGCAAGGATTTGCAGTTAGCATATCTTCTTGCATAGCTTGTGTGTTTCTTAGGAACAACATAAAGTTGGCTCTTTTTTTTTTGAACCCAGTCTACTAGGCATCACCATTTTAGCAGTGATTTGAGACCATTTATATGGAAGGTTAATATAGATATAAATGTGCCATATCCTATACATCTGTTAGAAGTTGATCTGTTTTGCTGGATTATTGATTTTCCCTTTTCTTTTCCTATGTTATTTCTGAGGGCTTGCCCAGTTGCTATGTTGGACATGCTCTAGTTCATATATCTGTTCTTTTCATGGACACACTCTTTCATGCATTCATTCCAAAGAAGCCATCTTCCTCTTACTCTCACTAAAGTATTTCATTAAGAATTTTCTCCAATTCTGTCCTGGTTGTCAGGAATTGCCTTCATTTGTGTTTGTGTTGATTGTCCTTATTTCTCAATTAGTTTTGAAAGATAAGTTGTTCAGGTATAGAATTCCTGGTTCATATTTATTTATGATCAGAGCCTGAAAGGTTTGTTCCACACGCTTCTGATTCTTGTAGTTGCTGATGAAAAGCCTGAAATAATTCTGGTATCTATGCCTCTGTATTTGAGTTTACATCATTTTTGTGCTGATTTTGGGATTATTTCTTCATTGAATTTATGCCTTCCAGACCATGGTGGCTTGTACAGAGTTTCCTCTCTGGCCATGTCTTCTTGGAGATCTTTATATTATCCGTGTTTGCATATTTATTTATTTCTCTAACTTTGGAAAGTTTTATGTTATAATTTCCTTAAATTGTCTCTCTGTACCACTATTTTTTAAACCTCCATTCCTTCTTCTTCATATTCATCATGATCTCTCAGGTTTGCTCTTTTAAATATTATTATAGAATTCTGGAAACTTTCATCTATGCTAGAAGAGACTAATTTTCCTGGCATGTGCTATCTGTATCACTGTCTCACCTTCATCTTCCAACCATGAACATTGTCTCTCTGTATACTCTTGTCTATTAATGACAATGTCTGCTAAAGTTTTTGTGTGATTGGTAGTCTCCCACATTTCACCATCATCCTCCAGCCATGAATGTTGTCCTTTTATGTAATCTTTTCTGTCAATAGCAATGTCTACTGAGATTTTTGTGTGATTAACAATCTCCTTCATTTCAAACATTTGTGCTTAGTTTTTTGTTTTTTTTTTCAATTTTATAATTCCTTTACTGAATTCCCACCCCCTCCATATTTTAGAATTTTGATTCCAATTTACTACCTATCACATTTGTTTTGGAGACTGTCTTATCAGGAAATTCTAAAGATTTCCTTAATTCTTATGCTTGACTCTTCAATATAATCACTAATTGTTTTAAAACTAAGAGGGAATTCTTTCTTAGATATTTGAACTATCTTTGTGGTTTTGCATAACTTTATGGGGAGTTGGTGGGCTAGTCATGGGTAGTGATTATCATAGTCTCTGTGTTTCTTTGTTGTGTTTTCTGCATCTGCTGTGGTACTTCCCCCACCACTTCATCTTCTTTTGAGTCTATTGAGTATATGGTTTTTCTTCCCTATAAATCTTTCTGGGAATATATCTGCATGAAATTCAATTGGGGGCCTGGTGAAACTTGGTGGTGGCTATCAAATGCAGTTACTGAGGTGATCCTATTTCAGTTATATACCAACAAGAGACCAAAGGGGCCAAAGACAACCAGATAAAATCAAATCTTTGGTTTCTTCGTCCATTCTGTGACTTTGCTGTGGATGGGATATCCAGTGGAGTCTGTGTACTATCTGGTGGCTATGGTCAGAGTCACAGGCACAAAGTAAGCTCTGAGATCACACAGAAGGTTTCTGCCTTCTGTGTTTCTACAGGACCAGCAAGCACTGAAAATCCAGGTATCTCACTTTCTGCAAGACCAGAGTGTTGTAGAATATTATTTTAAGGTGTGTTACTTTTGTTTAACTCTGTTAAGCTGTGTTACTGTGACTATCTAAAGCACATGGTAGTCTAATAAAGACCTCAACGGCTAATAGCAAGGCAGGGGAAAGGATAGGTGAGGCTGGCAGGCAGAGAGAGTATGTAGAAGGAGAATTATAGAAAGAGAGAAAGAGCAGGTGAGAGAAAGAGAAATATTCAGAGATGGAGGAGGACTTCAGAAGCCAGCCACCTAGGTACATAGCAAGCCACAGATTAAGAGTAAGATCTAAAGAAATAAGAGAATGGGAAAAGCCCAGAGGCAAAAGGTAGATGGGATTATTTACATTAAAAAAAAAGCTAACAAGAAACAAACCAAGCTAAGGCCTGGCATTTATAATTAAGAATAAGCCTTCATATGTCATTTATTTAGGAGCTGGATGGTGGGCCCCCAAAGAGACAAAGAGTAAGAAAACAACCAATAACATTTTGGCATACCAATATGACACTTGAGTATCCACCTAGGTAGGACCTAAGTAAGCTGAGAAAAATACAACTCCTTAAAGGTCTTGCTCTTCAGGTGGCAGTCCTACATAAAAATGGCAAGCTAAGTAAAAACTGTGTGTGGCCATGCAGGTACAGGCTTCCACAGCTAGGAAAGTTGAATGCAGTTTTCAGTCATGAACTTCTAACCAATGCCATGAGTTTTAGGCCTCACTTTCACAACCTGAGAGGTGGGTGGAGCCAGCCACCAAAGTGTGAGGCCCTAGCTTGTGCTGCTTAGCAGTTTAAAGTTTTCTCACAAGGTCAAAAAAGTCTAAAAGATACACAGTAAAAGAGGTCCAGATGAAGTAAACCCTAAAAAGGTTCCAGTGTGTTCTACAATGTGCATAGGCTTAAAGAAAGAAAGAATATGGACATAGACAGTCATAAAAAGAAATAGTTTAAAAAATAATAAAGTCTTTAGGGAAAGAGTAAAAGTAATATAAAGGTAAAAAGTCATGCAAGATGGGAAATATAGAGGGAGTCTGAATCCTATATAGTATTGTGTTGATTTTGAATTTTTTGAATGTTGATAAGCAAACAACAGCTGCTAAGAGACATGGGATCATGAACTGGACTGCTAAACTGAACCAATCTAGACACTTTAGGAATGTCTTAACTTTAAAAAATAAGTCAAAAATATATTTGCCAAATGGAAATAAAAAATGCTTTGGAGTTTTGTTCCCAAAGGAGACTAGAAGTTGTGGATTTCATCAAGAATAATACAAATTAGGTTTGATAAAGGAGACTACCTAAATCTTGACAGGTGATATCTATCAGCAAAGATTACTCCTGGTTTTCCCAGAACTTGGTCATTATCTAAAAAATTTTTTAGGGACCCTAAAGATATTTCATCCACAGATAGCAGAAAGCATTATGGAGAAAACTATGCCCACATTCCAAATAGTTGGGAGGGGCAGGTGGTCTTTGGTTATTTGGTGGGTTATAGATGTTTGTTATCAAACTTAGAGTTAATTTTGTTACACTGTATATATTTTTCTGCTCTTATTTAAAAGATTTCTCTATATTGATAAAAATTTAAGGTTGTTTTTGTTATAACTTATTGTATATAGGTTTCTATTTTTGTTTGAGATATTGTGTCTATGCAGTTCATTTGGAAATGTAGAGGAAAATTCTAGCTTTTGAAAGCTGTTATTGTTAAGTATATAGGATAATAAGAAAATGTAAGTTAGTGGTTAGTAATTTATAGCAATCAAAATTGTAGATATGTTAGGTATGCTTTCCAGATCACATAGAGATACATTTTAGCTAGATAGATGGTCTTCAACACTTTCAAAGATCTACAGAATATGGCATTTAAAATGTTTTGTTAACCTAAGATTTTTCATGACAGTCAGACACATCTGCTTCTGGAAGCACCAATTTACTTTAGAGATAATGGGCATTGAAGAAACTCCTTATGCAATTTACTTTCAATGTGGCAAGGCTAGCTATTTGAACAAGAATGTCTCTGACATTTATAGAGTTTTTGAAAGTTGTTTGCAATGCACTTTTTATTTACTTAAATAATATTATATCCTTCTGGGGCCTTGGACTGATTTGAAGACTAAATAGTTATGGTTGCAGTTTTTCTTAGATACTATAGAAAGTAAATTAGGTATAATATTTTGGATTTATGCCCCTGGAGCTCCTATCTGGACAAGAGGTGAGTGCCTGGGCTCATACCCAGAGAGGCCTGCCCCTAGGTCCCATCCCTGGGGACCAGTCATTCCATGGAAGACCTGCCCAACTTGGCCCCAGGTTCTGGCCATCAGGCAGAACCCCCCTACCCCCACCAGGAAGGTTCCCCTTCTCCAAGACCCCTGGCAGACCCTGCAATCTCCACGCCCTGCCCCACATCCATCCACCCCTAGACCCCAGCCACTTCCTGAGACTTAGAGACAAGCCTCCAGCTCCCATCCAGCCCCAGAGCTCCCATCTGGACAAAAGGTGAGTGCTTGGGGTCATACCCAGAGAGGCCTGTCCCTAGGTCCCATCCACGGGCACCAGCCATTCCAGGGAAGACTTGCCCAACTTGGCCCCAGGTACTGGCCATCAAGTGGGCCCCTTGGGAAGGTTCCCCTTTTCCAAGACCCCAGGCAGACCCTGCAATCTTCATGCCCTGCCACCACACCCATCCTCCTGAGACCGAAGCCACTTCCTGAGACTTAGAGACCAGCCCCCAGCTCCCATCTGGCCCAGAGCTTCCATCTGGAGCAAAGAAAGGCTTCTTGAATCTGTCAGCTGTGTCTGGACCAAGAGTACTGATAAGACCAAGAACTAGTCCATGAGGAGATGGGCAGATGTTAAGGCAGAAGTACATACAACAAAATAAAGAGTAATACAGCATCACCAGAACTGAGCCCTCCTCCAACAGATAGACCTGAACATCACAAAATGGAAGAAGCAGAAGAAAGAAACCTTATGAATAACATCATGAAGAGGCTAGAGCCTTATATAGAAGAAATCAAAAATAAAATTGAGGAAAAGACAAACAAAAAAATGGGAAGTTCACTATAAAAAACTAGAGGAAAGGACAAATAAAGTAGAAGAAAACAATAAAGCCCTGAAAGGAAATCATGAAAAAGCAATGGAACAGATGAAGGGAACAGTCCGAGACCTGAAAAGGGAAATAGAAAAAATGAAGAAGACACAAACAGAGGGAATGCTAGAAATAGAAAATCTGAGTAAATGAACAGGAACTTCAGATGCAAGTACAACCAACAGAATGCAAGAGATGGAAGAGAGGATCTCTGGCGGTGAAGATACGGTAGAAGAGATAGATTCATCAGTCAAAGAAAACACTAAAGCCAACAAAGTCATGACCCAAAATGTCCAAGAAATTTGGGACACCATGAAAAGACCAAACCTACGAATAATAGGGATAGAGGAAGGAGAAGAATACCAACTCAAAGGCACAGAAAATATATTCAACAAGATCATAGAAGAAAACTTTCCCAACTTAAAGAAGGAAATGCCTATGAAGATACAAGAAGCCTATAGAACACCAAACAGACTAGATCCCCCCAAAAAAGTCCCCTTGCCACATAATAATTAAACAACTAAACATACAAGATAAAGAAAGAATATTAAGAGCAGCAAAGGAAAAAGGCCAAGTGACTTATAAAGGCAAACCCATCAGGATATCACCCCATTTCTCAATGGAGACTTTGAAAGCCAGAAGGTCCTGGACAGATGTAATGCAGACAATAAGAGACCATGGATGCCAGCCTAGAGTAATATACCCAGCAAAACATTCAATCATCATAGACGGAGTGAACAAGACATTCCAAGACAAAGCCAGATTTAAACAATACTTATCCACAAACCCAGCCCTACAGAAAGCACTAGAAGGAAAATTCCAACCTAAGGAAGTCAGATATACCCTCAAAAACACAGGAAATAGATAATGCCACAGCAGTAAACCCCAAAGAAGAGAAGTACACACACACTACCACCAAAAAATAATGGGAATGATCAATCACTGGTCATTCATACCCCTTAATATCAATGGACTTAATTCTCCTATATAAAGACACAGGCTTACAGAATGGATACAAAAGCAAGACCCATCTTTCTGCTGCATACAAGAAACACACCTCAAATTCAAAGATAGACACTACCTAAGAATAAAAGGCTGGGAAAAGACTTTCCAATCAAATGGTCTTAAGAAGCAAGCAGGTATAGCCATCCTAATATCCAGCAAAATAGACTTCAAACTAAAACCAATCAAAAGTGATCAAGAAGGGCATTACATTCTCATCACAGGAAAGATCCACCAAGATGAAGTTTTAATTCTGAACATTTATGTCCCAAACACAAGGGCACCCACATATGTAAAAGAAACTACTAAAGCTTAAACCACATACAAAACCCCACACATAGTGGGAGACTTCAACACCCCACTTTCACCACTGGAAAAATCTTCCAAATCGAAACTTAACAGAGAAATAAAGGACTTAACTGATGTTATGACTCAAATGGACTTAATCGATATCTACAGAACATTCCATCCTAACAAAAAAGAATATACCTTCTTATCTGCACCCCATGGAACCTTCTCTAAAATCGACCACATACTTGGCCACAAAGCAAATCTCAGCAGAAACAAAACAATTGGAATAACCTCCTGTGTTCTATCAGACCACCATGGTTTAAAGTTAGATTTCAACAGCAACAGAAACTACAGAAAACCTACAATCTCATGGAAACTGAATAATGCTCAACTAAATCACCAAAGGGTTAAAGAATAAATAAAGAAAGAAATTAAAGACTTCCTAGAGATCAATGAAAATGAGGATACCACATACCCAAACTTATGGGACACTATGAAAGCAGTGCTAAGAGGGAAATTCATAGCACTAAATGACCACATAAAGAAGTTGGAGAAATCTCACACTAGTGACTTAACAGCACACCTGAAAGCCCTAGAACAAGAAGAAGCAAAGTCTCCCAGGAAGAATAGATGCCAGGAAATTATCAAATTGAGAGCTGAAATCAATAAAATAGAAACAAAGAGAACAATACAAAAAATTAATGAAACAAAGAGTTGGTTGTTTGAGAAAATCAACAAGATAGACAATCCCTTATCCAAACTAACCAAAAGACAGAGAGAGAGCATCAAAATTAACAAAATCAGAAATGAAAAGTAGGACATAACAACAGACAATGAGGAAATCCAGTGAATCATCAGGTCATACTTCAAAAACCTCTACTCCACAAAACTGGAAGACCTAAAAGAAATGGATAATTTTCTGGATAGGTACCACATACCTAAGTTAAATCAAGGCCAGATAAACTATTTAAATAGTCCAATAACCCCTAAGGAATAGAATCAGTCATTAAAAGTCTCCCAACCAAAAAAAGCCAAGGACCAGATGGTTTCAGCACAGAATTCTACCAAATCTTCAAAGAAGAGTTAATACCAATACTCTTTATATTTTTTCCACACAATAGAAATAGAAGGAACATTACCAAACTCCTTCTATGAGGCTACAATTACCCTGATTCCTAAACCAAACAAAGATGCAACAAAGAAAGAGAACTACAGACTGATCTTTCTCATGAACATTGATGCAAAAATACTCAATAAAATACTGGCAAACAGACTCCAAGAGCACATCAAAACAATTATTCACCATAATCAAGTAGGCTTCATCCCAGGGATGTAAGGTGGTTCAACATACGAAAGTCCATCAATGTAATACACCATATAAACAAACTCAAAGAAAAAAACCACATGATCATCTCATTAGATGCAGAAAAGGCATTTGACAAAATCCAACACCCCTTCATGATAAAGGTCTTGGAGTGATTAGGAATACAGGGAACATACCTAAACATAATAAAGGCAATTTACAGCAAGCCAATAGCCAACATCAAATTAAATGTAGAGAAACTCAAAGTGATTCCACTAAAATCAGGAAAGAGGCAAGGCTGTCTGCTCTCCCCATACTTATTGAATATAGTACTTGAAGTTCTAGCCAGAGAAATAAGACAACATAAGGAGATTAAGGGGATACAAATTGGAAAGGAAGAAGTCAAGCTTTCCCTATTTGCAGATGACATGATAGTATACTTGAGTGACCCTAAAGATTCAACCAAGGAATTGATACAGCTTATAAACACCTTCAGAAACATAGCAGGATACAAGATCAACTCAAAAAAATCAGTAGCCCTCCTATATACAATTGACAAACAGGCTGAGATGGAAATCAGAGATACATCACCCTTTACAATAGCCACAAATGATATAAAATACCTTGGGGTAACACTAACCAAACCAGTGAAGGACCTATATGACAAGAACTTTAAGTCCCTGAAAAAAGAAATTGAAGAAGATGTCAGAAAATGGAAGGATCTCCCATGCTCATGGACAGGCAGGACTACCATAGTAAAAATGGCAATCTTACCAAAAGCAATCTACAGATTCAATGCAATCCCTATCAAAATACCAACACAATTCTTCACAGACCTGGAAAGAATAATACTCAACTTCATGTGGAAAAACAAAAAACTCAGGATATCCATAAGAATCCTGTACAATAAAACAACCTCTGGAGGCATCACGATCCCTGACTTCAAGCTCTACTATAGAGCTACAGTAATAAAAACAGCTTGGTACTGGCATAAAAACTGACACGTGGACCAATGGAATGGAATTGAAGACCTTAACATTAATCTGCATACCTATGAACATATAATTTTTGACAAAGAAGCCAAAACTGTACAATGGAAAAAAGAAAGCATCTTCAACAAATGGTGCTGGCATAACTGGATGTCAACATGTAGAAGGCTGTAAGTAGATACATATCTGTCACTGTGCACAAAACTTAAGTCCATGTGGATCAAAGACCTCAACATAAATCCAGTTACTCTGAACCTGATAGAAGATAAAGTAGGAAGTAGTCTTGAATGCACTGGCACAGGAGATCACTTCCTAAATATAACACCAGTATCACAGACACTGAGAAAAACAATCAATCAATGGGACCTCTTGAAACTGAGAAGCTTTTGTACAGCAAAGGACATGGTCAACAAGGCAAAGTGACAGCCTACAGAATGAGAAAAGGTCTTCACCAACCCCATATCTGACAGAGGGCTGATATCCAGAATATATAAAGAACTCAAGAAATTAATTAAGAAATGGGCTATAGAACTAAACAGAGAATTCTCAACGGAGGAAACTCAAATAGCTGAAAGACATTTAAGGAATTGCTCATCATCCCTAATCATCAGGGAAATGCAAATCAAAACGACTCTGTGATACCACCTTACACCTGTCAGAATGGCTAAGATCAAAAACACTGAAGACAGCTTATGCTGGAGAGGATGTGGAGCTATGGGAACTCTCCTCCACTGCTGGTGGGAATGCAAGCTTGTACAACAACTTTGGACATCAATATGGTGCTATCTCAGAAAACTGGGAATCAATCTCCCCCAAGATCTAGCTATACCACTCTTGGGCATATACCCAAGGAATGCTCAATCATACCACAAGGGCACTTGCTCAGCTATGTTCATATCAGCATTGTTTGTAATAGCTAGAACCTGGAAACAACCTAGATGCCCTTCAACTGAAGAATGAATAAACAAAATATGGTACATATACACAATGGAATACTACTCAGCAGAGAAAAACAATGACATCATGAGGTTTGCAGGCAAATGGATGGATCTAGAAAAAATCATCCTGAGTGAGGTAACCCAGACTCAGAAAAGACAAACATGGTATGTACTCACTCATAGGAGGATACTAGATATAAAGCAAAGATGACTAGACTGCTACTCACAACTCCAGGGAGGCTACCTAGAAAACAGGACCCTAAGAAAGACACAGGGATTACCCAATGACAGAGAAATGGATGAGATCTATATGAACAACCTGGACGTGAGTGGGGGTAATGAAGGACAAGTGTCGAGGGAAACAGAGCTTAGGGGAGCGGGAGATCCCAGATCAAGAACAGAGAGGGAGAACAAGAAATAAGAGACCATGATAAATGAAGACCACATGAGAATAGAAAGAAGCAAAGTGCTAGAGAGGCCCACAGAAATCCACAAAGATACCTCCACAATAGACTACTGGCAATGGGTGAGAGAAAGCCCAAACTGACCTACTCGGGTGATAGGATGGCCAAACACCCTAATTGTCGTGCTAGAAATCTCATCCAATAACTGAGGAAACCGGATGCAGAGATCCACGGCCAGGCCCCAGGTGGAGCTCCATGAGCCCAATTGGTGAGAAAGAGGAGGGTTTGTATGAACGAGAATTGTTGAGACCAAGATTGGAAAAAGCACAGGGACAAATAGCCAAATGAATAGAAACACATGACCTATGAACCAATAGCTGAGGAGCCCCCAACTGGATCAGGCCCTCTGGATAAGTGAGACAGTTGATTAGCTTGATCTGTTTGGGAAGCATCCAGGCAGTGGGACCAGGACCTGTCCTCAGTGCATGACCTGGCTGTTTGGAACCTGGGGCTTATGCTGGGACACTTAGCTCAGCCTGGGAGGAAGGGACTGGACCTGCCTGGACTGAATCTTCCAGGTTGAACTCAATCCTCAGGGGAGTCTTTGCCCTGGAGGAGATGGAATGGGGGGTGGGCTGGGAGGAAGGCCAGGGGGTGGGAGGGGGGAGGACAAGGGAATCTGTGGCTGATATGTAAAATTAAATTACAAAATAAAAAATACAACATAAAAAATCACCCCAAAATAAATAAAATAAAATAGCCAATGAAGTTCAGTCTCACTAGCCATTTCAATGAACTTCAGTCTCACTAGCCATTTCAAGTGTTCAATAACCACAAATGGCTATCATCTGCTTTAGCATATATAACAAAAACAGACATTACATCATCCACCATCATGTAATATATTGCTTTTAGCCAAAGAAAAAAATGGATTTACTAAGATAGGATAGATGTTGGAGTATTTTCTTTAAATTTACCAGACACAAATGAATTGGAATTCAGTACGTTGTGAATGTAATCTTTACTTGATAATTGTTCATATTGTATATAGTCTTACTACGTTAAAGTTAAAACCTTTCATTTTTGTTTAGAAAAAAAAGGGGGAAAGAAATGCTGGGGAATATTACTTTAAGGTGTGTTACTTTTTTAAATATTGTGTTTGTTTCGCTCTGTGAAGCTGTGTCACTTTGCTTGTCTAAAACACCTGACAGTCTAATAAAGAACTGAAAGGCCAATAGCGAGGCAGGAGATAGGATAGGTGGGCCTGGCAGGCAGAGAGAATAAAGAGAAGGAGAAATCTGGGAGGAAAAAAAGAAGTAGCCAGAGAAGGAGAAAAACATCAGGGGCCAGCCATCCAGCTACACAGCAAGCCACGGAGTAAGAAATAATGAAATGGATACAGAAATAAAGAAAGGTAAAAAAGTTCAAAGGCAAAAGCCAGACAGGATAATTTAAAGTTAAGGAAAGCTGGCTAGCAACAACTCAAGCTAAGCCTGGAAATTTATAATTAAGAATAAACCTCTTTGTGTGGTTTATTTGGGAGCGGTTGGCAGGCCCCCAAAAGAACAAAACAAAACAAAACGAAACTAAAAGAAAAACAAACTAAAACAAAAAAAAAAAAAAAAAAAAAAAAACACCAGAGAATATTGTGCTCCCAGTACATCAAGAGAGCATTTCAGGACTAGGCTCTTTGGTCAGACTATATGAAAGCATCCTGTAACTACATCTCCACACACCAGAGGACTTTGACATTCAGCTCCAGTATACCTAGGGTACCCTAAGTGATTGGATCTATAACACCAGTAATTTCTAAGCTCAAGGTTGGTGTAAGTTTTGCACTTCTGAGAATCTACTTATCACTGCAGAACTAGAAGTTGAGATAGGCCATTTGATGCAGTAGGAATAAGGATTTACCCTCCAGGTAAGGCAGGGAGCCTGGGATTCCAACCTGATGCTACTCATACTCTTCTATGTCCTAAGACTTAAATTATTCTTATTCTTATATTTTTGTATGAATCAACAAAATAATTAATTTTTTATAACTAGTATGAATTATATGTCATTTACACCTCACCTCAGAGTCTCAATAGTGTTTATTAGAATATTACCATTTTTTCATATAATATTAATGGATGGTTTCCAAGACACTTCAATGACTTAAACATTCTCTATGGAAACTATACATTCACTACACAGCTTCAAATACTTAGTATCCAATTCTTCACCAAAAAATTTTACCAGTGTGAGATCCTCTGCTATGAACAAATGGTCCAAATATTATGTCATGTAGAATATTTGGTTAGACATAAGTGGTAAAATTAAACTGAAGTGCAACACAGAAAGTGTCTATTAGAGGACAGACACTTGGATGCTCAGTCTCCTGTTTTCATAAGTTAAGGGAGAGTTTAGGACTGGTGGGGCTCAGTCAGTAAAGTGACTCCTAGCCAAGCATGAAGATCCAAGTTCTGATCCCCAGAATACACTAAAGCCCGAGGTGGGGATGAATGCCTGAAATACTAGCACTGGGTAGGCAGAGATAGAAGGAAGCCTGGGGCTCACTGGTCATCCAGTCTGGCCAAATTGATGAGTGCCATGTTAAGTGAAAAACCTTGTCTCAACAAGAGTTATGGTGGAGAATAATTAAAGAAGGCATTCAATATCGACATCTAACCTTCGCACATGCACACATGGGTGCATAAATGCACACCAATGCATAAAACACACACACCACAAATGCACAGTCACACACACAAGCAAAATACATTTTAAAGAAGAAGATCTTCTATAGGTTCCTGTAAGTGTGTCTGAGGGAAAAATCACATAACCATCACTTGAAATCAGGACAGAAAAGCACATTTCAGGCCTTATCTCCACCAAAACAGACTTGGGGTATGCAATTACTTTGGAGGGGGCCACTGTTTTAAAATTCAGTGTGCTAAGAAACCTTGGGAAACAAACCTAATAATAGTTCATGAAATTGGGAAAAATAAAATAATTTTATTAGTGTGACATCACAGACAATTGTGCAGGCACCAAGCTGAGCCTCTGGAATCACAATTATTCTCTAACACACTGACATGTGACTACTAGTAGAGATCAAACACTAAGTGAAATTGAACATCCTTTGGATATCTAACACAGAAAGCCAATGTATGAAGGATGCGTGGAGCTAATAACATATGCTCAATACAGGGCAACATTACCCAGCAACTGCTCAGTAACCACTTCCTTATCTCAAATTCCCAAGACATCCAAATAATTCACTGTGAAGATTCTCACTTTCTCAAAGCACTTTCCTGACAAGAATCTTTTCTCTTTCTCTGAGATAGTCATGAATAGTTCAGAATGTCAAGGAGAAAATTCTTGGAAGTTCACAGCACTGAAGAGGGTCTACAGCTGCCTAAAGGACAATTTTGGACAGCTGTAGTTTTGCCTTTCAAATTCCTGACTGCGTTTTATGTTTATTTATTTAACTTATTTGTGCGTGTACCATGATCCGCATGTGTGTATGTGTGTGTGTGTGTGTGATATGTGCATGTATGTGATGTGTGTATGTGTGAAAGTGTGTACATTCCACAGTGTGCATGATAGAGGTCAGAGGACAAGCTCAGCTCTTGGTTCTGGTCTTCTGCTTATTTGATAGAGTTTCTCTCTATTCACATCTATGTATATCAGGTCTGATGACCCTTGTGTTTCTATCTGGCATCTCCTTATAGGAGCTCTGAGGTTACTGGTAGACTAATGACTACTGTGATTGACTGTAGAGAGCCTTGAGGATCTGAACTCAGGTCCTCAGACTTATGTGCCAAGCATTTTAACGAGTGAGCCTTCTCATCAGCAAGCCTCTAGCCATCCCTCACATATTCACACCCAAATGCATACTCATACACATAAACAAGTACATACACCTCACACATATGGGACAACAACAATAATAATAAATACACTTAGTGCTACAATTGTATTTTTTATTAGCAATAATATACTAGGAACAATGATGAGCAACTATTAATATCTCTTATTCATTGAATACAGATATTTTCTGGTTTAAAAGTTTTAACTTTGTGTGTTTGTGTGTGTGTGTGTGTGTGTGTGTGTGTGTGCATGTGTGCATGTATGTATGCTTATGCATGAACACGTGGAGTCCAGAAGTCAGAGATTGGTTTAGGGTGTCTTTTTCAGTTACTTTCTACCTTAACTTTTGAGCAGTGCTTCTCATTCTGCCTAGAATCTACCCATTGTCTAGACTGGCTAGCAACTGAGCTTCAGGAATCTTGCTGTCTCCATCTCCCAGTGCTGGAATGACAAGCATGTGTCACCATATCTAACTTAGTATTTAAGTGCTGAGGAGGCAAACTCAGGTCCTCTTACTTGCACACATGTATCCAGGTTTTAGGCATTGGTTTCAGGCATTCCAGAACAACTATGAATATGGCCCAACCGACTTACAAATGACAATTGAAAGGACCAAGCAGATGCCATAACTGGCTGCTCAGTCTTCTCTCAGAGATCAGGCCTCAATTTCAGTTTCCTGAGACTTGAGCAAGCAGTTTCTGGGAGGGCCATGAACAAAGACATAGTCCTTGCAGTAGCTCCCTTTCTGCACGCACTCTGACTGCTCAAAGTTCAGCCAGATGTTTACTTTCTGGGGCCCCTCACCAACTTAGAGTTATGTGCAGTACGTGCTTGGCCAGCCAGCACCCATGGGGCCTCAAGGACAAAGCCTGGGACTTGTGCTGGACTGCCCCCAAAGCAATAAATTGTAACCACCAACCAGTAAAAGAGAACAGAGATAGAAATAAACCAATCCGAGTTGCACCCGTGCAAAACTCCCCCAACCCCCCTGAAGGGCTTGTGGATTTTGCCTTTAAAAAGCTAGCCACACAAAGAAAAAGCAAGTTCCTCCTGGCCTCAGGACTACGAGTGAGTGCTTTGGATCGAGCTTCCCTGCCCGCGGCTTGTAAACAAACAGAAATAAACCATGCTGTTGCATTCTGAACCTAAGGTCTGTGGTGAAGTCTTTGGGGTCCCTATCTGGGCATAACAACAATGTCATATTGAAGTGCTAAAAGGATAGATATCCTTGCTGGTTGCATCTATTGAAACTGTTATCCAGATATGTATTGTTCATTCATGCTTCTTTCATTCCACTAAGGGCATTCGAACAGTGTCTTAGTTTATTTTCCTACTGTTGTAATAGAATGTCAAGACAGAAGCACCTTAGGAGGTAGTGGATTCACTTGGCTCATAATTCCAGGTTATGGTCTATCATGGCAGGGCAGTCACAGTAGCAAGAGCTTGAAAGAACAGGGCACATTTGGTCCACACTGAAGAGCAGAGAACAGTGACTTAGTGCATGCTTATCAGTGATCATCTTGTTTCTTAAACTCTTATGCAATCAGGATTCCTTGCCTGGGGAATGCTGCAGTGAGCAGGTCTTCCCTTCAATCAAGATAACTCTCCAAACTAATGCCCACACCCCAACCTAATATATGCAGTCCTTTGAGATTTCTTTTCTGAATGATTTTGGATTCTATTCACAAGCATTATTGATTTTTTCAAACAATTCTTAATCTGGGTAAATCTTTTAAATCTATAAAATAAACTCTTACTTTGAGCAACCTAAAGAACAAATTTAAACATTAAAAAACACACAATTTTACTTTTTACAGTTCTTGCCTTTAGGCTATTAACTACATTATCAATACACACACACACACACACACACACACACACACACACACACACACACACACTTGAAACAAATTCCCATATGTCCCAGGCTGGCCTTAGGCAAGAAACAAATGGCCTTGAACTTCTAACCCTCCTGCCTATACTTATCAAGGGCTAGCATTACAGTCATGTACCAGCAAACACAGTTCCATATAGTATGAAATAGTGAACCCAGGGCTTTATGCGTGTTGAACAAGCACTCTACCATCTGAACCACATCCCCCACTCCCTGGCCTTGGAATTCATACTGACATCTGAAATCTGAATTTCTAGTTTTCCTTCCCTGCAAATTCTTGGTAACTATGGAAGAGGACCTCATCTTGTTTCCAGTCTCACCATTTTTGCCTTAGGATACAATTTTTTTTACAGTAAAAAAAATGATTCATTATTTAAATAAATACAATTCTGTTGACCTGTGAACTTTGGAAAATACCATGACAGAGCATACCCAGATAGGGTTATGTTCTTGGTGACAGGAGCCCAGAGTGCACATGGCTTTCCCTGTGGCTTTAACCTTGAAGTGAATCTGTATTTTATTACCATGCATTAATGTCTTAGGTACATTTTAATGTCCTCAAGATGTAAGTCTTTTACAACTGATATGAAATATTCATTTGTTCTGAATAGAACTGGACAGTTTCAGCTCTGAGCCACAAGCTTTTCACAAATGAAAGGCAATCTCTATAAAGAATGTTAGATGCTGCCATGAGTTATGTTTCTTGAAACAAAATGATCTCATGCATATTTATCTCCTGTATATTCATGACTGTTTTTTTGTTTGTTTGTTCATTTTTTTTTGTAGGAACATTTATTATTGGTTCCAGCAGTTTAAAGCTAACAAATCAGCTCTGGATTAGGTCTTACTAGACTCACTGCTGTCAACTCAACTGTACATCTTGCTAAGGTCTTTCAAGTTGCAAGGATTTGAATAGGCATACCCTTTATTTGAATTGCATTAAACACACTTTGCTATTTTTACAAGAAGTAGATGCAAAATAGTATTGTTTTTCCATGAGAAGAATGTGGTGTATATACATATACTTATATATGTATATGTAAGTACTATATATAATATATATTATCTATGTATCATCATTCTATTACTATCTATCCATACATCTATCTACCTAACATCTATCTGTCTATCTATCTATCTATCTATCTATCTATCTATCTATCTATCTTTATTCTAATCAGCAAACGCCAGGACAAGTGATAGATTCTGTATCAGAAATAAACAAAAGATAAGTAATGAACAAAACCACAGGGCTAAAGGCCCATAAGACCAACATTCAAGGTTGACCTCTAACTTCTACATGTACCCACATGTTCACCTTTTCATGTGTGTACAGGAACACACAATAAAAGTGTACAGTGGCTGATCACTGCCTATAACAAAGTCATATTTCTAATTATGTTATTTGTAATTGTTCAGAATAGGTTCAAATCACTGCCTTCACAGCATTTCTTCCCATTGTGCCATGCTTTTCATCCCAACTGACACAATCTATGCAAGGCTATTTTGAAGCAGTTACTGTAGTCATACCCTTCCATCTTAACTGCTGTATTGTTACTTTTAAATTTTCCTTTTATTTGTCATTTCCATATTTCATTTTTCAAAACTTTAACCCTAACCCAACTATTAGCTCCATTTTAAATCCCACCTGCAGAACCATTCTTTTTACCCACTGAGCTTCTGTGGTCTTGGTCTATGTCATGTACTTAAGCTGTAGGTAGTTTTAATTATCTTCTGAGGAGAAATATTCAAATTTGATTCATCTTTACACTAGTAGGAATTGGTTCAGCATGTAATGTGCAATAGATCCTCTGATTGTTTGCAATAACAGATCTAGACCAATTTAGAGTATTTTGAGGGTAGGAAGGTCACAGCCAATAGATTCCATAGTTGATACATATGCTTTTAAATTATGTGAGCAAAATTAGGATCGGGTGTTAAGCTACTAATAATATTCCTATTGCTACACCCAAGGGGACTTAATAAATAGCATAGGTTTAGCAAGCAAGGTGACAGTACAGATAAAGGCCAGAATGTGCACAGCAACATTCTGATACTAGATGTATATTCAAAGATACTGTAAGCTATTGGAAATAAAAATGAATGACCTTCAGTGCTCCAAATGTGCAAGATACTTTGTGTATTTACAATTATGTTCGTTAACAGTGATGGATGATGAAAATTATAATAATATATCAAGTTATTCACTGTTACCAATCTTCCAGGTAAAGTTTCCACAATTATTGCCTTCATACTTTCATGTGAGTGTTTAGCTGCATGTATGTATATGTATTATACATGTTTAATGTCTGGAGATACCGGAAGAGGGTATCAGAGTGACTGAAGTTACAGTTACAGATAGTTGTGAGTCACCACATAGATACTGAGGAATAAACCTGGATCCTCTGCATTAGTAACTAGTGCTTATATCCCCAAAACCATTTCTCCAGCCTCCTTATACCTCTATGAGTTAAATCTTTCTGTGTGCATGAAGAACTCAAGAGTTTACCTACCTGGTATAGCAAGATCACACTGCTGTTCCATCTCTAAATGTCTTAAAATTCTCCAAAGCTGTGATTTTCTCTGTATTTTCTTAAAGAAAATGCATGGTAATAAAGCCCCCCAAACCAGAAAAATGTGCAGACACATTCCTCCTCACTAGAGTAAGTATATCCAGTTACTGGGCTTAGTTTACACATCAGTCAACAACTAAAGGAGAGACATGGAAGATTTTCCCAAATGCTTTCAGCCAGATCCTTCTTTCCATCACTCTCTCATTAAGTATTTTTTTTTATCACAACTTTGCTCTCCTCAGAGCTCTTAGAAATATCAAATGAGATTTTGAGAAAAGTGTTCCCCAAATTAACTGAAAAAATTTCCTCTACAAACAAAAAATGTGGTCATGATGTAGATTACCCAGCCACAGCTGAGCATCACTAATTGCTGTACGTGGGGTTTTGACAAGTTTGAGAGTCTCTGCTTCTCCACTATCCACTGCAACAGGAAATGTCACTGACCAACATTGAGAGCAGCACAGGTCTGTGAAATAAATATAAATTAGAAAGGGGGAAAACTGAGCAGTTTTTATCTTAGTAATCTTTTGCTTGTATATTATGCTTTCTGATTTTGTGTTTTTAATAGTATATGAGTATGTCCTTAAGAGAGTGAGTGAGTGTGTGTGTGTGTGTGTGTGTGTGTGTGTGTGTAAGAGAGAGAGAGAGAGAGAGAGAGAGAGAGAGAGAGAGAGAGAGAGAGAGAGAGGGAGATTCTTTTGTGTGGGTTAATTTTCCAATTTTTTTTTCTGGTTTTTTGAGACAGGGTTTCTCTGTGTAGCTTTGTGCCTTTCCTGGAACTCACTTGGTAGTCCAGGCTGGCCTCGAACTCACAAAGATCCGCCTGGCTCTGCTTCCCGAGTACTGGGATTAAAGGCGTGCGCCACTACCGCCCGGCTGAATTTTCCAATTTTTATATGTAAACTCAACTTTATGAATCTTCTTAAAATAAGGGATTTTTTAAATTGTAATTTAATTATGATGTTTTCCCTTCTCTTTCCTCCCATATTGTCCTATCTACTTTCCTTCAAATTCATGGCCTCTTCCTTTAATAATTATTTTTCCATGCACATATATATTTGTATATATATATATATATATATATATATATATATATATATATATTCCTAAATATAGCTGGTTGACACCACACAATATTACAGGTTTGCATATTTCCAAGGCTGATCATGTGTCACTACACAACCACTTAATGTGCTCTTCCCTGAAAAGGATCAGCTTTCCTATTTCCAGATTTATTCAGCTGCCTGTAGTTCTTTATGTAGACTTGAGGCTTCATGGGCTTTTCCCCACACAGTTTGACATGTTTCTTCAGCTCACATTTGGGTGGTCATATTGGTGGGAACTATTTTTTTTTGTTTGTTTGTTTGTTCATCAGCTTTTTTTGTTTAATTGTTTGTTGTTCTATAAAAAGAGAAAGAAAGAGCCCAGAGCTGGTGTGTGAGGAGGTAGGGAGGACTAGGAAATATTTGGGGAGGGAAAACCATGAGTAGAATATATTGCATTAATTTACTTTTCAGTCAAATAAATAAACAGAAAAGAAAGCATGCAGTTGGGAGTGAGATGAGCTTGGGACACTGAAGGTAGTTGGAGGAGGTAGTGGTGGATACATCTGATCAGAACATATTGTATAAATATATGAAATTTTCAAGAGGCAAATATTTAAAAACCCAAGATCTTGAAAACTATTGACTCTGAACCTTAATTCCATGTATAAAAGAGCAATAGCTGTCTAAATTCACTTTAAGAATTATACAGGGCTTGAAAATCACAGTCAATATTTCCCATGATCCTTGAGTGTCCAAATGAGTTTATTTAAATAATTAAAAAGTTTTTTCTACTAACATCATTTTCTTTTGTAGAATGAATTATTTGTTACTTTTTTGTTTCTACCATATTCACTATGTGTAAATATCTCATGAAACTTAGAAAAAAATGTCTTCTTTAATACCTCCCCCAATCAGTTTACAAAATTATAAAATGTCAGCTCATACCCCCTGGGAGACACTCATGGCCTATTTCTAAGGTCAGTCTGTTTAAAAATAACATAGAAAAAGTTGATAGAAGAAGCAGTTTCAGAAGAATAAGTTTCATAGAACCCAGAAACTCCACATAACCACTTATTGCACCAGTTCCCACTTCTTAGCATGAACATTTGCTCTTTTCTCCCTTGGTGGTGCCCATGCAAATTCCTCTGTCTCCCTGGTGTTGACACTCTTCACACACCATATGGTGCTGCTCTTATGATAACTTGTCTGAGGCCATTATGAGAAGTACTAGATCCTCACAGAAAAGGAAAGGACTAGGAATACTCAGGCAGAGAACCTTCGGAGTGTCTGCCAGGACAGGGTACAAATGCTAATTCCTTACAGTTCACTTCATAAACAGATCCTTCCAGCATCCACTCAATTATTTGTATGTGTAACTATCAATGTGTTTTGTCATCTGAAAGCATTTACTGGGTGAATAAATATGAATATATTGGTTATTCCCTTGTAACATGAGAAGGTGGGCAAATGAAAGAACATGCATCTTTCATACTCTTTTAACTATAGAGAAGTGAAAGGCTCTGAAACAATGGCATAGTTAGTATATATCTAGGTCAGTCTTACTTTATGTCCTTTAGATTCATGGTTAAAACTGTGGAAATGAACACAAAGTTTTGATAATTTATAACTTTTAGAAAATTATGTAGATGTTTTGAGTATTTAGTTTTAATTCAGAAATCCAGATGCATGGTAAACAGCCAAAGGAACTTTTCCTTCTCTTGAAAACTACACACATATGAACTGAAAAATCAAATCTTGTCTGTTGTTTTGAATGAGAAATGTTCCAATTTGGTTTATGTATATTAATACTTGATCCTGAGTTGGTGGTGCTATATGGTTGGGCTATAGATCCTTTAGGAAGTGTAGCCTTGTTAGAAGAAGTGTATCCTGCCCCATTTCCTGTCCTCTATCTTGGCTTATTCTTGTGTGAGGGTTAAACATGTTCTTTCTGCTTCTTGTCCCTGCCACCACGCTATACTCATAATTATGGACTCTGTCTCTCTGGTACAATAAGCTAAAATGAATTTCTTCTTTCTGTTGTGCTTGGAAAACATGATTGCTGCATTCTTGGACTCACCATAGCTGTGAACTTTGAAGTGTTGAACACACCATTGTGGATAAGGAGAGGCTCCAGAGGCCTGGTCTTTCCCTAAACATTAGGTCATAACAGTTGATGGAAGAGGGAGATACATTTTCTTCAATGGCATAGATACTGGCAAGTTACCTGTGGTTTTATAAATAACCCTTTACCTATGTTCCTATAAATAACCCTAATTAAACTCAAGAGGTTATAAAATAAAAGCCATGAAAGTAGATGGCGACCCACTTGTGAAGAGGATAGGAATAAGTGGACATGAGAAAGGGAGCCAGAGGGTGTGATGGTGGTGATTTTGACCCATATCCATTATGTATATGTATGAAAACAACACAGCAAAACTGATTATTATGCATAGTTAATATAGTCTAATAAAACATTAAAATTATTGTACTTTACTTTTGGAAAAATGTAAATATTGAGAATGTGAAAAACATTTTCCTAATCCTGGATTCTGTCAGGCCCCAAGATTTAAAGTTCCCAAAAATGCAAAAATTAAGGAGCTGGGGAATGTCCTTCCTGAAGTCAGTACTGTCTAAAACCCCACCCACCATCTGGGGTTTGCTCTGACATATTCTTACCTGTCGGCTTCAAATTTCAGCTGGTAGATATTCCTTTCATGGCTGTCATTTACTTTACTGCGTCATCACTTTGATATTCAGATGTCATAATAGAATCTGGAAGTGTTAGGCAGGGAGCAAGCAGTCTCTGTTTTTCCATGACTGGTTCCCTTCTCTCCATTCATCTACTGTGGGTCTCAGGTTCTTCTCTTGTGAAATCCTGTAAAAATCCATCCCAGTTTGAGATTCTAGAGAATGAAACTCTAGTTTCTTTTTTTTTTTTCCTTTTTTTCTTTTTTGGTTTTTCGAGACAGGGTTTCTCTGTGTAGCTTTGCGCCTTTCCTGGAACTCACTTGGTAGTCCAGGCTGGCCTCGAACTCACAGAGATCCGCCTGGCTCTGCCTCCCGAGTGCTGGGATTAAAGGCGTGCGCCACCACCGCCCGGCGAAACTCTAGTTTCTAATGTACTAACAAAAGCTAAATGTCTAGAGATAATAAACCTGTCTTTGATACCAAATCATTATGTTAAACTTGGATACCTCTTTCTCCCCAAGTCATCATTAATCTCCACTGAAATGCTAATTAGAGGAACATTGACAAGTCTGAATAATATATTTTCCTAGACGTAAAAAATGTTATAAAACTTTCTGGTACCAAGTAACCAAATGTCAAATTCGGGGATTGGGATGTGAGAACACACATTTTAATATTTCCTGTTTGAGAAGTTTTAAACAAATCTTGCAGGGCTGATAGGATTATTCTATTTTTCTAAATAAGCTATTAGAAATCACAAACCAACTGTACTGAATTTGAAATCATGGTGGTTCTGTGCTGACACATAGCGATGCTGAACAATGCTCTTATAATAAAGGAGAGGCAAAAGGAGTGAAAAAGAAGCAGGTGGAGTCTTAGTCACTAAGGCAGTTTCTGTGTGAGTAGACTAGGTAAACAAGGGACAGTCCATGTGTGTGCTTCAAACTCTCTCCCTTTAGTAACATTCCCCTAGTGCCAGCCTGGGATTCAGTGATAGCTAAAAATAGAGCTAAGCTTTGTCCTTCACCAAAGACAGAAAAAGGAAAATGGAGTGTGTTTTGATGCTTGAACATAGTCCACAAGCAAACATTCTATTCACCAAATAGTAAACAAGGCCATATTCTTCTTACTGAGAATAGATCAAGTCAAAGAAAGACTCATATGTTCTTGTAACTGGTACCTATTGTCTAAGCTCTGTGTAGCCATAATGATATATTTTTGAGGAACTCTATTGAAATTAAAAGTTAATTATTCAAAATATTATGCATTTAAAAGGTGACAGTACTTTTAAAGAACACTAGACAAGACTACTGGCTCCTAGGTATGGCAGATGGCTTCAGGTAGCACAGTCCCACTAACGCCAGCTTCCCATTTATTCCACAAAGGTACCTTACACAAGACAGTCATTACCTTAAGAGTACAAATGCATGGGTGGTTTGGGAATTTACTAGTATATACAGAACACTTGCAGCAAGAAACTACTGGTGAGTCCCTCATAAAGTTGGTAATTAGCATTGTCTAAATGTATAGTAACTTTGGGATTTATGTGCTGCAGTGTTATCAGGCAATATTAGAGGTCCCCAGCCTGTCCTATTTCCTACTTACTGTGGAAAGATTAAGTTTCTCAGCCCAGTAACTCCCCCTTATCCACAGGAGACATGATCTAGTCCTCACAAAGCCTAATACAAGGACAGGATGTATGATTACTGATATTGATTGTAAACATGCCTAGTTTCTGCTGTTCCTATGAGAGGTTATTTATAATAGGTTGACTAAGCTGCCAAAATCCACCCTAAATATGGGTAGTACCATTTCATGGGCTGTAGCACTGGACTGAACAACAAGGATAAAGCAAGCTGAATATGAGCATTCATCTCTGTGCTTCTTGACTGTGGGTACACTGTGAACAGTTGCCTCACACTCCTGCTATTGTGCCTTCCCCTCCATGTACCCTCACAGTGTGAGCCAAAACAAACCCTTCCTTAATTAAGTTGTTCTGTCAGGGTATTTTATCATAGCAACAGGAAAGGCAACTAATACAGTACCCAATCTTATATATACTGCATCTTTCCTATGGATGCCTCTCTATGACAAAGTGAAATATAAAAATGAGACAAAGTAATATTAAAATAGCAACTGTTAATGAAAAATATGACTCTAATGATATTCTTGAATGAGAATGATTTAGAGCACAAGGATTGTCTTTCTGAAAACTTCCACTTAGTATTTTCAGACTAGAGTTGATGAGGATAACTGAAACTGGGTGAGTTCAATTCTTGGAGAAGACCAGAAAACCATTTATAGAAAGCCATTTGTTCATCTATTCTTTCACTTGTTTATTAACTCCTCCATGTGCTTGTGATATCCTCAGCAAAGTTTATCTGGTAAGCATCATCACATAGGGATTGAAGCAGGTAAATGGAGTCACTTCCCTCCGTTCATGATCTGATGGGCAGAGAAATGTTGTAGAATATTATTTTAACATGTGTTTCTTTTGTTTATGTTGCAATTGTTTAACTCTGTGAGGCTGTGTTACTGTGCCTGTCTCAAATATCTGATGGTCTAATAAAGAACTGAATGGCCAATAGCAAGGCAGGCAGAAGAATAGGTGGGGCTGGCAGGCAGAGAGAATGTATAGAAAGAGAAATCTGGGACAAAAGAAAAAGGAGCCAGAGAAAGAGGAGGACCCAGGGCCCAGCCTCCCAGCTGCAAAGCAAGCCATGGAGTAAGAGTAAGATTTATAGAAGTAAGAGAATGGGAAAAGCTAAGAAACAAAAGTTAAATCGGTTAATTTAAAGTTAAGTAAAGCTGGATAGAAACAAGCTAAGGTAAAGCCAGGAATTTATATGTAAGGATAAGCCTGCATGTGTGATTTATTTGAGAGTTGGGTGGCTGGCCCCCCAAAAGAAAGAAAAAACCCAACAACATTTTAGTGTACCAATGTGGCACTCAAATTTCCACAGTGCCTGAGAAAGGATAAAAAAATAAAATAAAATGGCTCCTTTAAGAGTTTCTGCCTGACAGTTTCTGCCAGACACTGAGCCCTTGAGCAGATAGTAAATTAAGTAGGAAGAAAAAAGTAAGTAAAAACACCAGCCATAGCACAAGTATCAGCATTCTAGAACTCTAGGAAGTTTGAATGCAGTTCTTGTTCACAAACCTCTAACTGAGCTGTGGGTTTTAGGCTTGGCTTTCATGACCTGAGAAGTGGGCAGAGCCAGCTAAAACTGCCTCCGGAGGATCCAGGTGTAGGTCAGTAGTTTAAAGATTTGTTCACATGGTTTAAAAAGGCTAAAAGATATGCAGCAAAAGAGGTCCAAATTGAAGAAAAACTCTAAACAGGTTCCACTGTGTTTTACAATGTATATAGGCTTAAGAAAGAAAGAATATCCATGTTGATAGTCATAGAAATAAACAGTTTAAAAACAAAATCTTTAAAGAGAAAGTAAAAGTAATATAAAAGAAAAAAGCCACATAAGATGGGAAAAACACAGGGAATCTAGATCCTGTATAATATTGTGCTGATTTTGAATTTTTTGATTGTTAGTAAGCAAACAAAACAGCTGCTAAGAAACATGGGGTTGAAAGAGGGGCTGATGAAGTAAACCAGCCCATATACTTTAGGAATGCCTTAACTTTAAAAAACTCAAAAAATATATTTGTCAAATGGAAGTAAAAAACGATTTAGAGTTTTGTTCCCACAGGAGATGAGAGGTTGTAGATTCCTTCAGGAATAATATGGATGAGGTTTGATCAGTGGAGACCTCCTGAATCTTGACAGGTGATATCTGTCAACAAAGATTACTACTGGTATTCTCAGGACTTGGCCATTATCATAAATTTTCTCAGGGACCCCTAAAATGCCTTCTCCTACAGCCAGCAGGGAGCAGTTTAGAGAAAATCATACCCACATTTCCAAGATTTGGGAGGTGTGGTGGTTTTTGGTTATTTGGTGGGTTATGAATGTTCATTATCACTTAGGGGAAATATAGAATATTGATACAAATTTAAAGTTATTTTTGTTGTACTGTATATATGTTTCTACTCTTGTTTAAAGGATTTTTGTATATTGATATAAATTTAAGGTCATTTTTGTCACAATACATTGTATGAATGTTTCTATTTTTATTTGAATTATTCTGCCTATGCAGTCCATTTGGAAATGTTGGGTGAAGTTCTAGTTTTTTAAAGTTATTATTATAAACTATATAGGATAATCAAGAAACATAGATTAGTGATTAGGTATTTATAGCAATCAAAATTATAGATATGTTAAGTATGCTTTCCAGATCATACAGATATATATTTTAGATAGATGGTCTCCAAAGCTCTTAAAAACATACAGAATATGGGATTTAAGGTGTTCTGTTAACTTAGTGCTTTTCATAATAATGAGACACATCTACTCCTGGCAGCACCAATTTACTTCAGAGAAGATGATGACCACTGAAGAAACTCCTTATGTAGTTTGCTTTCATTGTGGAAAGGTTAGCCACTGGGCAAAGAAATTTTTCTTGCCTTTGACTGCTGACAATGCAGGAAAAAGACTGTTGAACTTTTCCAAAATAAGGCAGGACAGTTCTTCAAATTCCTTGCTTCACTGAAAAGTTTGCCAGATATTATGGGCCTGTGGGCTGAAGATGGATGCATCAATGTTTCAGAGGAACTTTGAGTGACTGTCCAGGCAGTTAGATGTCTCTATGTTTGCAATGCACTTTTGTTTACTCAAATAATATTACATCCTTCTGGGTCTTTGATGGAGTTAAAGACTAGATAAGTTATGGGTGCAGTTTCCCCTAGATATGATAGAAAGTAAATTAAATATAAAGTTTTGGATTTGCTAAGATAGGATAGATTATGTATTATTTTCTTCAAATTTACCAGACACAAATGAATTGGAATTCAGCACATTGTGACTATAATTTTTACTTGATAATTGTTCTTATTGAAGAGAATCTACTATGTTAAAATTAGAACCATTCATTTTTGTTTAGAAAAGAATGGGAGAAATGTATTATTTTAAGGTGTGTTTCTTTTGTTTATGTTGCATTTGTTTAATTCTGTGAAGCTGTGTTACTGTGCCTTTCTAAAACACCTGATGGTCTAATAAAGAACTAAATGGCTAATACCAAGGCAGGGGAAAGGATAGTCAGGTCTGGAAAGCAGAGAGAGTACATAGAAGAAGAAATCTGGGAGAAAAGAAGGAGCCAGAGAAGGAGGAGAACCTAGAGTTCAGCCACCCAGCTACACAGTAAGCCACATAGTAACATTAAGATTTATAGAAGTAAGAGAATGGGCAAAGCCCCAAGACAAAAGGAAGATGTGTTAGTTTAAAGTTAAGTAAAGCTAACTAGAAACAAGCTAAGGCCTGGCATTTATAAGTAAGAATAAGTCTTTGTGTATATATTATTTGGCAGCTGGGTGGTGGACACCCCAAAAGAGCAAAAACCCCCAACAACAAAGGAGTGTGTAAAACTATATGACAAAATATACTAAATGTATTGATAGAGATATAAGTAAAAATATAGGGATATTGAATAAAAAAAGAGTTAGTGAATTCAGCTGGACTCCTGTGTGCAAAGTGGTGTGTGTGTGTGTGTGTGTGTGTATGTGTGTGTGTGTGTGTGTGTGTGTGTGAGATGGAGCTTATAAGGGTAATGTGGTAGTAGAGATTAAACAATTATTTGAAATAGCATGTTAAAGCAAATTTACTGGAGTCATTGGTCTTAGATATAAACCTTCTAATTTGTGATAGAATTATGCAGACATCAGAGAGATGAAACACATGATGGACATCCCAAACAGAGAGAATCATAGATATAAAATACCTTGATTTCCTTGGAATCCTAAGTGTACTCAGTAAAGGAGATCACAAGGATTTATGAATTCTCAGAACTTAAAAATTGGCAAGAGTTGGACAAAGAGGATGCTTTCTCAGGAAGAAACATGCAATCATATTAGATTTTCCCACCATGTTAGAACTTTTGCAGCATAATGTGGCTAAATTTAGCAAGCATAAGAAGCAGAAATGACATGGCCACACTCAGTACATAGAAAATAGCTCTAAACACTCTTTAATCATTTGCATAACAAAACATTAATAACTTTGGGAAATATGTATAACATCACAACCCTGTTAGATGGTAAGACCTCACTTGAAAATGATACAAGTGGTTGACTGGCTGTATTTATCCCACTTGGAATACATGTGTTTTTGCTTTGCTAGGGAAAGACTTGAATGTTCAGTACAAGTAACTGCTTCATACTGCTCTGGTCTCATACACACCAAATAAAGGATATGCCATTCTTGAAGCTCTTTGGTGGTAGGGGGCAAAACCATCATCAGTTTGAGGCTGGGAAGAGGCTCAGTGGGTAAAGTGCTTGCTACACTGGCATGAGGATTAGAACCAGATCCTCAGCAGCCATATGAAAGTCCAGTGTAGTGGGAGATGCCTGTAGCCCTAGGGTAGGGAAGAGAGCTCCTTGATCTCACTTGCTAGTCAGTCTAAATATTTGGTAAGCTCTTGAATCAGAGAGAGAGAGAGCCTATCTCAAAACATAATTTAGGGGATTTAGAAGACAGTCAGCATCAACCTCAGGTCTCACCATGAACATGCATGGTGAGCATACCTGACACAGGTGTGCACACTTATGCCCCACCAACCCACTCATATCCATACAAAAAATTAGCATCATCTTATAGTATGTCAGAGGATTTTCTCTCTCCTCTCTCTCTGTCTCTCTCTGTCTCTCTCTGTCTCTGTCTCTCTCTGTCTCTCTCTCTCTCTCTCTCTCTCTCTCTCTCTCTCTCTCTCTCTCTCTCTGTGTTAATATTTGATACAAAATTTTACTATGTAACTCAAACAGGTCTGGATCTCACTATGTAATCAAGGCTGGTTTCAAACTCACAACATTATCCAGCAGTGTTAAATGAAATGGCAGAATGCTCTGGAAATTTTCTCTCTTACATAGAACATATTGATCTTAACAAGGAATTTCTAGTAAAAATGCCACCTTGGTGATATGAGTAGCAGTCCAGTCATCCTTGTCCCACATCTAGTATCCTCCTATGAGTGAGTACATACCATGTTTGTCTTTCTGAGTCTGGGTTACCTCACTCGGGATGATTTTTTCTAGATCCATCCATTTGTATGCAAACCTCATGATGTCATTGTTTTTCTCTTCTGAGTAGTATTCCATTGTGTATATGTACCACATTTTGTTTATCCATTCTTCAGTTGAAGGGCATCTAGGTTGTTTCCATGTTCTGGCTATTACAAACAATGCTGAGACTACCTGGAAAATAGGACCCCAAGAAAGACACGGGGATCGCCCAATGACAGAGAAATGGAATAAGATCTACATGAACAGCCTGGACATGAGTGGGGGTAATGAAGGGCGAGGATCGAGGGAAAGAGAGCTTGGGTGAGCGGGAGATCCCAGCTGGATCAACAACAGAGAGGGAGAACAAGGAATAGGAGACCACATGAGAATAGGAAGAAGCAAAGTACTAGAGAGGCCCACAGAAATCCACAAAGATACCCCCACAACAGACTGCTGGCAATGGTCGAGAGACAGCCCGAACTGACCTACTCTGGTGATGGGATGGCCAAACACCCTAATTGTCATGCTAGAAACCCCATCTAACTACTAAGGGATCTGGATGCAGAGATCCATGGCTAGGCCCTGGGTGGAGCTCTGGGAGTCCAATTAGCGAGAATGAGGAGGGTTTATATGAGCGAGAATTGTTGAGACCAAGGTTCGATAAAGCACAGGGACAAATAGCCAAACAAATGGAAACACATGAACTATGAACCAATGGCTGAGGGGTCCCCAACTGGATCAGGCCCTCTGAATGGGTGAGACAGTTGATTGGCTTGATCTGTTTGGGAGGCACCCAAGCAGTGGGTGAGTCCTGTTCTCATTGCATGAGTTGGCTGTTTGAAACCTGGGGCCTATGCAGGGTCACTTGGCTCGGCCTGGGAGGAGGGGACTGGACCTGCCTGGACTGAGTCTACCAGGTTGATCTCATTCCGCGGGGGAGGCTTTGCCCTGGAGGAGGTGGGAATGGGGGGTGGGCTGGGGGGAAGGTGAGGGGGGCGGGAGCAGGGAGAACAAGGGAATCCGTGGCTGATATGCAGAACTGAATTGTACTGCAAAATAAAAATAAAAAAAAAAATGCCACCTTGGGTGATCTGCATAACCAAGGCCTCTCAAGCATTGATTTATCCCAACCTTATTTGAACATCTACTGTACCATATAAAACTTCATGTATTAAGTTCATAGTTGCATAGCTTTTGTTTTGTTTTGTTAGTAGTTCTTGATGTAGCAGGTAACTGTTACACCTGCCTATGACCTTGAGGTACATGCCCCTTAGGTGTGGCCACTGGGAGACCCTTAAGACCTGGGATGCACGAATGTGCGCTCTCTTTTCTACCTTGTGGCTTTGGATGTTGAAACGGACCAGGGTAGAGATCACTAGAGAACAGCATTGGACTGTGCCTCACCCTTTCAAGATCCTGTGACAAATTCCTTTATTCTGCCTTGTGAGTTAACCCCCATACAAATTCCTTTGCTCATTAAATAGACTCCATGGTTTGCTAGAGATATAATCACAATAGGGGGGATGTATATACAAGTGACCATAGTGCCCACAGAGGCCAGAAGTAGATTTCAGAATTTAAGCCTCTTCATGTGGATGCTGGGAATGAAACTCAGATCCTTTGCAAGAGCAGAGCACAGTCTTAATCGCTGAGCCATCTCTGAGGCCCCAGGTATAAGAATTCTGACTGAGCTTTACTTTTAACTTGAAACCAAGACTCAGCTTTAAAACCATAATCCTAACTCCTGTCCACAAACTCCACTGGTGTGTTAATTCTCTTTGCAATGCCTTTGCAATCTAATTCCTGAGGACTTTCCGTTCTTTCTCTCTCACAACTCCCCTTTCATACTTTGGACTTGAGATAGTCTGAATTATAACCACTCACCATTCCCTGCACATATTACATCTTGTTCACTCCTATTCTTCTGCCATCTGTATGGAATTTCCTTTTAGTGAGACAAGACAATTTTAAGTTAGTAGTAATAGAATGTTGAGATAATTATTCTAAGTAGTAATTCCTTTTCATAATGCTGTATTTGATAAAATGAAAGGATATTTTGTTGTTGTTCTCTGGGGACTTCCTTCTAAAAACCAGATGCATTTCCATCTGGACACACGCCCTGATTCCTCATCCATTCTTGCAACTTCATGCATGTCCTTTTTTCTATTGTTTTCACTCACTGAGTCAAATTAGTGTTTCTTGTATGGGCCTAGGTCTATGACCATTTGCTAGAGTCTGGACAACCTACCTTGGATCAGATCACTGAAGAAAACTGACAATTCTCTTTGATTTTATTTCTCTTTATAAGTTCATATTGCATAATAATAGTTATTTCATATCAATGTGTTAATCAAAACCAAAAGGAATGGCTAGCAAGATACCTCAGTCCACGTAATGTTTGCCATTTAGTCATGAGTGCCTGAATTCTATACTGAGCACCCAGATAAAAGGCCAGGAGGAGAAGCACATGAGTGTGACTTCAGTGTTGGGGAAGAAGAAAGGAGGATCACCAGGGCTTTCTGGCCAGACAATCTAACTGAAACTGTGGGCCCCAGGTCTAAATGAGAGACTTTTCCTGTCTAAGAATTCAGAAAAAGTGGATTTTTCTGAGGAATGGTTTCTGTGGTTAATGTCAGGCCTCTATATGCACAAGCCAATGTGTGCATTATGCCCCACTCACAAAACACACACACACACACACTCACACACACACACAAACATAAAATGAAACAAAAACAGTAACAAAATCTATAGTTTTGTAATTACAATGGACATTGCTTTTTCTTGTTGTCCAGTGAATCTGTTTGGCAGTATTCTTTTCTTTACCCAAAATAATGTCAGAGTAGGTTCTTTTTCAAGATTCAAAACAGATCTCTTTCTAAGCCAATCAATATCCTATCATCCAGGCAAGGATAATTGGTCAACAATAGTCCTATACTCTATTTCTAGCCAATTGTAGCATAAATTTGGACTCTGTTGATATATCTATCTATATCTATATCTATATCTATATCTATATCTATATCTATATCTATATCTATATCTATATCTATATCTAATCTTTCTGAATGAATTGAACCTGGTCTACTATTTAGGATTTTTTTTCTATTTTTGGTAAGAAGATAATTTTGGACTGCTAGAGAAGCTGGGATTACTGGATAGAGCACCTGGAAAACAACCCATTCACCTCCAGGAAAGCAAAGAGAAAGAGAGGAGGGAGCTGGGGCTGGGTGATCCCTCAAGGGACCTGCCCTCACTGAACTAGTTTCTTTCACTGGACTTCTACCTCTTCTTAATAAAGTCACAAGTTAGTTGGTAAAGTCTTCAAAAATTGGCCACACTTAACTAAATGAAAGCATAGATTGTAGTATGTCTGGATTATAGTCTGAAATATAAATGGCAAAAACAACAGTTGACTCCACAAGTTCAAAGAAACACTAAAAAAATATAGTTATTCAAGACAAGATTGGTCCTAGTCTCTGCTTTACCATGAAGTTTCCAACAATACTAAAACACAATAAAATCAAAACAAAAATAATATAGGAGAATGAGTATTCATGAAAGAAGTGAAAGAATGGGTTAAGATACTGCTTTCAGGTGGCAGAAAAAATAGAGTTGAATAATACCTAGATATCTGTCACCTTATTCAATTTTGAACAAGCAAATTACTGTCTTTTGTAAGATATAATGTCATGCATTACTTATGTATATACATATACATGAAAGGATATACATGTAAAGGCAGGAAAAATAATTTCAGTCAGTGTGATTCATTGAAGTATAAGTCAAAGGCTGATGAGACAGCTCAGCAGGTAAAGGTGCTTGTTGCCAAGGAGATTATCTGAACTCAATACCCAGATCATTTGTGGTGGAAAGTTAGACTCCATTCCTGAAAATTGTCTTCAGACATGTGCAAATGCACCTCAGCTTGCATGAACACACACACACACACACACACACACACACACACACACACACACACAGAGAGAGAGAGAGAGAGAGAGAGAGAGAGAGAGAGAGAGAGAGAGAGAGAGAGAGAGAGGAAAAAATAAATAAATAATTTAAGATAAGAAATAAGTAAAAGCTAATTTACCATAATCTTTGTGAATAAAATCTGCAGTGAATTGGCTGAATTAATAGGTTTGAAAATATTTTATAAGGGTATGGTGCTAAATGCATGACAATTATTATTAACATGGGTATGATTATGCAAAGTAATTAACGTCCATCAAAACTCAAGCAGAGTAATAATGATAAAATCTTAGACTATAACAATCATGGATTTGGTTAAAACATAAAGAAGTGACATCCAAATTATTTTAAAATGAAACTAGATGTATTATATGCTAATAACACCTTCAAAGTTCAGCAAGACTATAAAATACAATTTCCAAAGTATTATCTTGTAGACACTGCCAATTTAAATATGAATATATAATTACATCATTAGCATTATAATGTCTTCAAAATTTTAAAGCAAGCATTATGCAAAAGACACAAAAAAAACATGATATATACCATGCAGACGACTAGCACTGTTGAACCAATACAGAAATTAGAAGTACTGAAAAAGTGAGGATAGAATGATGGCTCAGAAGTAAAGAACACTTGCTGCTCTTCCAGAGGACTGGAGTTCAGGTCCCTTCACCCACATCAGGCAGCTAACAACTACCTGTAACAGGATCTCATGCTGTTTTCTGGGCTCCATGGGCTACTGCACATATGTGTACACAACCCACACACAGATACAGGCACAGATACATTAATAGAAATGAAATGAGAAAAGGACACTGATTAGAGTGACATGAATACATTTTAATACACAATAAAGTGAAATCTGCCTGTGTGCAATTCACAAAATACATGAGTTTGTAGTCATCTCTGCTCATTTTAGCTGTGGAGTTTCTCTTATTCCAATCCTTTATATAAAATGCAACATTAGAGATGGTTGGGACGCCGCCTGATAAATTGTTTTCTTCTCCCCACCTGACACTTAAATAACACAAATACCTTTTTAAAGCAATGGTAAAATATGCTCGAAATGAAAGATCAAAGGCCATTAATCAAACCTAAATCAAAGTGAATGGCTTAACTTTCCCCCATTTGGAGATTAAATGTAAGCATTTAAATACATACACCATAAAAATATATGGTTCATAATATTTTCCATCCAATCATTATCTGAATGACAGTAATATGGCTTTACTTTGTTCAGGAGCTGTCTTAAAAATTACTTTACAAAATATTTCATACACTATTGCAGTGGAGAACAATGTTAGAAATCATTCCATAACATGGGTTGGGGAGATGTCTCATTGAGTAAAATGCTTGTCACACAAGCATGAAGACCTGGGTTCAAATCCCCAGATCCCACATAAAGCCATAAATCATACTCCTCTGAATGTTGTCCTCTGACTTCCACATGTCTGGGGCACATATATGTCCACTTTAACATATATGTGAACACACACACAGTCATGTGCATGTGCGCACATACACATGAGCACACACAACATATAGTCAAACATACATCTACACAGAAAAATTACACAAACAAGAAATAATTCAAGATCATATATGAATAGGAAAACAGAAGCATGAAGGAAGTAATGAGATTGAGGGGTATACTTGTGGTTTGGGAAGCTCCTAGAAGGAAGCCTTTCTGCATTCTGGGTAAATGCAAAGCTCTTCCAGTCTCACCCAAATTCTTAAACCTAGGTAAGATCCTCTTTAGACAGCAGATCTAGAAAAAAAATAAAAATGAAAAACAAGCAAACAAACAACTTTGCTCCTCCAATCCCCCATGTTTCTGTGTTGCTCTCTTCCACATCAAATAAGACCTGTATGGTAGCTTGAATGAAAATGTCTCCCACAAGTTCCTGTATTTAAACACACAGTTCCTAGTTTGTGGGATGTTAGGGAACATGTATAAAGTGGGGACTTGCTAGAGGAAGTATGTCTCTAGTGGCAAGACTTGAGGGTTTACAGTCTTGCCTACTTCCTGTTCTCTCTCTGCTTCCTATGTGTGGATGAAAATGTGACCCGGCAACTTCCTGCTCTGCTGCCATTTGTAGCCATGCCTGTTGTCATCACTTTCCATGGTGGACTCTTTCCCTCTGGAGACATCAGCCAAAATAAACCCTTTCTTCCTGAAGTTGTTTTTGGTCATGGCATTTTATCACAGCAACGGAAGAGTAACTAATACAGCATACACCCCCTTTCATCTCCTGCATTTTCCCAGAATTTCTGGGCTGTCATCTTCTTCTAGCTAAACTATGTTGTTGAGTTGCTAAGGGGCTGTCTTAGTTAGGGTTTCTATTGCTGCAAGGAGATACCATGACCACAGCAACTCTTATAGAGGAAAACATTTAATTGAGGTTAGTCAGGTGTGGTGTTTCATGCCTTTAATCTCCTTTCTAATGTCATAGCAGTTTATTTAAGCAAATACCTATTAGTTATCAAAATATGTTATCAATTTCCAAATAATGTTGATGATTACTGTATAAAGGTGGTTGATCTGAAAAAATACTTAAATTAAAAAAAATAAAAAAAAAAATAAGAGCATTCTGTCACATGATAAGAAATATAGTATATCAGAGGAAAAGTCAAGACCAACAAATGAGTCATAAAATTAGCTTTAAGCATTTGAGTGACAGTTCTTCATCTAAGGACAAACAATAACGGGAACAGATTTTTTAATAGTAAAATTATAAACAAGATTTCTAGTTTTTGTTCTGTTGCTGTGATAAACCCATTGGGCAGGAAAGGGTTTATTTCATCTTAGAGATTACACTCTATCAGCAGGGAGTCAGAACAAACATTCAGGGCGAGAACCTAGAGGTAAGAACTACAGCAGATACCACGAAGGAATTCTGCTTACTGGTTGCACTCCCAGTTTGCTCAGCCTACTTTCTTATACAGTCCAGGACCACCTGCCCAGAAGTAGCATCACCCACAATGGGCTGAACCCCGCCATATCAATCATTAATCAAGAAAATGCCCCACAGACTTGCCTACAGGCCAACACAATGGAGGCAATTCTTCAGCAGGGATTCCTTTTTCTCAGATATGTCTAGGTTTGTGTCAATGTGACAAAAACTAACAAACACACAAGGACTCATCCAACTAATTGCTCTTGGAAAAATCACATGAAATAGTTTGATGAATGTCAATATGTTGACAAGTAAGTTTCCAGCACTCCTATGATGAGTTGGGATGTGGAAGCAGAAGACTATGGCACTAATAAAAAAATTACTGATGAATCAACCTATCTACACATTTTTGCAAAATGGAAATGAAAATATTATAATAAAAGTCTGTAAAAACAGATATGAAAAATGTGTATCTAATTTTAAAAGAACATAGAAATAATACAACAAAGGTTATATTTTTCAGATATATAATATTTTAATGAAAATATTTTTAATACAGTCAGGTAATTTTTACAAAGTATTTCTCTTTGAGATTGCAATAAAATGTTGGTTATAACCTCATCAAATATCTATTTCAGTTGTGGAATACAATACATTTGGGTATAGTTTAATAGTTTACATATTAATTTTTTCATTCCTGTCTAATGAGCAGAAAAATACTTTAATATGAATGAAGTTATGTCTGTCATTTTCTTCCTCATCTTAGTTCCTCAGATTTATGACCAGAGCCATTAAACTGTTGTTTGCATTTGAGGAGGAAAACATTAAGTTGAAGAGGAAGTAAAATTCTTCTCAAGACAATTAATGTCCATTTTTATTCTTATTGCTTGATCAGTTAGTGCAGAAGGTTATAAGATAATGCAGTGAATTTTTGATGGATACACATAGTCAATATCTCAGCACTTCAGGAGGCAAAACAAATTTCAATGAAAACAATTATAATAAATTCACTGGAAAGGAAAAAAGATTGAGTTCAACTGAGATTTCCCACTGGGCTTAAGAAGGTATGAAATTACAGACAAGGAGAGGCCACTCCAAGCTGCTCACAGGATGCCCCCAAATGTGGCTTGATTTACCTCATTCTCTTTCATTTCAAGCTAATAACTGCATTCTTGTTTTACAAAAGCAACCCTTCTTTGTGTTGTTTTATTTGTTTGTTTTGTTTGTGCTTGCTAGGCAAGCACTTCACCATGGAGAAGCAACCATTTTATGGGAGGATTCTGTCAACCATTGGAATGATTGTACCCCCCTGGCTAAAATCTGCCTGGATAGGTCAAAAAATACAGTCAGTGGATTTTCACAATTCTTAACTATGTACCAGTGTCCTCTTATGATCAAGAGTTTTAATCTGAGTTCTGGTGCTCACATTGAAAAACCACGTGGGTTTTTTGTTTGTTTGTTTTTATGATGAGTAAGACTTGAATCTACAGATTTGAGGAATCATTGACTAATTTTTCTGTATGTATACTTAAATATTTTTAAGTTAGCTTCTCCTACATAAGGAAATTAATGTAATTAGATTTTCCCATTTCATCACTAGTAAAGTGTCATAAATAATTATGAAGCCTTGATCTAGTCTCCACCTTTGCCAGAGTCAACAGGTACTATCATCACCAATAATACCAAACTGCAGAACCAAAAGTAAGATGCTATGGGGTGGAAATGCAGCTCAGCTGGTAGAGAGAACGCCCAATGTGCCCTAAGCACTCAGTTCAATCCCTAGCACTGCTTAAACGCAGCTCAGTCACATGCACTGTAATCCCAGCCCCAAGGGTGAGTACCATTCTGTGGGCTAGAGTCCTGGACTACGGCAGGAGGAAGAAGTGAGCAAAACACTAGCATTCCTTGCTCCACTTGCTGACAGTGGATGGAATGTGACCAACCGCCTCCCTTCCCAGACCTTAAGTGCTTTTCATTGAACAAGGAGCCAAAATACACTTTCTCCCCTAAGTTGCCTTTGTCAGGTATGTGATCAGAGCAATGAAAACAATAAACCTTTCAATGTAACTTTTTGTTCTGAAAATGATTTTCCAGGGGTTAGAGTGATGGCCCTGAAGTTAAGAGGACCTGCTGTTCCTGCAGAGGACCTGAGTTTGCTTCCCAGCTCCCATGTCTTCAGACAGCTTATGAATGCCTGTAACAGCAGCTCTGGGGGTATCTGATGCCTCTGCCCTCTGTGGGTACATGCATCCACAGGCACTGGCATTCACCCATATGCACACAGTACTCACACACACATATACATGTACATATACATGAACACACAATAAAAACTTAAAAGT
The DNA here is from genome assembly GCF_949786415.1 of Peromyscus eremicus. Taxonomy (NCBI): domain Eukaryota; kingdom Metazoa; phylum Chordata; class Mammalia; order Rodentia; family Cricetidae; genus Peromyscus; species Peromyscus eremicus. Next base: position 80,674,847 of record NC_081431.1, on the reverse strand, counting down.
AAAAATAATAAAAAACTGAATTTCTCTTTGTATGTATAAGCTGAACATCTCAATCTGATTATAAACAATGCTCCAAAATTTGTAAGTTTTTGAGTACAAGTGACACCACAGAAGGAAACTTCCTAGCTTACCTCATGTGACAAGCATGGTTCCCAACACAAGCACGACAAAGGAATTACAGAAAATCATAGTAAATACAGTTTGTATTTGGAAAGGAGTCTTAGCCTCAACATATCTCATTGAATGAAAGCAAATGCTCACAATCAAAGCCATGTAGGTGAGGAACAGTTCTCAAATGTGGATTTGGAGCTGTTCTCTCTAGGCTCCAGTATTTCAGATAAAGGAGCATAAACCAGAACTCACCTTCTTGTTACATAAGGAGATTAGATGGCTGTCAAGAGCCTGTCACAGTGACAGGATCAGGAAAAGCATAGATGCACGTGAAGAGTCTCAACTCACTTTTGAAACATGTATAGAATCTATGAGCCAACAATGTTTTAGAACGCAATTTAATTCAGCATATACATTCATCCCACCATTTTTCTTCCAGTCTTGCATGCATCCATTTATCCATTCATTCATGCATCAATCATTCACCAATTTCTAAGTTCACTTGCAATAAGGAGTCCTCCCTCTTCTCTCCATATGTGTCTGCTGTCCATTGTTATAATGTTTGATAGTGCTTTGATTTTTTTTTTTTGTGTAACAAGTTATCATGTGCTTGTCTCATTCATTTACTGCTACAGATGGCAAATTTACCACTTTCCTAAGAGGCCTTTCCTTCCTAAGCTCAAAAGCTATATTCTGTTTTCTATATCCAAAGAGTGACTATCATTAGTTGTGTGTTATGTCATGTTAGCAAACAAAGATGATTTATATGTTCTTTTTTTGGTCCTGGAGATGAACTTGGCTTGAATATATGCCCTGAAGGTGTTATAACACTGACCTATATCACAGGACTGCACAGATTACTTTGTAAAGATAAAACACCTTGTAAGTTCATTGTAATGATGGTAAACATAGGAAATATACAATTAGCGGGGTTTGGGGGTACAGCTCAGTTATTAGGATGCTTGGCAATCAGGCATGAGTTCAGATCCTCAGCACCCAGGTACAAACCAGGCACTGAGGCAAAAGCTACAATACCACACAGTCTAGCTGAATCAGCAACAGCTTCAGTTTCAATGAGAGACCCTGTCTCAAAACATAAGGTAGAAAGCAATAGAAAATGACATCCAGCATTGACCTCTTTACTCCACATCAACACACGTGCGGATGTGCATGGGTGAATGGGAGCGCACTTGAGCACACACACTCACAGAAATAAGCAAGCACACTTCAGTATGACTCAATTTTTATTAAGCTCAAGAGCATTCAAGGTTAGTTCATTTTATTTGTAGACAGTTCTTAAGTAACTAAGCCCATAAATGAAGCCAAAGACTTGCATGCCATGGTGGTACAATCAGCTCAGCTGTAGGAATGGAGCAGGTGTGAACTTCAAGGTCTCCCAAGGCACTGAGCATGTGTTTTTTAAGGGTTGGGGGTGGGGGTAGGGGTGGTTATATAACATGGCTGTTTGCTCCTGAGTCATTTAATTAGTTAACTTTTGAGTGTTGTACCGAGTTATGCATATGTTTATAAAATGTCCTCTGTGTATTAAAGCTCACACTGTAAAGTTAATTTTAAAAAGTTGCTGTGGCCTGCTCTTCCCAACTTTTTTGAACTGCCACTGATTTTTCTTTCCTTAACTTTTCTCTCCCCAGCAATGCCAGTGCTATTTTTGAATATTCCGTGCTTTAAAAATTCATACACAGCATCTGGAGCTTGACGCAGAAATGACACCACAGACTTCTAATAGATAACTATGTTTGGCTTGTTAGATTAACCTTCGTGGGAGAGGTTTTTTCCTTCTGTCTGGCACCATTGGCTTACACATCCATAATAAATAACTATATTTATGCTCACAAGCTGATTGCTCAATGTCCACCATACTTGCCCCTGTCATAAATAAAGTTCATCATATTTTAGAATAAAAGTTTGGCTGAGTATATTGTAGGTGCATTGACTTATGCCAGAGACAAGGAAGTGGCTTGTTTTTTGTTTTTTTTTATTTCTTTTTTTTTTTTTTTTGGACCTTGAGGACACACTGTTTATGACATTTGTGTGGGGAAATTGAATTATTGAGAAAAATTTTGTCCTCAGATTTTGTAACCAGTTAAAAAGCAAGTACTGTTATAATTTACCCTAGTTGGAAGGTTTCAGAAATGAGGTCTGATTCCTGCTGTATTCCTTATTTGTAATAGGCCACCAGATACTAATGATAAGCATTGCTTGTTTACTCATATTGAGTGGACTCAGAGCAGCTGGTCATTTTTGCTTTTGTTTTCTTATTTGTGTTGTTGTTGTTAAATTAGAAGGAACTAATAAATAATGAGGCTGGAATTAATTTCTGGACTTGATTTTCTTTTTCAAATTATAACAATTCCAAGATTTTATTCCCATAGGAATGTCTGTCATACCAGTCCTAAAATTATCACAAACATGATCCAATTTCAGATGGAAGTCAAGCGTTTCACTACATCAGTTTGCTGTTCTAGAACTTTGTGTGTCCCAGCACTTTGATGGGTGTCCCAGAGCCCTGGGAGATTCAGACTTCTACACAAACAGATACAGCACAACATGGTGGTTGGAGTTGAAAATATTACCCATTTAGAAAATAAGCAATAGTTATAGGAGCTCCTGTTCCTTTCTACACGGGACATAAACTAAATTTAAAAAGCTCCAAGACAACATTGAGTAATATAAATGGTCTTGTCTTCAGAAGTGAAAATAATGAATTCTTGTTCTGTATCTGCTATGTGCACAGGAGTTTTTGTGCATGTGTGTGTGTTTGTGCGTGCGTGTGCATGTGCGTGTGCGTGTGCGTGTGCGTGTGTGTGTGTGTGTGTGTGTGTGTGTTTATGGTTAACTTGCATCATCATCTTCACTGTAGTTAGACCACCTAGGAGACACACATCCAGGTGTGTCTGTTACAGTGTTTCTAAAGACTTTTAACTGAGGGATGGTGACTTACCCTGATAAATGCAACGCCATTCTGGGGTCCCAGAGTGAATAAGAAGAGAAGACAGTGAAGTTGAGCTGAGCACAACATCTACCTCTCTGTATCCTGACTGGGTCTATGTGAGCAGCTGCCTTCCACACCCACTTCTATGATTCCCTGTCATAATGGACCCTTGAAGCATTAGTCTAAGTGGGCCCTTCCCTCCTCTAGTTGTCTTTGCTCTGTTATGTCCCAGCAATAAGAAAAACAACTAATCCCCTGAGGCAGAGAGCAGGCAGCCACACTTCTAAAGCTTCCCATTCTTTCACTTACTCAAACTGTTTCATGTCTAGAACCAATCACAGCAGTGTTCTCTCTCTCTCTTTTTTCCAAGGTACCTATCCCCACTGCCCATGGGACAAACAGTATCATCTCTCTGAATTACAATACATGCAGCATTCAATTCATCCAGCCCTAGTGCCAACGTGTGGGCACTTGTCAGCAGCTGTTGTGCAATGACTTCTGCATTCCCGAGGTGGAGCAAAGGCACAGCAACAGAGACAGTGGAGAGCTCACATCCTGAACCACAGGAGGAAGCAGAGAGAACTCACTGGGGATGGTGGAGGAGTTTCAAACTTCAAAGCCTGCTTCCAATGACAAACTTCCTCCATCAAGGCCACACTTCTTTATCCTCACCAAACAACAACAAACTGAGAGCCATGTATTCAAATATTTGAGATTTATAGGTAGCATCTCATTCAAGCCACCACAAACCTGTGATGGCTAAGGAAGCTCCATTTTGTGCTAGGCATCCATTTTGGTACCTAGTAGCTGTTTGTTTCTGACTCACATTCCTGAAAGATAAGTTTCCTGCAACTCTGACTCCTTGATGCTCACCCAGAAACATCCAACCATGACCATCTGCTTGTTTTGTTATGACCAACTGCTGATTTTGTCTTCTGTATCTTGCTTATGCAGGCATTCAAGGACTATTTTGATGTCTTCTTGACCATCTAATCTTGGAAGAGCAAACAACTCCTGTGGGTTTGCATTTAAAAACACTTCCTTCACCCTCTTTTGGGCTGCATGGCTCTGGTTTGAACGAGGGACTGTGGTCCTGCTAGCAGCTTTAATAAATGTGCCTAATTATAATCTGAGTTGTCTCAGGGTCTTTCCCAGTGGTCTTGAACTCCACAACAAACCAAAAGCCCAGTGCAGAAACTAGCACCAAGGAAAACAACCCAGTGATATTTCAATGACAACAACAAAAGATGTACAACCCTAGCAGGAATAAGTCTGTGCCTCCTGGAGATAGTTTCAGTCATTGAAAAGTGAAATCGTGGGCTGGAGAGAGAGAGAGCTTGGTGGATAAGAACACCTGCTGCTCTTTCAGAAGACCCGAGTTTAGTTCCATCATGACTTCATATGGCTCACAACCAGGTGTAACTCCAGTTCCAGGGGATCCAATGCCTTCCTCTGGCAATTGTGGGAACTGCACACACATGTCATGCACACACACAAATACATCTTTTATTTATGTGAAACTATGCTGACTCAAAGAAAACCAATGAGACAAAACCAACAAAAATCTATATAGTTATATACACAACAACGGGGTTAGAAAATATGTTTAATGTGAGCAAGAAGACTCAAGAAGAGATGTGGAAACTTGGATACAAACTGGTGGGAACTCTCTCTGAAGTGGATAAGGCACATGTGTGACAATACAGTCTAATAATGCATCCTGTAGGCCCTAGTTATTGCAAGACATGCCCTCTCCTTTACAGGGGAATGGATTATATCAATTCAATTACTATACTTGGAGAAAAGGGTTTTAAGAATATTCTAAAAACACTATTCAAAACTTTGATTCAATTGTACATTTGTCAATAATGGACAAAGAGAAGCCAAGAAAACCACAGATGGCAGGATCTGAACCAGTCATGTGGACAAATGTATATTCCCAGTGCTGTCAGATCCCATTCACCTAGGACACATGGCAAACATCACAATATTCCTTTGTATTGGCATTCCCCTTCTAAATAAAATAAGATGGACTTTCTTCACTTGGATAAGGAAGAAGATAGATTTACTGAAGGCAGAATGAATTCACAGATGCATGCAGAGTTTGGTTCTAAGTGTGTCTCTCCTCCATGATGCTAACTATAGTCCAATTGCACATCTGGGTACAGTCATTACAAAGATGATTGACTCATTTAATGAAGGTGGTGAAGTCTCATATTGACTATGGACATATTTCTAAGGGCAATTATGAAGGATCCATTGTCATCAAGACCTTCAGGAAGAAATACTGTAGAAACTGAAGATATGGTTTTAGAATTTCTGGGAACCACATCCTCGAGCATGGTGATGAACATACCATCTATAAGTAATCCTGGAGCCAAACAAGGGTAAGGGCTTTGTGTCATCAAGTAGCCGCGTGATACATAAAGAGAAGGAACTGGTAGTTGAATAAGATCCACAGGAGTTACAAAAAACTGCAACCCCCATCTCTTGTGTGTGTGTGTGTGTGTGTGTGTGTGTGTGTGTGTGTGTGTGTATGCCTACATGTTTACACATCTGTGTGGATATGTGTGTTCTCATGTAGGCACATGCACATAAAAGCCAGCTGTCAACCTTGGGTTTTGTGAAGCAGGCCATGTCCACTTTATTTTAGAAGCCAGGGTCTCTCATGAACCCAAGATGTTTTCATATTTCCATCTCTCCAGGGCTGGAATTACAAGCTTATGACCGAACACTGGGGAATTTTGCAAGGATGCTGGTGAACTAACTTAAGACCTCGTGAAAGTACAGTGAGCACTTTACTTTACTCACTGACTGAGCTGTCTCCCAAGGCTTAGTTGTTTTCAACTTTCTGTTTTCTCCCTTGATAGCCAGATAATCAATATTTATAGAGACCTGGTTTTAATAAGCACTGCACAAATGAGTGCAAAGTGAAAAGCCACATTACCAGCAATCCCGGAAATCTATTCAGAAAGACAGTTTACATGCTAATGAAAACACTTAAAAGTGTGATTCTTCAGTCGTCATTTTTCAAGGATGTTCTCGAAGAAGTGCTTCTCGGTTCTCAGTGTATGTTTAATTAACTATTTTCTTTGGATCTGAAGCTTTCTATGATATTTTCCACATGTCATTTCAAGGCACAGAAGCTCATGCTTCAAATAATCTGAGAGTTTTTCAAACCCTTTAAGGTCCTGTCCCTCAAGCTTGTCTGTTTAGGGAATCATAGGGATAATTCAGCTAAGTTGTAAAGAACAAAGGTTTTATCATTTCTAAGGCATCAAAACAGTTTTGTAAATAAAATGTTTGAGTACCTTGATCAAACCAAGATGGAATAAAAGATGTTAAAGATGGATAGCTTTCATAGTGTTGGAAGATGCTGTGCATGTGGGGTACTAGAAGCAAACTAGCATTAACATAATAATTCAGCTGTGGCCCCTTAATGCAACATTACAGATCTTCCATGTGAGATGTGATCATTGGTGACATACTGGCAAGTCAATTATAGAGTTAAGAAAACTTCTGTGATTGGTTCTGAGGACTGCTCAATAGGAGAATTCAATATTGTTACTGTAAACCTGGTAAAGAGCATGTCTCTAAGCAGGCTTTAATAGGGAAGCTACTGTTATTTTGCTAAGTTAAGGTATGCGAATGAAACCACCCTCTGAGTAATTGTATTAATACCTGGATTAGTGCCTCTATCAACTTTGGTCTGGAAGTTTCTTTTTATAGCGGGCAGCAAAATCTGTAGAGAATAATAATTCATCAAAATTTTAGCAATACAGTTGAATACTCAGGCCAAAATGGGACATGGATATCACCTGCTCCAAGATTGGGAAACACCCCAGAACAAGTGGAAAACTGAAAGGCTGAAGTAAGGGTTGTAATGTTATGGGGTCCTGTCCAAGACCTACACAATATTGGACCTGTCAGAATTCACAAATGGGAGGTGGGGAGAGGAGTTCAGGAAGCCTGGCCTGTCCCTAAGGATTTATGGGTGGTTAATGGTTTCTGAAGGAGGAAGAGACATTTTCTTCAGTGGGATAGCCACTGGTAAAGTGTCCATGCTCTCATAGATAACTGTTTTCCCATGCTTTTCTAAGAAACCCTAATGAAACCCAGTACATAATTAAAAATAAATACATGAAAATAGAAGGGGACATTGTTGGTAAGGTGGTGGGTATTAGGTGGAGAGAGGGGGACAAGAAAATAATAGGGTGAATTTGATTAAAATACCTTGTGCACATTATGAAAATATCACAATGAAAAACATCAGTGCTGAGAAGCTTTTGTAGGGCAAAGGACACAGTCAATAAGACAAAACGACAGCCTACAGAATGGGAAAAGATTTTCAAAAACTCCACATCTGACAGAGTCTGGCTGATCTCCAAAATATGTATAGAACTCAAGAAACTAGGCATCAAAATAACAAACAATCCAATTAAAAAATGGGCTACAGAGCTAAACAGAGAATTCTCAACAGAAGAATCTCAAATGGCTGAAAGACATTTAAGGAATTGCTCAACATCCTTAGTCAGCAGGGAAATGCAAATCAAAATGACTCTGAGATACTATCTTACATCTGTCAGAATGGCTAAGATCAAAAACACTGAGGACAGCTTATGTTGGAGAGGATGTGGAGCAAGGAGAACACTCCTCCATTGTTGGTGGGAGTGCAAACTTGTATAGCCACTTTGGAAATCAGTATGGCAGTTTCTCAGAAAATTGGGAATCAATCTTCCTCAAGACCCAGCTAGCCGGACAGTGATGGCGCGCGCCTTTAATCCCAGCTCTCGGGAGGCAGAGCCAGGCGGATCTCTGTGAGTTCGAGGCCAGCCTGGGCTACCAAATGAGTCCCAGGAAAGGCACAAAGCTACACAGAGAAACCCTATCTCGAAAAACCAAAAAAAAAAAAAAAAAAGACCCAGCTATACCACTCTTGGGCATACACCCAAGGAATGCTCCATCATACCACAAGGACACATGCTCAACTATGTTCATAGCAGCATTATTTGCAACAACCAGAACCTGGAAACAACCTAGATGTCCCTCAATTGAAGAATGGATTAAGAAAATGTGGTACATATACACAATGAAGTAATACTCAGCAGAGAAAAACAGTGACATCATGAAATTTGCAGGCAAATGGATGGAACTAGAAAGTAACATCCTGAGTGAGGAAACCCAGATTCAGAAGGACAAACATGATACATACTCACTCATAAGTGGATATTAGATGCAAAGCAAAGGATAACCAGACTGCAAAACACAGCTCCAGGGAGGCTAGCTAGCAGGGAGGACCCTAGGAAGGACACACAGATCACCCAGAAAAGAAGAAATAAATGAGATCTACATGAGCAAACTGGGTAATGGAGGGCAAAGGATGGGGGATACGAACGTATGGGAATGGGAGGTTCAAGCTGGAACAGGAATAGAGTGGGAGAACAAGGAAAGAGATACCATGATAAATGAAGATATCATGAGAACAGGGAGAAACAGAGTGCTAGGGAAGTTCCCAGAAATCCATAAGGATAACCCCATCTTAGACTACTGGCAACAGTTGAGAGAGTGCCTGAACTGACCTACTCTGGTGATCAGATGGCTGAATACCCTAACTGTCATCATAGAGCCTTCATTCAATGACTAATGGAAGCAGACACAGAAATCCAAGGCCATGTGCCAGGTCGAGCTCCAGGAGTCCAATTGATGAAGGAGAAGAGGGATTCTATTAGCCATGGACATCAAGATCATGATGGGCAAATATACAGAAACAATCATCCAAACTAGTGGAAATGCATGAACTGTGGACCAATAGCCAAGGAGCCCCCGTGGTACTGGACTAGGCCCTCTGGATAAGCGAGACAGTTGTTTAGCTTGAACTATTTAGGGGGCCCCCAGACAGTAAGACTGGGACCTGTCCTTAGTGCATGAGCCTGCTTTTTGTAGCCTAGTGCCTATGCTGAGACACTTTGCACAGACTTGGTGCAGGGAGGAGGGGCCTGGACCTTCTTCAACTGAATGCTACCAGGCTCTGCTGATTCTCCATAGGAGACCTTGCCTTGGAGGATTTGGGGATGGGGGATGGGTTGGGGGGAAAGGCTGGAGGGCAGGAGGAGGGAGGAGAGGGCAATCTGTGGTTGAATAGAAAATCTCTTAATAATTAAAAAAATGAAAAAAAAGAAAAACATCAGTAAACAGACTTTCTTGAGAATCATAGGTACACAAAAGCCAAGTGGTGACATACATCATCTGCTGCTAGTCTGACAGTTGAACATATCTCACAACATATGTGGGAAAGAGCTAAAAATAGGAGAAATACATGAAAAATTACCTATGAAGAATATACAGGGCCTGAGAGATGGTCCAGTGGTTAGAGGCACCCAATAGCAAATCTGATGACCTAATTTGGATCCCTAAGCCCCATACGGGAGAAAGAAGGAACTGACTCATGTAAGTTGTCCTCTGACCTCCACAAGCGCGAGCATACATGCAATGCACATGCAGGTACTAGCATACGTTCACAGGCACATGCTCACACACACATGCATACATGTATGCATACATGTTCCAAAAAGCAAATGATTAAATAAGTATAATAGAAGTGTTTTAAAAGAAAAAGAGAGTGTTGCTCAGCAGTATGGTTTAATTATTGCTTATTTTACTCTACTGCTAATGACTAATCAGACTATATTCTCACATAAATTCAAAACATGAAAACATCAAAAATTTAAAAATTAAAGCTTCAAAGTCTGCATAGTATCTATATTTAAACAGGCCATAAAATTTTTATACCTCACTTCTCTGCAAAGTCTACAAAATAATATAAGTATTAAGCAGATCCAGAAGATATAACATTAATATATAAAATCCAATTACTGCCATACATAGCATCAGCACAATTAACATTCTTATATTCTTATATTAGCAAGGCAACAAAACTTGATATTTTTCAATTTTTATCATTTTTTTATCATTTGTCAGAAATATATTCTTTTCTTATACAATATATCTTGATTACTGTTTCCCCTCCCTATACTGTTTCCAAGCCCTCCCCATATCCCATCCCCTCCAGATCCAAACCTTTTCTGCCTCTCATTAAAAAAGAACAGGCTTCTAGGAGACAACAACCAAACACAACAAAATAAAATATAACAAGGTAAAACAAAAACCATCACATCAAGGCTAGACAAGCTGGACAAGGCAAACCAACAGAAGGAAAGGATCCCAAAGAGCCAGCCCAAGAATCAGACCCATTCATTTACTCATTCAGGAGACCCATATAAATATTATGCTAAAAGCTATAACATATATGCAGAAGACCTGGAACAGACACATGTATGTCTTGTGCTTGCTGCTCCAGTCTCTATGTGTTCGTATGATCCTTGGCTCAGTTTATTCAGAGGTCCTTGTTCTCCTGGAGTCCTCCATCTCCTCTGGCTCCCATACTCTTTCCATCTCTTCCTCTGTGGAGTTCTCTGAAATCTGAGGGGAACGATTTGATGGAGATATCTAATTTTGAGCTGAATATTACAAAGTCTTTCTCTCTTTGCATAATGTCTGGATATGGGTCTCTGTATTTGTTCCCATCTGCTGAAAGAAGATTCCTCTCTGATAATAGTTGAATAAGGCACTGATTTATGAGTTCAGCAGAATGTCATTAGGAGTCATTTTGTTGATACTTTTAATTTTTTTTTTCTTTTTGGACCGGTAGTGTTTGGTTTTACTCTAGGTCTTTGGGCTATCTAGTCTCTGGTTCTTGGTCACCCAGACATTGTTGAGTATGGGTTCCATTTCATGAAAATGGGCATTAAATCAAATCAGACATTGGTTAAATACTCCCACAAGTTCTGTGCACCATTATCCTAGCATATCTTGGAAGCAAGACAAATTTTAGGTCAAAGTTTTGTGGCTGGGTTGGTGTTTACATGTCTCTTTTGGTAGTCTGCAGAGTATCTTCCCACAACAAGACACTAGATCATAGAGGTGAAGGCTCCAGTAGGCTCTGGTTTGACTTCTCCATATTCAATAAGTTGTGTGGTGTGTGAATGCTGTCAGCAATGGTGCCCTGTAGTAAATTTGTGGAGAGCAACACATTGTCTTAGCAACAGCCTGAGTTGCTTGGGGATTTCCACAGGACCACCTTTGCCAACAAGCCAATTGCATGTGATGCAGTCCTGATACTGTAAGTCTTCTTTGATTACAAGAGATACAATGTTGAGACTGTCAGCCCCGTTTTAGGAAACCTCATTAGAACTGCCTTCATGTATTTTAGGGAGTTTCTACAGCATGAGGTTGCTCTACCATCCCTCAAATTCTTCTCATTTCTAGCTGTTTCACCCAGAATGCCCTCCCTCAACACTATCTCCTCTTCCTTTCCCCACCTGATCCTCTGATTCAAATTCTGACCCTCCCTCAATACACCAATAAAATCTAATCCATTTTCTCCTCACAGGGAGATCCACATATACTCCCCCAAGTCTCTTCATCTATGCCTAATCTCTGGGTCTACAGATTCTATATTGGTTATCATTTATAAAATGGCTACTATTCACATATAAGTGAATGCAAACAATATTTCTCTTTCTCAGTCTGGGTTACCTCCCTCAGGATGATTTTCTCTAGTTCTGTTCATTTGCCTGCAAATTTCGTGATGTCATTCTTTTGAACAGCTGAGTAATACTCTATTTTGTAAATGTACCACAATTTCTTTATCCATTCTTCAGTGAGAGACATCTAACATGTTTCCAGTTTCTGGTTATTATGAATAGAGCAACAATGAACATGACTGAGCAAGTGTCCCTGTGGTTGAATGTAGTGTCCTTTGGGTATATGTCCAAAGGTGGTATAGCTGGATCTAAGGTAGATCAATTTCTGGGGAATTGCCATATTGATCTCCATAGTGGTTGTTGAAGCTTTCACTCCCACCAACAATGGATGAGTGTTCCCCTTATTCCACATCCTTGATAGCATAAGATATCACTTGTGTTATTGCTCTTAGCCATTCTGACAGGTGTAAGATAGAATCTCAAAGCAGTTTTGATTTGCAATTTCCTGGTGGCTAAGTATGTTGAACATTTCTTTGTTTCTCAGCCATCTGAGTTTCCTCTATAGAGAAATCTCTGTTTATATCTGCATTCTATTTTAAATGAGTTATTTGGGTTTTTTGATTTCTGGGTTTTTTTTTTTACTTCTTTATATATTTTGGATATTAGCCCTCTATATGTAGATGTGGAGTTCATAAAAATCTTTTCCTATTTATAGGATGTTCTTTGCCCCTTCAGTTTCATGAGGTCCCATGTATTAATTGTTTCTCTTAGGGCCTGTGCTATCAGTGTTCTTTTCAGGAAGTCTTATTCTTTGTCAGTGAGTTCAAGGCTGTTCCCACTTTCTCTCCTGTCAGGTTCAATATATATGCTTTTATGTTTAGGTCTTTGATCCAGTTGGACTTAATTTTGTGCATGGTAATAAATATTGATCTATTTGCATTTTTCTACATGCACCCATCCAATTTGAGCAGAAGCATTTGTTGAAGATGCTGTCTTTTTTTCAGTGTGTATTTCTGGCTTCTTTATCAAAAATCAGGTGTGTTCATAGGTGTGGGGATTTATGTCTGAGTTTTCAATTCAATTCCATTGATCAATGTGCCTGTTCTTATGCCAATTCTATGAAATTTTTTTCTGCTGTAGCTCTGTACTGCAACTAGAAATCATGGATGGTGAAACCTCCAGCAGTTCTTTGATTATTAAGGATTGTTTTAGCTATGGTAAGAATGAAAATTATTTTTGGGAAATGAATCTAAGTAAACCAAGCTCTTTGTTCAGCTACTTTATTCCTCTGGGATAAAATCATATCTACACAGCTTCAGTTCTGTTCTCATGCTTAGCTCCTTTCTTGCCTGATTTCTCTCTACTTTTATCTGTCGTCCCCTCTAAGTTCTATCTTAATTCTGTTATCTTAGTTCTGCCCCATGTTGGTCTTTCTTCTCTCATTCTTCCCCATCTGGCTTTTCCTCATCTTTCATCACATTATTCTAGTCCTCCATCTAGTTCTCCAGTCAAAATCCCCTCCAGTCAAAATCTTAAAAATCCTCTCTAATTCTCTGAGGTTTACAGTTATAAACCCAAGCAATAGCAATCCTCCCCCTCCAGCCAGGTCACCAGGCTTAAATTCCTACAGGGTCATAAAGACAGATAAGAATTTTCCTCAGGCAGTGACTGTCAGGCTTTCTTTTACAATCCAAACAGGGAGTGGTTAAAGGAGAAGGTCAACTGAGAGTCAATGATCAGTTAGTATATCAAAAAGGGAATTTATGTGTTCAATATACATTCCTAGAAGTGGTTAGGTAAGAAGTTAGGAGTCTATAATGTTAGTAAAGTTATATAAGAAAGGAGGGTCTCAGCTTGAATTGCACAAGAAACAAAGCTATCTGCTTGACCTAGGTGACAGGCTTTGTTTCCATAAGGGTATTACCTTAGTTCAGGAGATCGTTTGGCCTTGGATCCTTGATAGGAATTTTAGATAAGTACACTGTTAGGAGTTCTTGGAAGCACACAAGAAAATCATTGTAGTGTTATGCCCAGATTGGGACCCCAAAGATAACCACCACAGACCTTAGGTTCAGAATGCAACAGCATGGTTTATTTCTGTTTGTTTACAAGCTGCGGGCAGGGAAGCTTGATCCAAAGCACTCACTCGTCGTCGTGAGGCCAGGAGGAACTTACTTTTTCTTTGTGTGGCTAGCTTTTTAAAGGCAAAATCCACAAGCCCTTCAGGGGGGTTGGGGGAGTTTTGCACGGGTGCAACTCGGATTGGTTTATTTTTATCTCTGTTCTCTTTTAGTTGGGTGAGGGTATGTAACCTTTGAATTTACTGGTTGGTGGTTACAATTTATTACTTTGGGGGCAGTCCAGCACAAGTCCCAGGCTTTGTCCTTGAGCCACCATGGGGGCTGGCTGGCCAAGCACGTACTGCACATAACTCTAAGTTGGTGAGGGGCCCCAGAAAGTAAACATCTGGCTGAACTTTGAACAGTCAGAGTGCGTGCAGAAAGGGAGCTACTGCAAGGACTGTCTTTTGTTCATGGCCCTCCCAGAAACTGCTTGCTCAAGTCTCAGGAAACTGAAATTGAGGCCTGATCTCTGAGAGAAGACTGAGCAGCCTGTTATGGCATCTGCTTGGTCCTTTCAGTAGGAAACAGATAATTTGTATATATATATATATATATATATATATATATATATATATATATATATATATATATAAAAGCTAAAATATCACCAAGACTTCTTAAGCCATGGCTTGACTTTCAGAAAGGTCCTTGACCTTTCCAAGTAGTAGCTTTTGTCATAGTAGCTGGATTCCATTACATTTTTTTGTGCCCTGCAGCAATATTTTATTCTCACAGATAAATAATTTGAATATTCCCAAGATATTAATTCCAGTCAACCTAGTCTATACATTCAGGGAATCATAAGGAAGAGGTTTATATAATTCACAAATATTCTACGTGTTACATGGAAATAAAGTGGTTCTCCAATTATGTGATACTTACTTTTCATTTTCAACATGATAGCACTGAGAATTGCCATGGAGATTATTGGTTAAGCGGCAGTGCTTGAGGCGACCATGCTGATGGAGGAGAGTGCTGTTTGGCAGAAGAATCACTAGCCATAGTTACCTTTCTAGAGCTTTATTGGGAGAGAGGGAGAAAGAGAGAGACAGACAGACAGAGAGAGAGACAGAGAGAGACAGAGACAGAGAGAGACAGAGAGAGAGAAACAGAGAGACCGTGTGGAGGGAAGAGAACAGAAGGAGAGAGTGTGAAAAAGAGAGAAGCACAGAGGGCATGCCCATTTTTTAGGCTGGGATGCCTTCGCAGGCTGGTAATTAAGGACATTATCCTTGTAGAGATAAGCATCATATATCTGTGAGAGAGTTTACAGATTGAATTAATGGAGATGGGAAGACCCACTCTAAATATGGGTGACACCTATTCCATGAGCTGTGGTCTTGGACTGAATGCAAAGGAGAAAGAGCTGAACAGCAGCACTCATCATCTCTCTACTTCCTGACTGTGGATGTCATGTGACCCTCTGCCTTCTGCTCCTGCCACAAGACTGCCCCATTTTGATAAGATTGTACTTTCGAACTCTGAGCCAAAATAACCCTTTCACTGTTACAGTGTTTTATGTTTTAGTCAGGTCATTTGTCTCATGAACTTGGAAAATGACTAGCACAAATAGCCTTGACAACTATGAAGGAAAATATGAACACTGGAGAACACACCATTTACTTTGAGAATTTTTTGAACAATACTTCATAAAATTAAGTGTTTGTCTGAATCATGAATGCATGAATCAATGAAACAGAAAGCCCAGAAATAAGACTTAGATAAATATAGGAAACAAACACAATCAGCTAAATTGTTTTTACAAAATGAAAAGGGAAATTTAATACAGAAAAAAGTAGGCTGATTAACAGATTATATTGGAACACCTGGAAGCCCATAGATCAAAGCAATGGACTCAGATACAGACAGATCTTATACCTTACTAAAATAATTTAAATAATCACTGTAAACCTACATATGAGATCCAGAGATCCTACATATGAGATCTAAAAATCAGAAAATTTTTAGAAGAAAATAAAACAAAGATCTATGTCAGTTTGAATAGGGTAGTAATTTTATTAAAATAACACGAATCTGTTTAGATCTCTACAATACAGATCATGAGTTATGTTTTTCAGGATCTTTGCAATGTCCCAGATAAGTCATTTTGGAACAAATTGGAATACTAATAGTTACAAATTTAAAACATGAAAACACTTCTTTAAAAATAATTTTTACATAAATGTTTATGAATATGTAACTGTTATTATTTATTTATTTATTTTAAACCATTAATTGGTTTCAAGGCTAAAAATTACAAAGACTGACAACTAAGAAAACTAGTAGGTTCATTTGCATATATATGTATATGTATTACAATCAAGGTCTAATGGTTAAGGCCCCAGGACTTAGTACCTTGAAATAAACTCCTTGATATAATTACTAAGTGTTCCCTGGTTACAGAGATTGGTGAGCACCAGTGTTTGTACTACAGAGCACCAGAGAAAAAGAAGCTGCACAGAGAAATTTTGAAATCTGCAGAGAATTCTCCTAAAATATTCCATAGGCTCCTCACAATGAATTTTATGAGGAGACACTACTTAATGTTGGGAGAAGGACCACCTGAAGGTTGGAGGGACCTAGGTGCCATGCCTGCATACAAGGCTGGGAATAGTGCCCATTGCAACCAACAAAATCAGAGTCATAGATGATGGGGCATTGGATTGTGTTTGGTGCCACTCAGCTCATTTCTGATAATGCCCCTTGAAATCCAAATATAGAAGGGCCAAACTGTTTGCTAATTGCTAAACTTCACACTGCAGTGTACTCTAGACTATATACAAGTTGAAAAAGCTGACATTCAATTTGGCTGCAATTCAGTGGCTGATACTATTGCAAATGTTTAAACAGCACCATGAAGATATTTGATCTAGTCTCCAATTTATGGAACATCTCCTCCAAGAACAGCAAAGCACACACTCAAGTGCTCACAACATATTTATTAAGGCAGAAAATTTTCTAGAAAAATAACTTCATTTTCAGAAAAGCAAAACAGAAAGATTTAAACCATAAAAGATACCCTCCTTAACCTTAATTAAATTAAATTAGGTAGACATAACAGAAAGTTCCCCAATATCAGAAGGTAACATATTGTAATATTACTCATAAGACAAAAAGAAATAAAATGAAAAATAAAATAAACCTTGAATGGTTTAAAGATGAAAATACCAAATATCAAAAATCCTGGGTTGCTGCTCTTGCAGTTTACTAGGCAATTACACTTCATTTTTTTTTTTATGTTAGATGATAAAAATGTCTCAGGTATAGGTCCTCAGTTTTTAACCTTAAAAATTATCATAAGTGCTGCTAGGATAGGTATGTTTCAGGTCTTGCTGCTGCACTTTTAACAACCACCTTTCTCTGTCCAGTCTCTGTTCCAGCTCTTCTTCTCAGCTCTGTGGAGAGACCCTTGGTCTGCTAATGTTGGCTTTCCACATAGACCTAATGCTAAATTATTTCTTCTGATGTTTTCTAATACCAAACTTCCATTTCTTTAGAAAACTCCAACTTCTCCACTCTCAAACTCTAGCTATAGTCTTGCTATTTCTCTATGTCTCTGTGAGAGATGAAATTAGTCCCTTGATATACTTCTCCGTTTTTATGCTTGTCTACCTCAAGTCAGTTCTTCAAACAACAGGCAGAGAGATTCTGTTAAAGCAAAGGAAGTGATGATAACACTAAAACCCAGAGTTTCCCACAGTGGCTGCCAGTCTGCTGCTGCCTGCCTAAGACTTCCAGTGACAAAATATGTACAGTTTTGCAGGTGAGGTATAATAGTGGCTTTTCTGCTGCTGTTCAACTTTGGAGAGAAAGGATGTATTTTGGCTCATCCAGAAAAGATGCAGTCCACCACAGTGGAAAAGACAAAGCCGCAGGATAGGAAGTTGGACAGTCACATCCTCCACATACACAGGAAGGAAAGGGAAGAAGAGAACAGTGAGTGGGCCAGGAAATAAATTTTCAAAATCTATAACAAGTCTGTGCTTCCTAAATAGTCTGTGACCTTCCCAAACAGCGCCTCCACCTGGAGGCCAAGTGCTCAAACATGGGAGCCTGTTGAGGACACTTTATAATCAAAACAAAAGTATATTTCAAGGTGGAAAGCTGCATTGGCAAATAGCCCTGCACTACGGCTCTGTGTTTCCCAGAAGACATACTCACTGCACAGTCTCGCACTATCCCATTCTGGCTAAGATTTCCTGGAGAAAATACTTAATATGCAAATAATATATCTCAAGGATTTAATGAGACTAGAAGATGTCATGTGATGAAAGTCGATTGCCTCCCTGTAGAATATATGATTGTCCAATATGAATTTAATCTGTGTTAAGTACTTTAGAATAGCTGTCAAATGTATAAATGTAAAAATTCATAAGGCAGCTGCAATATTCCCACTGTGAGGTAATCCTCAAGCAAAGAGGTAAAGAGAAAGAGGAAAAGCTGAACAAATTGTTTTCCGCGCCACTCACTCTCTGTTTGGCACGAGGAGATTAAATAGATCGCTAAGTAGATACAAATGCACCAAGTCACAAAGTACTGGCTTTAAAAAAATTAAGGACAGAAAAACCAGAAACTTCTAATTTGAGTCTGCACTAGGGATCAGTGTTAAACCTCCCAACAGGGAAGGTATTTAATATATCGACCAAAATTACATTTCATCTTTGACTCTTACAGTCTTCATTTCCTCATCCTATTTTTAGCCTTTGCATTAAGCCATCCTATTTTTGAATATGATTAATCAGCAGCAGGAAAAGAAATTTTTTCTCTAAGGCTAAAGTTTCCTAGATTTATAATCTTCCAACCCTGACAAAAGAAGTTACATATATGTGATTTTAAAAAGAAAATTTACGTAACAGGTTTCCTTTTAGTTCTTTACAGAACCTGGCCTTAGGATCAGGAGAGATGGGCCAATGCTTCAGAGTACTTTTTGCTCTGGAAGAAGACCTGGGTTCATTTCCCAGTGCCTACATCAGGGAGCTCACCGCCACTCCTGCGGATGCTATGGCATCTCACATTTCACACACACACACACACACACACACACACACACACACACACACACCAATAATACAATCTGGCACTGTCCAGTGAACACCCAGATGTCACTGGATTATTTCTAAAAAGTATCAAAATAAATAGGCAACAGATGGGGAGACCGTTCAGTGGGCAATAGTGCTGACTCTGCAAGCATAAGGATCTGAATTCCAAATCCCAGAATTCCTGTTAAATGCTGGACACAGCTATGCATGGCTGTAACCCCAAGACGATGGAGCAGAGATAGCCAGATCCCCGGTGCTTTCTAGCCAGACAGCCTAGCTGAAACAAGGAGCTTCTGCTTCAGTGTGAGACCCTGTATTACAATAGGCTTGACAATGATAAAAGTAGACACCTGCTATCCTGTCCTGGTTTCTGACTATGTGTACATGGGGCACACATCCACACATTGACATGCATTACACACACACACACACACACACACACACACACACACACACACATTCTACACCCATATACATGTACACATAAAAAGTAATACCCAAATAAATAACAGTTAAATAAATAAAAATTTTAAATAAATAAAATTTAAATAAATAAACAAGGCAATAGGTAAGTGAAATCACAACAAAAAGAAAAAAAACCCTTGAGGCTCTTAATTGTCACTTAGCTGAGAATTACAGGACCCTCCCTTGTTACTCTGACTTTATCTTCTAAATTATCCTCACTACTCATCTGCCAAATACATCTATCTATCTATCTATCTATCTATCTATCTATCTATCTATCTACCTATCTATCTCTCATCTACCTATCTAACCATCCATATTCACTTACATATCATCTATATATCCATCAGTTACCTATTTATCATCTGTCTTTTATTAATCATCTATCATTTATTTACCCTCTATCTACTTACCTATCATCTATTTATCTTCTATCTAGTTAACCTATAATATATATTCATCTATAAACTATCTATCTACCTACCATCTATTTTCATTTATCTACTATCTATATATTGACCTATATATCTATCATCTTTTTATCATCTGTAATATATCTATCATTTATCTATCTATCTAATCTCTAAATTTTAAATTCATGACCAGTTCAAGCTGCATAGAAGTTATATCCTGGGAGCTGGAACTGGGAGCCAGCACAGTTACATAGTGCTTGTCTTCCAGAATGAGGACCTGAGTTTGATATTCCAGAAACCATACTAAATTAAAAAAAAAAATCAGTGCTCGGTGGCATATACTGATAATTAATTCCAGTACTAGAAAGTGCCAATACCTGGGGCTGTCTAGATAGCCACCTCATCCTATTTGTCAGTTACAGGCCAGTGAAAGGCCATGTTTTAACAACAGGCAATCTTAGATTATTGTCTGTCCTGCACATGTGCACATGTGCCCCTGCATATATACAAAAAACCTCACATGCACGCACATATACACACACACCCAAGAAGTTATCTGTTGGATAGTGATGTTTGTAGCTCAAATTCTGTGACCCTTTATATGGAAAGGAGCAGAGGAAGTGGAAAGGGAAGGAGCTAATGGTCTCCCTCCTGCACATGTGACGTGACCCTGGGGAGAGAGATGTTTTGTAGTTTTCTCTGCAGTTTTATAGTTGATTTTGTGGCTCTGTTTGTGTTTGTTGTGGATTATCTGAGTGGCACTCTGCCCTTCAACCTTCAATACTGGAGCAAAAGCTTTGTGAGTATGGGCTGGCATCTGGCGATCTCATCACATAACAGTGTTGGCAGGTCTGTGTTCCAGACCTGTGGGGTTGTACCTAGCAGATGGTGGATGTTGCCATGTGAGCTGCTACTGTATGGGGAGTCCTGGTACCAGCCAGTGGGCTTTTCCAGCCAATGCATGTCTGCAAGTTCACGTGAACAGAAAAGATGTTTCAGTTCATAGAATTTCTCTTCTTCAGATATTTGGATACTCAAAGTGAAAACTGAGGGCTTATCTCCACTGGGAAACAAAATCCAAATTTCATCCTTTATCTGATATGTGGTTCATATCTCTTTTGCGTTGGCAATGTCTTTTGTTTATATTCACCTCTCTCATAACTCTTCCCAGATCCACACCCCAACTTTGTCTTCTCTTTTTGGTTTTTAAACCCATCATGTCCAGTTTATGCTGCCATACACTCTTAGATATGCAGTCTATCATATCATACCCTCTCCTCCCAAGGCTCAGATGATAGAAAATTAACCACTGAAATTTTATCCAACCTTAATTTAAAAACTAAATCATAGTACCTTATATGATCTATTTTTTCATATACATTAATTGTTAACTGGATTTTTCACTGTTATAGCATGTATTAATACTATTAACATCATTTCTTTCAATTATTTAAAAATGTCCATCACTGTTATGCTAAAATGGATAAAAAGTTCATGTTTATTGTTCATATTTTTTGAAATATCTGAATAGAATAGTTGGAGTAATGTATGCTTACAAAATATAGAGAATTGCTATTTAAAATCAGAAAAACTTACATCTTTTTGCAAACTTTATGTATTATCAAGGATATCTAGTGTCTTAGTTTATTTTCTGTTGTGATAAAATGCCCCAGCAAAATCAGCTACAAGGAGAAATGGTTTATTATGCCCATAATTCAAGAGACAGGTCATTGTAGTTGAATTTGTCCCATAATTACTCAAACATTTTCTTAGCTGTAAATGAGTAAAATAACTAAATCATATAACTGTCCTTTACCTAAAGACTAGACAAAGAAAAAATCAATCTAAAAGAGAAAAATTGAGTCTTCAGCCTTCCTTTCTCAAGTGTTTCTAACCCCTTTGACTTAATCAGTGCTTTAAAAGCTTTTTCATTTGCCCTTTCCTCTTTAAATTTGGCCAAATTACTTCATTTACTTTTTCCTTGTTTCTTGTCCCACAGGTCATCAACACAGGGAAAATCTATGTATCTACCTACCTACCTACCTATCTACCTATCTATCTATCTATCTATCATCTATTATCTACCTGTCTCTCTCGCTGATTTATAATCTATCTGTACACATATTATTTTTCATGTATGAATCTTGCTGCCTATGATCTATCAATTATCTGTGTATCTTAATCTATTCATTGAGTAATCTATTTCCTCTGTCTAAAGTTCTGCAGTGAAGAGATGCAGAGGGAGAAGTACATTTCTGTAATTTCAGCCCTTAGGAAGACAATGCAAAAAGAACTGTAAAGTTATGACCAGCCTGGGCTAACTAGTGTGCAGCAAAACAGACTCTGTGTTTCTGTATTGTTCAATTTCCATCTCATTAGAAATAGTTGCAGCAGTTTGGTTAAATTTCATTGACTACAATTTCTTATTGGGGTGCTTGAGGGATATAAGCAGAAAAACTCACTTGTAGGAAGCAAAAGTTTCTTCTAAGTAACAGGTGACCACATA
The DNA here is from genome assembly GCF_949786415.1 of Peromyscus eremicus. NCBI lineage: Eukaryota > Metazoa > Chordata > Mammalia > Rodentia > Cricetidae > Peromyscus > Peromyscus eremicus. The sequence continues at coordinate 80,652,694 of NC_081431.1, read as the reverse complement.
CTTTTTATAAAAGGCTATGTGGATAAACTCCCCTATTTCGAGTGACTGAAAATAACATAGAATCTTGCTGCTAAAACTCCATGCTCTTAGAAAGAGTAAAGTAAAAACCTTCCTCCAAACCATTTTGTAATGCTCTTAAATTGAATAATTGAGCAAAATAGGACAAATATAATAACGTGTGTGATTGGAAAAAGCTTTAGGCCAGGACTAGTCAGCTGTGATTGATGTCCATCATTGCACCTTGGGGAACTTCAGCTTTATATGCCTTTGTACTCCTGCACATGCATCATCTATTGAAGACTGCTAAAAGGGAGGAGACCAACTCTGTGCACAAATTAAACTGAAGGAAGAAAAAGTCTGTATTAAACATTCAAAACACACAATCAAAAGGCTCGGGCTTCTGCACTTCATGACATTTTAATTTCCATCAACCAGTGCAACTGTGCACTTCCCACAGTGCAAAGTCTCATGAAGGGTATATTAATTAAGTCATTATGCTCTGAGAGATAGATATAATTATGCATCTCCTCAGTTATCAAAATTCAATAAGTTAGATGTTGGGGGTTTGGGGCTTTTTGTTTGGTTTTGTTGTTGTTGTTTTTGTTCCTTGTTTGTTTGTTTCTTGAGATAGCACTGGTGTTGGGGACCAAAAAAAGAAAGGCCATCTGAAAACAGAAAAGGGCACAAAGGGAAGAGCAATCAAGTTCTCAACACAGGGTTTCTGATAGGCTCTGCAGAGAGGAACCTTTGTCCTCTAGACAAGGATTAAGAACTCCAGTTGTACAGTGACAGCAAGGTGGCTAGGAATTTGGCCTGGTGGGTTATTGGTAATGTGCCCTGTGAGCACAAACACCTGTTTTACATATGTCAGCTAAGTGTGGCAGTGAGCACTTGTGATCCCAGAGATAGAGGGCAGAGACTGGAGGATTCTTGTCAGAGGAAGCCCAGCCATAGCCTGCTGGGTGAGTCCCAAGCTAATAAGAGACCTTGTCTAAGAAAGCAAGATGATCAGCACCTGAGGAACAACTCCCAAGGTTGAAGTTTGGCTTTCTCCTGTGGACACATACACACACATGCACGTGCGTGTACACACACACACACACACACACACACACACACACACACACAGAAATAAGTGTGCATAGACACATGCATACTCATGTGAGAGAAGACTGCTCTAAAGAATAGTCAAAAGGGAACAAAGACTAGAGAATTTTCCTAACATCTATTTCCATAAGGAACACTATATGTGCCTTCCAATTAGACAACTTAAAACACAGCAAGATAGTTTTAATTTTTTTTCTAATCTCCTTCTGAGAAAGTCAATCAAAACTGTCCTCAGCACGTTAATATTGGAAGCTTTTCACATTTATCACTATATTCTGTATAATAATACATTTTACCTGTATTGAAGATCAGAAAAACTGAACAACCATGAAAGAGGATTATATGTTATAGCCTCTTTTCTATAGAGGTTAGTTATTTCAAATGAGTCAACCAGCAGGAAAAAAAACACTGCCAGAAGCAATTGAGATAGAAAAGAGAATATTATAGTTGGGGGTGGAAAGCCCATTTTAATGTATTCTAACAAAATGGGCCTTATATCCGTGCATATTGACAGCATCTAATAAACGTCACCCAAAAGAACTTTGTGTGGCCTCTGAATTCAGAAACTAGTTTCTTTCACATATTAGTCAGGGTTCTCGAAGGGACCAGAATGGATAGAATAGATATATTTATTAAAGAGGATTTTTTTTTTTAGAGTGGCTTGCAGGCTGTGGTCCAGCTAATCCGAGAATGGCTGTCTCTGGCCTGAAAGCCCAAGAATCCAGCAGTTGTTCAGTCCATGAGATTGTTTGTCTCAGTCTTCCCATTCTGGGGCTGGTTTTTCTGACCTTTCCTAGAGAGCTGCTGGTCTTCAGTCTACAGTGGAAGCTAGACAAGTTGGTTCTAATACTGGCAAAGTAAAGCCTCAGGACCAGGCTAGATGAACTCCCCAGACAGAGTGAGGGCATAAAGGCAAATATCAAAAAATCACTTCTTACATGTCCTTTTATGTGGGCAAAAGGTGTGGCCCAGATTTAAGGTGGGTCTTCCCACCTCAAATGATTCAATCAGTAAAATCCCTTATGGGCATGCCCATAGATTTGGGCTTTAGTTGACTCCATATGTAGTCAAATGGACAACCAAGATTGGCCATTACATTCCACATCTTGGCAATAACTTACAGTATGAAGTAACTCATTTAAAAATTTTAGTTCTAGTAAACATTGGGTGAGATGTTTCTCTGTGATGTTTATTCAGTTACACACTCAGAAATGTCTTGCCTGTATTGCCTGTCCTGGATCTGTTTGTCTCTGCTTATGTGCAGTATGTTGGTTTTAGTCTTTTGTAGTGTTTAATCTCAGTCATTAAGAATGTAACATGCTCAATGTATAATGTATACATGTGTGAAACTGTCTTAGTTTAGCACATGACCTTGTATAATGGGAAATATGTATAAGGGTCGTGGAATAAAGCTTTTGATTTTTCCAAGTTCTTTTTTATTTATTTATTTTTTTTATTATTATTATTTTTTTTTTTCGAGACAGGGTTTCTCTGTGTAGCTTTGCGCCTTTCCTGGAACTCACTTGGTAGTCCAGGCTGGCCTCGAACTCACAGAGATCCGCCTGGCTATGCCTCCCGAGTGCTGGGATTAAAGGCGTGTGCCACCACCGCCCGGCCCAAGTTCTTTTTTAAATGTTTTATTTATTCTTTGAAAATTCATAAATATGTGCAATGTACCTTCATTGTATCTACCTCTCACTGATCACTTCCAATCCCATGAGCCCCAGCATCTTCTAACATGTCCTTTTCAACTTCATGTTATGCGCTTTTTTTTTTTTTTAGTCCACTGAATTAGAATCCTAAAGTTGGCATTTGAAGTTTTCCCGTAAGCTGAACTCATGACAGCTTCTGGTGCCCACATCAAGGGTGTCCCCAAAAGCTTGTCCTAAGTTTCTTAGGGGAATATGTCATACATGATAGATGTTTCAAGTTTTGATAACTGTGCAATTCGTCTTCAGATGAATTCATTAATCTTGTTTCTCTTGTTTGGATGTTTGAAAACAGTGGTAAAGAAACTACCTGATTTGAAAAACTTAAGGGTCTTAATTCCTATAAAAAGCTACTTTGTAGAACACATGTAGCACATAATTATTGCTAGCTATTGCCATGTCATGAACTATTATTTTTATGTTTTGTAACTTAAAAAAGTCTTGCAGCTGGGCGGTGGTGGCGCATGCCTTTAATCCCAGCACTCAGGAGGCAGAGCCAGGCAGATCTCTGTGAGTTCGAGGCCAGCCTGGGCTACCAAGTGAGTTCCAGGAAAGGCTCAAAGCTACACAGAGAAACCCTGTCTCGAAAAACCAAAAAAAAAAAAAAAAAGTCTTGCTTTAGAAATATTTCTGAAATTTATTTTTGAGGAATTGGTGATTGTGCACATGCTAAAGTGTGTGAATGGAAGTAAGAGAGCCACTTTTGGGAGTTAGTTTTTTCTTTCACTATGTGGATCTCAGGGAATGGAACTGAGGTCTTCAGGCTAGGTGGCAAACACTTTCACTTGCTGAGCCATCTCAGCTTTTCTCTCCTCTCATTTATTATCTGTCTGTATCATCCTTTTTCTCCCTTAAGGTGCAAGCAGATCTCTTTCCTCTGTGCAGATCCTCTAGATTTCTATGGACCCATCAGTTATATTTAGAGTTTGAAAGCCATTTGATTTTTAAAAAATTAAAAATTAGAATGAATAATGTGGCTGTTATATTGGGGTCATTGTTAAAAGACACTTGATAACTTTTTATAGTGAATGTCACATTCAAATATTCCAATCTCTTCCTGTACAACCCCCCTTGTTTCCTGATTATTATATTTTCTGTCTGTGTCACTTGTTGTTGATTTATAAGTCTATAGAGAATATATGTGTGTGTGTGTGTGTGTTTGTGTGTGTGTTGTGTGTGTGTGTGTCAGGGGTTGGGGCTAAAGTTTGTATGTGTACACAGATGGGTGCCCTAGCCTGTGTATTTGCACTTGTGCAGGTGGAGGCCAGAGATCAACATCAGGTATGTTCCTGTCTTCATCCCTTTATCTCCCACCTATATTACAGACGATTGCCATTTGGCCAGAGTTTTACACGGTATTGAGAATCCCAGCTCAGGTCCTCAGGTCTGATTGGAAAACAAGTGCTTTACCCACAGAGCCATCTTCTTAGCCCTCCTGTGACTGACTTTCATGGCTATCTTCAAGTCAAATGCTTCAGAATCTACCTTCCAGGTATCTGTTATGTACTCCAATATACTACACTCTTTCTTCTTCCCCTCTAAAGTGAGTATATAAATAGAACTGGAAGTACAGTTATTGGCTCCTGAGTATTCAAACACTAAGTCCTAGGGCACAACTATTATGGGATGTGTTTTCATTAATTCTTGGACTTGACTATCTTTTCTCTAAAAGCAGAACTTTGTATAAAGGGAACTGGATTCTTTGGATAAATATTTGTACAAAATATTTTTAATATGTATAAATTTTATATATTTGTATAAAAATGAACATGATCAAATCATGGATTCCCCAAATTTAGTGATGGGGAACTAAGGAGAATGGCTTGAGAGCTGGAATACCTTAGGAGATCATTCAGGCCTGTATACGTGTTTACAGGAATGTATGAAAGAAGGAGACCTAAGGTTCTGGGTTCATTGTTTATAGAACCTGAACAGGCAAGAAATATATTCTTCCCCAGAAAATGTGAGAAGTGGTTTAGTTTAGCAATGATAACCAATCCATTCTCTACCTTGGCCCATGTAAGCTCCGTTGAGAGAATAAAGAAATGCAATTCTATCACATGCCTAAATTGAAAATATGCAAACACTTCCTGTGACTATTAAAGACAATCCCTCTGTCATTAGGTAGCCTACAACTGGCTTAAGTAAGACTACTACAGGGTGGAGAAATGGCTCATGGGAATAGGCACTTCCTTCACTAACCTCAGGTTCTGTAGTGGAGGGGAGGAAATGACTCCAGAAACTGTTCCTGAGCTCATACATATATAACTGACACACATACTTATAAAAAATTATTCTTTAGAAGAAAATTAAAGAGCATTGCTCACTACAAGAATATTTTTCTTTTATTCTTAGGTTGGATAGTCTATCTGCAACTTTCTTTCTAAAATCAAGTGATTAACTCAACTCCAAGGTGGGAATGTGTTTTTGTTGGTAGAGTGCTTGTCTAACTTGCAAAAAGCCCTTGGTTTAATCCAGCACTGAATGAAACTACACATGGTGGAGCAAAACTGTAATCTCAGAACTCAGCAGGCAGAGGGAGGGAGATTGGAAGTTCAAGATCATCTTCAACTACATAGTAGGCTGAGAGCTTGACTCAAAATACAAGGTAGAAAGGAAGGTGGAATACCTTAGCAGGTAAAGGAGCTGACTGTGGAAGACTTGAATTTGGTGCTCAAATTCTACATAAATGCACACACACACACACACACACACAGAGAGAGAGAGAGAGAGAGAGAGAGAGAGAGAGAGAGAGAGAGAGAGAGAGAGAGAAACAATTGACCCAGCCATCCCTAGATATAGATCACCTGTCTCAAACAACAAACCCAATGCCAAACTCAAAGCTTCTATCAAAGCCAATAAAGAAAGGCCAATGGAGAAATGCCTATAAGTACACTATGGTGTCTTGTTTTTCTGGTTTCCATAGTTCAAACAAAAGTCACAAAATATTTAGACCATGACATAAACTACTATGCTTACCTCCCCATCCTTTAAGTCTGACATTTCCTAGGCAGAGAAGACAAGCACATCATCTGGATGAGCTAGCAGGCCCACAGGGAAGAGGCCAAGCTAGGATGTTTATAGAGGGTGGATTTACACTCTTGACATGGCTGTAGAGATCCTAGGCAGAGATGGCATAGGTATCTGACATGAGTATTTTATCATTTTTTTTGTTCTGCTCCCCAGGGACCATAAGGAAAAGACTGGCAAGCAATCAGGAGATTTTTCTGACAGCTGAGAAGACATATGTCTGTATGGGGAGGATGGTGGATGTACCCTTCACAGGATGCTTAGCATGCAGTATGTCCTAGCTCAGAGCCTCTTGCCAGTGCAGCAATGCAGCTTTGACGTTTCAAGTAACCTCAGCAGGAAATCTCATTGTTCTTTAGGGAAACTTTTATTATGGGCTGAGAACAGCTCCATATACATAGTACTCATACAAGACAGACATACACAATCTCCATTTGGACTCATTCATCATTTTTATTACAGGCAAATTATTCAAGCCTATAAGATATAATGAAAGCAATATCTTGTTAATACTAAAATGTCCAAGAGAGTACTTGGGGAAATTAAATAGACTGGAAAACATATGCTGTGTGTCTCACAAATTAGAATTTGTAAATAAATGATTTTTGTTTAATTGCATGGCAATTTACAGAGACATTTCTGGTAAAAATGATCATATCACCATCTTCGACAAGAATTTCACTCAGATTGAGCTATTTGGCTTTCTGGGTATATAGTTTTAGAAAACTTGCCATTAATCCTTATAATTTTAATCTTGCAAAATCAGAATCCTGTGTTCAAATTTTATGTGGACCAAATAAGTATAGTAAGCCATTCTAGTTGAAATGGTGAATCTCAGGTTCGGTGTGATACTCTGTATCCACAAATAAGGTGGAGACAGACAGCGTGGTACCTGGCATTGACCTCTGGCCTCCACACATGAGCTACACAAGGCAAGCATACCTGCAAACCGACACATGCACACACCACACACACACACACACACACACACACACACACCATCACTACCACCACCACCACCATCCTCACCACCACCACACCTGTGAACCACCTGACTAATAGATTAATCTTTTTAACACATTAATAAAACTAGCTTTCTTGAATTTAATTCTGTCAAATGTCCATTTTTAGACTATTCAAATGTTTCACAAAGATTTTGGAATGAGGATATTCTTGCCAAGAAGTGAAATTTTCATGAAATCATTTTAGATGCCCCATCATTTGAGGCATGTGAAGTTGTAAATGAGATAAAATTGCTCATACTTTAGTAATTTCATCCAAAATGATTATTCTCTCTTGTAGCCATTATTGACAAGAAATCAGAGATGTCTCAAGCTACCAAGTAATATGATAAATCGCCACAGAAGAAGAATATCATAACGAAAACACAGCTAACCGAAATATCTCTTGGTCCAGATTTTGCTTCGTAACTTCACTATAGGACACGCATGTAGTGAGAACCCAAATGGAAGGCATATCTTTGTGCTTATTCATATTCTCATGCAGGGTTTAGTTTTAGCTTTTTGCAGATTCTTTCTTGCATTTCTGTACTTAAATTAAGTCAGATTTCTTATCATCTTCCTCCCTCAGTACAGTTTTCATAGGACTAGACAGAAGTTGGAGTGCTTGACAATTACACGGTCCATCACTCAACCTATGTTCATATGCCCCCTTCTTTACCTATCACATTATTTTACAAGACCAAGATAGACTTTCATTCCATATAAATACGAAGGAGAAAAACATAAGAATGAATATTATGATCAGTCTTTTCTTCATCTTCTATCTATACCATATTTCTTGAGTATGTTTTATGTCACACACATGTACAGTTTCTATTGTAGTCTATATCTATGTGTGCATACACGTGTGTGTGTGTGTGTGTGTGTGTGTGTGTGTGTGTGTGTGTGTGTGTAGGCCAGAAGAGAACATCAGACTCCCTCAAGCTGGGGTTATCGGTAGCTGTGAGATTCCTGACTTGTGTCCTGGGCACAGAAAGAAGGTCTTTTGCAAGCACATGTGCTCTTAACTGCTAACCCATCTCTCTAGTTCCCCATATCTTCCATTTAATGTATGTATTCTGTATTATGTGTGTGTGGTGGATGCACACGTGTGTGGGTATTGGTATTTATGTGTGTTTGGAAGCTACAGGAGGATGTCAGGTCTAGATTAGTAGCCCAGCTTTTTACATGAAGACTAGGATATGAACTCAGGTCCTCAAGCTTAAACAACAAGCACTCCTACCCACTGAGGTATCTCTTGAGTTCCCTGATGTGTGCACTCCATGGCTAAAGAGCAGTAGAAGAGATTCACTGTAAGTGTGCTGTGAGATATTCCATATAGAAAACCACTATAGGGAAAGTGAAACATAGACACTACAAAAGTGAAGCACTAAGGCACTAAAATGTTGTTTCAGGTTTAATAGAGGCAGAAGGATACCTGTACAAGGGAAAGCACTGTGCATTAGACAAAACACCTATGTGGCAGGCCTGTTACTCTTCTTATCTAGCAATGCTTTAACATTAGAGCGCACAGGAAGACTGGCATGTTGCTATCAGAGTCAATATCTTCTAAGAAATAGAAAGGTCAGTCAGAATCTCAGATTACACACTGCAAGTCAGGTACTCTGAAGTCAGTTTGGTCATGCAACTACATTGGTAGCAAATGAGACCCTGATTATTGTGTTTAAATAATTAATACTTTGGTCTGAAGTACTCATAGTTTCTACTATTAGTTGTCATGAGACAGAATAAAACAATTCTGTTCTTGTTTATGAACTTTAAATATAGGCTTCAAATCTATAAAAATATTCATATTTGTTTCTGATAATTACTCGTACATTGGCTGTACTATTGAAAACCTAGGAGAAATTAAATCCTTAATTACAGGGCATGAAAGAGAAATAATTACATGTTTTATATTGACATGCACAAATGAAAAAAAATTAACCAAATAGCCTCAAATACCACCAATTCAGAGATTTTTGTAAAAACTATTTTTTCCTTTTATTTTTTTGGTGACATTGTGAGACATCCCTGGGGAGATGTTACACATATGTCTACTAATGCCAGAAAGGGAGCCCATGACAGGCTAAAGTAGAGATATCATCAAAGATCAACTTGGTGAACTAATGAATTTTATTGAGGTTACTTACAGAAGTATAGGTGAGGGGTTACTTACAGAAGCAGACATGACTCAAAGACAGATGCATTACCCAAACCCACCCTAGCATGTGTGACACTTTACAAAAGCTTGGAACTTGCAACACTTGAACAGCTAACAGGCACTTAACAGGTCAGGAAGTGTCCTTTCAATGTGTCTTAAAAAGCTTTTTGCCAAAATGGACTCTTTCCATCCCAGAGGACATGGATATACAACATACGCATATGCATGTGCATGTTTGCGTGTGTTCAGGAACACATACCTACACTAACATTTGGAAGACAGAAGTCAGCATTGGTGCCATTCTTCAGGAGCCATCTATCACATTTTCTGACATGGGTTCTCTCACTGTCAAGGAACTAAATGATTAGGCTAGGCTGACTGACCAGCCAGCTCTGTGAGCATGCCTGCTTCTAGCTCCTTTGCAATGAGATTACTCACATGTCCTGAGAATCATGAGCCAACATTTGTAAGGCCCTTCAAAGAGTAAGCTAACTAAGGAGGCTACATAAAGAGAACATGAGAGAACCCCTGACCTCAGAGTTCATTTCTGTCTCTGTGATTTAATTGACTTGTGTAGAATATTTCAAGGAAATATTTTAAGTGATGCTAGTGTGCTTCTGGAAGCACAGTGACTGTAGATAGTGGGTATTCTCATCTCCTATTTTCAATAGCAATGAGAGCAGTGCACTTCTTCTGAGAAGGTTCACGAGACAGGAGAAAGTGCTGACTGTGGCCAGATGAAACAAGGAGATAAAGGATGCAGACATAGTGTGGGAAAGGATTCCTCAAGACATTGATGTGTCCCCAAAGAGCTATCTATGACTTAATAATACGCGTGCTTCAAGGGAGATGAAAGCAAATGACCATGAATAAAGGGCAAAAGTTAATCGAAACACTATAGTAAATGGCATGAGTTACTGATGACATAGATAAGATAACATACAGAGTAGCAATGTCGAAAGTCAAAGGAAAATCCAGCCCCTTCAAATGGAAGGTTTTACCATGTCTACTTGTGCTGTTTTCTTAACTCTAAAAAACCTTCACCACGACCCAAGTCACCTAGGAGACTTTGCTACAACACCCAGAACTCCCATTGACTTAGCTACTATTGTTTATGTCACATGTGTAATGGTAAACCTCAGATTGGTTGGTCCCAAGATGCACTGGGAGAACATCTAGGCTGGAGGAAGAAACTCTATACAAAATGTAATTTCTAAATTCACATTTCCTCCAGCCACTCTGATAGTCTCAGCAAAAGTCACTGTGTGTCTCATACACACACACACACACACACACACACACACACACACATACACCCCACACACATATGTATATACACACACATATATGTAATGTATGTATGTATTTTTTATTATTTATGTGTATGTGTGTGTATATGAGAAGGTGGTTAAGGTGCCATAGTACACATGTGGCATCAAACTATAACTTTTTCTCCACCCATCTTGCTTTGTTTATTTAAGGCAAGATCTCTCCTGCTGTTTACCACTGTGCTGTATACTCTAGGCTAGCTGGCCCATGTGCTTCTGACTGATTTCTTGTTTCTGATTCTCATCTTGCTGTAGGGGTGCTGGATTATGTCTTCTGCTTCTATATATAAGTTTTACTTTTTTGTTTAATAATAAACATATATAAAGATATTCAGAGAATCCCTGTATAGTATCATCCTTTGCTTATATTAGAAATATATTAGCATGATAAATTTGGAATAATCACTGAAGCAGTATTAAACTATTTTTAATGGATGCTCTTAATTTTCTTCAGATTGCTTATCTTTTACATATTATCCTTTCTCTTTTTTGGAAATGTTTTTGAAATTTTAATTAAAATATAATTACATCATTTCCACCCTTTCTTGTCTCAAATCCCTCCCATGTTCCCCCTCACTCTATATCAATTCCATGGCCTCTATTTCTTTGATTAACGTGTATGTGTGTGTGTGTGTGTGTGTGTGTGTGTGTGTGAGAGAGAGAGAGAGAGAGAGAGAGAGAGAGAGAGAGAGAGAGAGAGCGCCTTAGGTGCAGGAGTTATTGTAGATGTATCTGTTGGAACTGGGAACCCCACAATAAGCTAATATCTACATTTTGACTAGTGTGGATTTCTGTAATGGTCTCAGACTACTGTAATAAGAAGCTTCTAAGATGAGATGTGAGATCCACATTTGGTATAAGGATACATTTTAGAATGAGTTTAGGGATTATGCTGGTATAGTAAAATGGTGGTGGTAGTCTTCTCTAATATCCATGACTTCCCTATCCCTGGGTAGCTAGCTAGATTTCCTATACCAGATATGATTTCCTTCCTTTTGACCTTAAGTCTAATTAGCCAAGATATGCATGTAACTATTTCTCCTTTAGGGATATTGTGCCATGCCTGTGACTGATGTGATTCATAGACATAACAGCTGTGTAGGACAATCAATTGCATTCCTCCCTTGGCAGCTTGCATGGCACTTCTGGTTCTATGAAAGTTAGATCTCATTTTTCCATTCCAGTGTATAATGATATATTTTAACTTCAGACTAGGGGGCACGACACCTCTAAATGCACATGTTGAGGTTCTAATACAATGTGCAGCAGAGCCATGGAAGTGGTGCCCCTACCATTACATTGGTGGCCTTCTGATGGGACGCAGGCCTAAGAGGAAACTCTTTTCACCATGTACGGAAACAGCAACAGATTCCAGTCATTACTCAAGAAGAGTCATTGCCACACACTGGGTCTGCCACCGTGTTGACCATAACACTCTTCTAATCTACTGTCAGTGGTGAGACAGCAAACATGGCTCCACATTGCCACCTTTGCATCCTTAGAATTAGATGTCCAAATGTCGCAGGAACTACTTAGGTCAAACAGAGATTCCAGGCCTAGGCAATGGAAACTTCAGGACTAGCTATCTTGTGAAGCAGATCTGTGATTTAATAGTTATTTTAATAGTCCTAAGCATAAAAGGTAAGAGAGAAAGAGAAGGATTCAGAAAGAAAGGAACATTCAAGTGTGGGTATGTGCTTTCGAAGGGAAAATTAAGGTATACCCAGTTGTGGGTACTGGCTCCTCGAGGGAGGATCCTAATTTAATTGTCATATTAGCCATATAGAGTACTTTGGTGACTCTCAAATTATACTGTAGAAGGTTACTAAGAAAAGTCTCTTGCCTTTTCTTTTCTCTCACTCTCTTTTATAAGATTGAACAAATAGTGATTTTGGAGATGCTTTCAGTAGAACTGCAATCTGATAAAGCAAAACCAAAAGCCATAGGGTTTTACTGTACTGCCTTTGCTAGTAAATGGGATTACTGGTACTTTTCCTTTAAAAAGTGCACATTTATGCCTGGGAAGGGAAGAAAGGTCTTCAGCAGAAGTTAACTGTTAAATTCTTCAGTGCTGGTAACAGACTTCAAGGAGATGTCTCGGGGAGGATCACCTTCTTTTCCATGTTCTCAAAATGCCCATGTTTCTATCCTGTCTCACTATCATTTCTTGTTTAAGCCAACTAATCTTTCACATTTTACTATAGAATCCCAAACTGTAGCTGTGTCCCGTCATATTCTCCTTATATGTGCTTGCTCCTCAGACTTACCTTGTTCTCTTATGACCTTGGCAGCTTGAATTGAGCAGTGGTCAAATGCTCCTTTGTAAGAATCTGTCTCATTTTTACTTGCTTGCTTGTTTTTATGACTATGCCTGGATGTGGTTTTTGAAGAAGTAACCATCTTCATCTGTTCTCATTCAGGATTCAACTTTTGGTCTCACAGCACAGTCAGTCTGTCAGCAAATTTATTTGATGTTCCCACTAGCAAAGATCTAGAATTGGAACGATCAGCAGCCTTCCACAATACTTCCCTGATCTAAATTGTCTAAACAGAGCTAAATCATCATCTTTCTCCTAGTAGTTCCTTTACTAATCGCCTTTGTCTCTCCTGTCTCCCATGTTCCTCCCTTCCAAAGAAGGTTTCATGTCAGGTTATTTCCTTTCTCAACTCCAAGCCTCCCTGGATTCTTATCTCAGGCTGAGTAAAAGCATTAAATTCTTCACATCAAATTTCAGAACTCTGCTAGAACTAGCTCTTGGTTTGTCCCTGATCAAATCTCCTGATGTGATTCTGCTAACTATACACTCTCTTTCTTTCTCTGTCTCTCTCTGTCTCTGTCTCTCTGTCTCTGTCTCTCTGTCTCTGTCTCTCTGTCTCTGTCTCTCTGTCTCTCTGTCTCTCTGTCTCTCTGTCTCTGTCTCTCTGTCTCTGTCTCTCTGTCTCTATCTATCTATCTATCTATCTATCTATCTATCTATCTATCTATCTATATATATATATGCTTCTCTATTTTCAAGGTTTCAGTCACCATGAGAAGCTACTTGAGGTTTGTACATACAGAGAGGAAAGGTTGATCTCACAGGTTTCCAGCCATAGAGTTGCTTGGCCTTCAATCTAGCCTTTGGCTTGTGATGCTGCAGCAATTTTTGGTGTAGAGCACATAGTAAGGAAAACCAGGAACTTTAGAGGGGTTCAGGAGTGGAAGGAAAGAAGAGAGGATAGGGTCTTACTAACCCTTCAAGGTTACAATTTCATGTGGTAAGATTACCAATGAAGATCACTTGGCAAAGTTTTGACCACCTCTCAGTTGCCCATGGGTGAAGTCCAAACCTTTAACACATGGGGTTACAGAACATTTATCCAAACACAAGAGTTGCAAATGTATTTGATTCTGTAGTGTCTATCCTCATAAAATAAGGAGCAAGGTGGTCATGAGCTCCTCAGTAAAATACCTGCCTCAGATTCAATGTTTTCATTTGCATTGTATCTAATACATATATTGCTAAGCCCATCAGCCAAGGTTGAGAATTACATGAAAGAAATAAAAACTTCTATGTGAAACAGATGACTTATAAATGGCTTAGTTCTTCAGAGTTTAATTCTCCAGGACCCATATAAATGGGTCAGAAGGCCACATACATCGAAACAAAACTGCCTCCTCTACAATACTGAAGTTAACATAGGAAGGAGCCCTTGTTGGTTTTCTGGTTGTGGACAGATTTAGTTTCCTATCTCCAGAAGCTTGTACTGAGCTTCTAGAAAAGGAAACCCATCTCTGTTGTGTGGACCCAGCAATGGTTGGAAAAGTTCTTCTCTCAGACCCTTCCACTACTTCTGGTGGAGTGAAACTTGGTGTCTTAGGGTTTTTATTTCCATGAAAAGATGGTTTATTTATGACATACAAAATGTAGCATGTTGTTTTAGTCATATTTCCTTTGCTTTGAGAAAATGCCCTGACAAAAGTAAGTTGAGAGAGAAAGGTTGGTTTTAGCTCACAGTTCCAGAGTGCAGTACATTATCACAGGGAAGACATTGCATCAGGCAGGTAAGGCATAACACAGTAGTAGGATAAAGAGGCTGGATAGTCACATTGCATGCATACTCAAAGAAGCAAAACTTGAATAGGAAGTAGCTGGTCTATAAATCCTCAAATCCTGGCCACTTGGCACTTACTTCCTGTAGTGAGGCTCCAAGTCCTAAAGGACTGACAACCTTCCTAAAAGATACCACTAGCCAAAGACCTAATATGCCAAAACATGTGCTTGTGTGAGACAGTTACAGCAAGAACCAAGTGGTATTATATCTAAAACACACACACAAAAAACCGGGTGAAGCTATATGAATACTAGGTTTCTGAATTTCCTCACTTGTTCTCTGCTTATCTGATGTCTTTTGGAATAACATTAGACAACTAATGAAGCAATCAGTGTTATAATGCCACCCTTGTCACTAAATAATTTCCACTCTCATTTAACTATGTAAACTGATAATATTTTCATATCTATTTATTTGGAAAATTTTTATATAATAAATTGGTAGTTAAAAACAAGGGGAAAAAAGCATTCATGTTGTTTGAGAAACTTTTCCTGGGGAGATACAACCCACATGTTTACTCATACGAGAAAGGGGACCTATGTTAGACCAGACCAAAGCATTGACTGCAAGGCCCAACTTGGTAAACCAATGAGTTTATATCAGGGTAACTAACAGATATATGGGTGAGAGGCTACCTACAGGAGCAGAAGTGACTAAAATAAATATTTGCATTACTAAAAAAGCCCACCCCAGCATAACCAAGCTCTTCCCCTGGAGCTCTGCACAGCTTGCAGGCAGTCTGCGAAGTATCTCCCCTGCAGCAGGGGTGCTGAGAGTCTCCTGCCTCTGCAGCTGTTTAATTCTTAGATCAAGCAGGGGAAGAGTCTTGGAGCACCTTCTAGCCTTTCACTTTCCAGACAGGCGACCATTTGTTTGTCTTCGGAGTTTCATGAGCCTCCCCTTTCTGATGGAAAGAATGGTCCAGTTCCCATTTCACTCCTATATAATAATGAATGTTTTGAATGCCTCACCTAAGGTATTTATTACATAATGTCATACCTTAACTTGCTTTTCTGGACTGTTCTTTATTGTAAATCCGAGAGTTGAATCATTTTCTAATCTTTCACTTAAGCAAGGAAAGCCTTGCAGGCAATGTTGTTTGGAGAGCACATCTAATGGCTTTTGGTGTTATTAACAACAACTGCTAAATATATTCTTTTATTCCACACTGAGGTCATTATGATGGTTTGAGTGACTGAAGATCTCCTCACCCTATAGAGCTCATTCATAATTATCTGGGGGGGGTGGAGCTTGAGAGATGACTTCACAGTAAAGAGTACATGGTGCTCTTGCAGAGAAGCTGAGTTCAGTTTCCAACAGCTGCATGACAGCTTAAAAAGATCTGTAACTCCAGTTCCAGGGAATCTGATGCCCTTTTCTGGCCTCTGCAGGCACCAGGCACACAAGTAATACACATACATATAAACAAGTGAGACTAATATAAAGCAAAATAAAACTAACTAAATTGATATAGAAATAGAATCTCCTGAAACAGTGACTAGGAAGATGGCTGAGCAGGTATCAGGGCTTGCTGCAAGAGCATGATGAGCTGAATTCAAATCCCAGCACCCGCATACAAAAGCTGGGTGGGACTGTGTATCAGCCTGTGTGCTAATTACTTTTCTGTCGATGTGATAAAACACCACAACCAAAGGCAACTTTAAAGACGGGTGAGTTTATTTTGGTGAATGTTACCAGGTGGTGAGCACGGTGGCAGAAGCAAGGACCTGAGAGATCACACCCTTAATAGAAAACACCAAGTAGAGGGAAGAACTGAAGGAAAGGTGAGGCTGTGCAGCACTCTCAAACCTGCTACCAGAGGACAAGCAGCCGGTAAGACCCACTCTGGAAATAGAATAGCTGTCAAAAACGAAGATGGAGGCCACAGTACAGTTACATTATACTTGATAAGAGATGATGAAAGGGCCTTAGGACAGTCCAGTGGGTAAAGTGCTTGCCTTGTATGCACAAGGTTCTAAGTCTGATACCCAGAGTCCACATTTAAAACATAATAGCAATAATGGCCATAGTGGGTTCAGCTAAAAACCTTCTTGGTTGGAGATGGTTCACTTCTCATTTATCCTAATGTGGTAAAAAGAGAGCTAAGAGATCTTCCAGTTCATTTTAATCTCGTTCACTACAGCTCTGCCTTCATGGCCTCATCTAAACCTAGTTATTTCCCAAACACTCCACTCTGCGATTCCATCATGTTGGGTCACAATGTCAGCATAACAGACTTGGAAGGACACAGAGGTTCAGACCATTGCTGAGACAGGACAGAAGAGCTAGTGCTCCAGTCCATTTTAGTGTGAAACAGAGAAGCATTTTATATGTATAGAATGCATAGTGTGGTGGTTAGCCTTGATTGTCAACTTGATAGGATCCAGACTCACCCAGAAGATAAAATTCTGGGCATTTCTGTTAGGGATTTTCCAAATTACTTTAGTTGAGTTGTGGAGACCAGCTTGAATATAAACAGAATCATTCCTTGGCCTGGGACCCAAGACTGGATAAAGAGGGAAACAGAGCATAAACTCAGCACCAGCATTCATTTCTCTGCTCTCTAATTGAAAATGCAATGTGACCAGCTGCCTCATATTTCTCCTGCTATGCCTTCCCAATCATGATGGACTGTGGTCTCAAACTGTGATGCAAAAAAGTCCCTTCCTTCAATTGACTTTGTTGGACATTTTGTAACAGAAATGGGACAAGTAATTGATACAGATACTATATAAAAATGCTGACTGAACCTGGGGAAGATTTAAGAAGAAATCACAAATTCAGCATCCTGAGAGGAGCATGTTTGGAATATTTCTAAACTTCAATATAAACACATGAAATATCCAGATGCCAATGGAAAAAGCCTTCTGCCGTTATATACATGAAGTAGCAAGTGATATCTCCACTCCAATTTAATCTAAGTGGGGAGGGAACAAGAATCTTGTTCAGTGGTGTTCTCTGCTACAGTCACAATAGCCAAAACAAGTTGCTTCACATAGCTTTTACATTAACATTATTTAATTAACAGGTAGTAGATAATTTCTTGAGGGCCATTTGTTTAAGATTAGGTTTAGATAACATTATAGCATATGTAGAAATATTTGAGGAGACTGAAGTAATTTACAGAAATTAATCTATAATCTAAAATCACCCAGGAAGAGTCTCAGTGAGAGATTGTCTAGCTCATGTTGTATTATGGGCACGCATGGGTGATTGTCTTGATCAAATTGATTGATGTGGGAAGATCCAGCCCACTGTTGGCAGTACAATTCCCTAGGGTTGGGTTCTAAACTATATAAAAGAGGAGAAAAGTATCTGAATGCTAAACATTATGCATTAATTTATCTCTGGTCTTGATTACAAGTATGATATAACTAGGTGTCCCAGTGTTCTGCCTTGACCTCCCCCAAATAATGGACTGTAACTTGGAATTGACACTGAGTAAACCTTTCTTCCCTAAGTTGTGTTTTGCCAGCATCTGTAGCATGAATCTTAGAAGGTCTTATTAATAAGATCAAACCTGAAGCCAGGTATTGGGGTGAATGCTGGAAGATCAGAGAAGCAGAACAAGCCACAGCTATCTCACCTCGCCAGTTCCTCAGCTGATCCTGTTTCCTTAGACTGGATGCCTCTCAGCTGAACTGTGCTACTCAAAAGCCTGAATGCTTAACCAGCCAAATGCTTCTAGTTTCTGGTCTTTATGCCTTATATATCTTTCTGCCTTCTACCATCACTCCCTGGGATTAAAGGCTCACTTCTTGGGATTAAAGGCATGTGTCACCATGCCTGGCTGTTTCCAATGTGACCTTGAACTTCCAATGATCTCTGGATCACAGAGATCTAGAGGGATTTCTGCCTGTGGAATGCTAGGATTAAAGGTGTGTGCTACCATTGCCTATCCTCTATGTTTAATATTGTGGCTGTTCTCTTCTCTGACCCCAGATAAGTTTATTAGCTTGCAAAGTATTTTGGGGAACACAATACCACCACAAGCATCATTTATCATAGCAATATAAATGATACTAAGATAGTGTACAATACTTATAACTTAGCATATAAAGTGAATTATTTATTTAGATTCATCAGCAGCTAAAAACTGTTCTTGAATTACACTTATTTCTCATTGCACTGTGGTGCATGCCCTTGATTATACACTGGAGAAGGGACAGGAGGGTCATACATGGTAATTGACAGAATTTCCAGATTGTTTCTGGGCTCCAAATCCCAATGAGATATCAGGTCTCAAAAAATAAAATGGAGAGCAATTGAGGAAGACAGCAAACATTGGATGCTGGATCTTTATGCATACACACATGTGCATATGAATATGTACACATATGTGCATATACTAACACAGAATTAATTATAAAAATGAGAAAGTATTTGCCAAGCCCAAGAAGAGTGCACAGGATAGGTTAGCTTTTAGTGAGCATAATGATTCAGTAATGCATAATAAGGAAGTTTTGGCAATCAGTTGCTCACCAGTATAAATTCACGTGTAGTAGGACAAGCCCATAGGATCAAGGAAATTGGCTCAGACTAGTAGCCAAGGCATGCACATAACATACTCCTTAAGAGCCGACCTGGAGTCTGCCTGAGGGCCTAGCAACAGAAGCTGTCAGAGTTCCTGATCATACCCAGCCAATGAGGGACAACCACACAGACTGGGTGCTGGGAGGAGGATGTATTAGGCCTTCCCTGTTATTGAATAAATGAGTTCATTATTTACTTTCAATGGACTCTTGGTGTCGGTGTCGTTGATGCTGAGCCTTCTCACCCCCTCATGCCAAGGGAGCCGTTAGAATCCAAGCAACATTCACTTACTATTGAACTTCATACATATCAAGGAAAAATATGACAAGTGTCAAGTCATGTGATTTTACACTGATATAATAATGACAAAGTCACTCGAACTCCACAGTTAAATAATGCTTGCAAATTCAAATTTTTATTTGTATTTCTTCATTTGATTGTATCTTGTACACTGGATATTACCCTAAAATTTATACATTGAAATCCACAGCCCATGCCAGAGGATTTGAAGATAGGTTGGGGTATAAAAAGCAGGGTATGGTCTTTCTGTGGTCCCAGCAGAGACATGAGGATCCTTGGGGCTTGTTGGCCAGTGATTCTTGATAAGTTGTGAGGTCTAGGCTAGTAAAAGATACTGTCTCATAAATAAGATGGACAGTGACTGAGAAAGACATCCAAGGTTGACATCTGTTCTTCAGATGCACATGTGCTCATGTAAACATGAACCTATGCACACAGGCATTCAATATCAAACACACAAACAATAAAAAATAAAGGCGGCAATAGTGATCTTGCTCTGATTTTCTTCAAATACACAGACCAGGGAAAGAAATTTCCACACATGGATATGGACTGTCTGCAGGATCCAAAAGGGGGTACACCTCATATACTCCATCTCATCAGTCCCTGTTTTGAAGTTTCTGCCTGAATAACTACGAAAGATAACTGTGGGTCTTTTGTCTGTTTTGTTTTGCTCTTCCTTAACACCCCCACTATACACTCTTTACTGTACTTTGTTATAACTCTCACTCCTTTCAATCATCTTTCGACTGCCCTTAGAACAAAGCCAGTGGTGTATGGGTACCTTGAACCAAAACTAAAAATGTAAATTGTGTCCAGAAGTTGGATTTATATGTGTCAAAACTGATCGGCCCAGCTCAACAGCCAGGGAACCTGAGCAGCTAAAAGGAAGAATGGATGATCAAGCTGGTCAGAAGTAAACAGCCTTGCATGATGGTTAATCTCTGTTTTCAGTTTGTCTAGAAGTACAGTTACCATGGAAACACACCTCTGTTTATGTCTGTGAGGAATTTTGTACATTGTTAACTGGCATAGGTCCATGCTCAATTCCGGTGGGACCATGCTGTGGGTTGTAAACTCTTTACATGGAGACAGCAAGCAGAGAGATAGCTCTCTGCTTCCTGACTGCATTTGCAATGTGAGCAGCTGCCTCCAGCTCCTGCCTTACTGGACTGTTTCTCTCTGAACTGTGAGACAGAATATACCTTAGTTCCTTACATTGCTTTTGTTGGGCATTTGGTTACTGCAGCAAGAAAAGTAGCTATGAACTCAACCTGCCACATTAAACAAAGAGGTATTGATTGATATGAAATGTTTCCTTGGTACATTTTTAATAGAAAAGCTCTCAGAAGAACCTGATATCAGACATGACAGTGTCCGTACCCTTAAGAAATCCTCAAAGGTATTTAAATTTGTGTATTTTCTCTCTCTTTCCCCTTTTGTCTCTCCCACCTCTCATGTCACATGGAAACATCTTAATTTTCCTTTATCTCAGATTGTTGCCAGGCTCTGCCTTCTCTGTTACTCCAAAAATGGTTCATTATTTTCTCATTTCTTTTATTTAATTATTCTTCTGTTTCTGCAGGTGCCCATGGAGGCCAGAAAAGTGAGTCAGATCTTCTGGAGTTGGAGCTACAGGCTGTTGTGAGCTTGAGTGATGGGAACTGAACTCAGGTCTTCTATAAGAGCAGTAAGCACTCTTAATCACGGAGCCATCTCTTCAACCCTTCCTCCTAAGAGAATCTAGCCAACTCATTTAATCTAATTCTTGAAGTAGTGATGGTCTTTAAATGCCAGGTGAAATTATTTCCTGAGTTCTAGATGCTGGTCTTCCATTTTTCTAGTCATCAAACCTTAGAGGCTCTAATAACAACCAAATTGCAGCAAACAAACAAAAAAAATTAACCCCATCTATTCACAATACCAGGCAGAATTTGTTTTTGATATTAGTCTTTATTTGTAATTTCTAATAGACAGAACCTTTCATGTCACCTTAAGTTCTACTCCCCATCACCGTCCTTAGGTAATCAAGCTCAAATTCTGGAATCTAGACATCTCTTGTGGCTTTTGATTTATGTGTTTATTTCTAGTTCCCCAAAGTAGTCAGTTTAATTAAGTGAATTAACCCTCTTCATCAGGATCTAAAATGATCTAAACTGTTTTTCCCCTACCCTATCCACCTCTCCATTAAAACTTTATGTTTCAAATATAATTATTAAAACAGAGATATGAGGCAAAGAGTGAGGACCTGGGACACAGGGCCATAGCCCTTAATTAAACTATTCTCTCCTTACTTCATCTGTAATTATATCAACTTACATTTTAAGTTATCCAATTATCAGTGTTAAGGGGAAAGGGAAACAGCATGAAATTGCCACCATCAGAAGCCTGGAGTCCCTGGTGGTTTTGGAGATCTTAACTCAGACCAAACTGGAGTTCCTGACTTTCTTAGTAAAAATAATTTCTGAGCAAGCAGTTTAGGATGAAGCAAAATTGCTGATTTCATTGAAGATATTTTAATATATGCTAATGCATGAGGATTAAAGAAAAAAAGATTCTTGTGTAGAAGAAAATAAGATACACAAGTAGGGATACAGGAGCCACCCTGTGAAGATGTCCAAGAGATACTGCTGCCTCTCTCTTTGGCTGTTGGACTCCAAATAATGAATCCCAAGGAAGAAAACACAGAAGCCTTTTTCCAGCCAGATGGAGGACTTGTCTCCTGGAAAAGAAGGCTGTACATCTGACAACTTGCTTGACCACCTTGCAGGACAGAATGGAGCCTGGAGAATGACAAGTCAGTGAAGGGTCAATCGCACTCTGACCAAGACTGCTCAGCTATGCACATTTCTTTCCCTAGTTTTAAACCCAAACCCCATGTTAAATCACAAATATGAGCTTGGCTTCTGGGATGGTGCCCCTACAGTTCTTTGTTTCCTTTTGTATTTGACCACATTGAGTAACTCTTCTTCTGCTGTCCACTGTTACTTGGTCATTCAGTTGGCCTACTGAAGGCAGGTGACTGGCCCTGGTTTTGAGAGCTGCTGGGCAATTGATGATAAGACATTTTGGAAGGGGTGGGGCATTTAACTCTAGCACTCAGATAAAAATAATCTAGTTTGTAAATGTAAAATATTTACAAACATGTTAACACTCATTCAAGATAATTTAATTGAGGAGATGGCATGCTATTTTATTGTCAAATTAACAGTTCATAGAAAAAATGCCATTCTTACCAGGTGTTTTGAGTATATTATTCCACAATGAACCCTTTTAGAATTTTTTTTTTATCAGTTACCTTACTGTAATTTTGTCCTAGGTGGAGAGCCCCATGTCAGAGTCTTCAAAGCCAAGGTTGGACATTTATTCTAATGTATTTATGTAAGACTGCCAGAAAAATGGGTCATAGAGACAGAATTAAAAAATAAGATCGTAATAGATTAATTCTGAAATTAAAAAATGTTTAAAGAAGGCAGAATTGAGATACTAGAAAGGGAATGGATGCCCAGTTCAAGCCTAGACCAGATAGTATGTCCCAAATTAGAAAAATCACAGCTCAATTCTGCTCAGGCAGTGGAAAAGCAGAGAAAGGGTGCTAACAGAACTGACTGTAATTCAGTATTACAGAGCTGCCCTCATTCTCATGTAATTCACTATGCATAGCAGCTCACTTTAACCACCCAAGAACAAACACTGACCAATGAGGATTGCCATCATTTGCATGGCAGGAATGGCTCCTTGGAAAGTTGCATGTGAAGATGCTCACACTCACCACTGGAGGGCTTTTCTGAAATACAGAGAATCACAGCATCACCCAGCCTACCCCTACCCTACACCTTGCCTCCAGGCATCCTGCTCTGTTCCAGCTTTCTCTGTAACTCTCATGGCTACTGTTCACTTTGGAGTCAACTAAATGAACCTGTTTTCTTTCAACCCTACTGTAGAGGACAAGTTCTTCCTCCCAACTCTTATCCTTCATCACAAAAAGTACCATAATTTTGAATTTTAGGATATTAGGGAAAATATTCTAGGATGCAATTTTGTTTTTTGGTGTTTAATAATTGAACTTTTATTATTGCAAGCTAATAGAAAAGAAACACTAAAAATTAGGCCTCTCTCTCTCTCTCTCTCTCTCTCTCTCTCTCTCTCTCTCTCTCTCTGATGCTGAGAACCAAAATCAAGGCAAAGCAATGGCCAAGCAAACACTCTACCACTGAGATAGATCTGTAACTTTAAGTCTCTCATTTATTTGTTTTGTGCAGGGTGATATGTATGGATTTATTTGCATTCCTCTACAAACAGCCACCCAGTTTGACCAGCACCATTTGTTGAAGATGCTGTCTATTTTAGAGTAGTATTTCTGGCTTCTTTATAAAAAAAATGGGTGACCATAAATGTGTTTATGTCTGGGTTTTCAATTCAATCTCATTGATCAATTTGTCTGCTTTCCTGCTAATACCGTATTTTTTTTATTACTATGGCTCTGTAGTGCAATTTGAGATCAGAAGTGGTTATACCTGTTCACCCCCTCCGGCGAAGGAGCCATTAGGACCCATCAACATCAGGTGCCTCAACAAGGATTACTGGCATGGGTTTTGAGCTGACTCCTGCAGATTATCCTTTATCCTCCATATCTAAGCTGTGCACCTCTCGACACACAAAATAGCACACGTAATAAAAATATAAAGGAAAGGTGGTTAGCCATTCATGTCCATGAAGTGTTCTGTTCTAGGTTGTTTGGGGGCAGAAATGGATGAAGAGGTTATTCAAAGGTGTTCTTAATGAAGCATACAGCTACAGAAACTGTCTTGCTGAAACTCTCCTCTCAATGTTTGAGGATGAAGCAGCAACTGACAATTACTTGCAGACTGTTATGGGGACTTGAGAAGTAGTTGAAATGAAGCAACCACGTATTAAAATCTCTTTTCCTAAAGTCTTTAATAAAGACATGAAGAACTTAACATAGTCTTTCAGGTTTATGAAGTAAACCTGGGACATAATGTTTTTCCATTGAATAAATAGGGGAAGGGAAGAAAAATGATTTGCAAAATTAGACTTCTTTCAATGAGTATCAGTGGGGAAGAAGTTATGTGAGGAAAATTTTTTAAAACTGAGAGAGAAAAGAGAAAAATGAGAAGGAGAAAGGAGGAAAAAATACAAATGGAAAATTTCAAATTTAGAAATAAAATTCAAATGAAAGCATGGTGAGAAACAGGTGCTAGTGTGCAGAACCTTTGTTCCTCAATCTTGGTTCTAGTAATTCCATGAACCCATTAACAATTGTTAACTTTGCATGTATTACACGAAAGGAATGTGGATTTTTGTTTTATTTATTTATTTATTTATTTATTTATTTATTTATTTATTATTTATTTATTCTATAGAAGGGACATTGTATAATGAAACAGAATGTCTTAATTTGTAGAATGTAGTTTCTTTTGAGAACAGTGTCAAAAGCAGCAACACAGAAATTATTCAGTGATATTCGTAAGTATTATACAAGAAATACACACATCTCTCGGTGTAGAAACTCAAGATAACATTTATTTTTAATAGTAAATATTTTTACCTTAAATTATATTGTATATTTCATTTTTAATGATGTAAATAATATATGTCTGTATGTGTTTGTGCACATGAGTCCCCAAGTGCCCATGGAAACCCCAAGTGGACATGGATGCCCTGGAGCTGGAGATATGAAAGGCTGTGAGTCTCCCAATGTGGTTGCTTGGAACTGAATTATATTTCTCTGCAAGAGCACTAATAATCAGTCTTCCTGTATGAGTCCTCTTTCCAATTCCCAGACAGAGAATATTTACATATATATATAATTTATTTTGTGGCAAGGAAGCATTATGGTGCCTGTGTGGATGCCCCAGTGATGAGAACAGGAGACAGAAACTGGTCAGGTAGGGCAGGGACCACAGAGTGTCAGCCCTGAGAATGTCTTTGCTGCAGGCCAGGACTGGGTGAGAATAGAACTTGGCTTCCTGTTGTCTCATACTTGAGTACCTCTGCCAATAGGCTATGTGTGTGACAGAAGGCATCTGGGCACTTCCTGGTCTGACCTGCATCTACCTGCCCATACCTCAGCCCAGCTTCAGGCACATGGAGTGACTGAAAGTAAAATGGCAGATACATCTGTACTGAGCAAACACTGTAAAGGTTAGGGGGGGGAGCAAGAAGGAAGAAAGTAAAAAAAAAAATGTTTGTGATAAAATTGTACAGTTCCACTCTTATATTGTCTTGATATTTCTAGTACATGTGTCATCACTTCCTGCACAGAAGTCTTGAATCATCAGATCACCTATGATTATCTTCCATATTCTTTTTTAAGCCCCTGCCCACTCCTTTTGAGACAGGGGCCCACTGTGTAAATTTTACTGGCCTGGAATTTGCTATATAGTACCAGACTAGCTTCAAACTCACAAAAATCCTCCATCTGTGCCTTCTCAGTAATTGTCAGATCCTTTCCACTTTGTTCTGGGAGACAGGGTCTCTCACTGAGAGGCTGTTGGTCTTGCTAGGCTGCCTTGCAATTTCCAAAGTGGTTGTACAAGCTTGCATTCCCACCAGCAGTGGAGGAGAGTTCCCCTAGCTCCACATCCTCTCCAGCATAAGGTGTCTTCAGTGTTTTTGATCTTAGCCATTCTGACAGGCGTAAGGTGGTATCTCAGAGTTGTTTTGATTTGCATTTCCCTGATGATTAGGGATGTTGAGCAATTCCTTAAATGTCTTCCAGCCATTTGAGTTTCCTCTGTTGAGCATTCTCTGTTTAGTTCTATAGCCCATTTCTTAATTGGACTGTTGGGCATTTTGATGTCTAATTTCTTGAGTTCCTTATATATTCTGGATATCAGTCCTCTGTCAGATGTGGGATTGGTGAAGATCTTTTCCCATTCTGTAGGCTGTCGCTTTGCTTTGTTGACCGTATCCTTTGCCCTACAAAAGCTTCTCAGTTTTAAGAGGTCCCATTGATTGATTGTTTCTCTCAGTGTCTGTGCTACTGGTGTTCTATTTAGAAAGTGGTCTCCTATGCCAATGCGTTCAAGACTACTTCCTACTTTCTCTTCTAGCAGGTTCAGAGTAGCTGGATTTATGTTGAGGTCCTTGATCCACTTGGACTTAAGTTTTGTGCACGGTGATAGATATGGATCTATTTGCAGTCTTTCTACATGTTGATATCCAGTTTTGCCAGCACCATTTGTTGAAGATACTTTCTTTTTTCCATTGTGCACTTTTGGCTTCTTTGTCAAAAATTATTTGTTCATAGGTGTGCAGATTAATGTCAGGGTCTTCAATTCGATTCCATTGGTCCACATGTCGGTTTTTATGCCAGTACCAAGCTGTTTTTATTACTGTAGCTCTATAGTAGAGCTTGAAGTCAGGGATCGTGATGCCTCCAGAGGTTGTTTTATTGTACAGGATTCTTTTGGCTATCCTGGGTTTTTTGTTTTTCCATATGAAGTTGAGTATTATTCTTTCCAGGTCTGTGAAGAATTGTGTTGGTATTTTGATGGGGATTGCATTGAATCTGTAGATTGCTTTTGGTAAGATTGCCATTTTTACTATGTTAGTTCTGCCTATCCATGAGCATGGGAGATATTTCCATTTTCTGACATATTCTTCAATTTCTTTTTTCAGGGACTTAAAGTTCTTGTCATATAGGTCCTTCACTTGCTTGGTTAGTGTTACCCCAAGGTATTTTATGTCATTTGTGGCTATAGTAAAGGGTGATGTATCTCTGATTTCCTTCTGCGCTTTTTTGTCCATTGTATATAGGAGGGCTATTGATTTTTTTGAGTTGATCTTGTATCCTGCTATGTTGCTGAAGGTGTTTATAAGTTGTATCAGTTCCTTGGTGGAATCTTTGGGGTTGCTCAAGTATACTATCATGTCATCTGCAAATAGGGAAAGCTTGACTTCTTCCTTTCCAATTTGTATCCCCTTTATCTCCTTATGTTGTCTTATTGCTCTGGCTAGAACTTCAAGTACTATATTCAATAACTATGGGGAGAGCGGACAGCCTTGCCTCGTTCCTGATTTTAGTGGAATTGCTTTGAGTTTTTCTCCATTTAATTTGATGTTGGCTGTTGGCTTGCTGTAAATTGCCTTTATTATGTTTAGGTATGTTCCCTGTATTCCTGATCGCTCCAAGACCTTTATCATGAAGAGGTGTTGGACTTTGTCAAATGCCTTTTCAGCATCTAGTGAGATGATCATGTGGTTTTTTTCTTTGAGTTTGTTTATATGGTGTATCACATTGACAGACTTTCGTATGTTGAACCATCCTTGCATCCCTGGAATGAATCCTACTTGATCATGGTGGATAATTGTTTTGATGTGTTCTTGGAGTCTGTTTGCCAGTATTTTATTGAGTATTTTTACATCAATGTTCATGAGGGAGATCGGTCTGTAGTTCTCTTTCTTTGTTGTATCCTTGTTTGGTTTGGGAATCAGGGTAATTGTAGCCTCATAGAAGGAGTTTGGTAATGTTCCTTCTGTTTCTATTGTATGGAACAATTTAGAGAGTATTGGTATTAACTCTTCTTTGAAGATCTGGTAGAATTCTGCACTGAAACCATCTGGTCCTGGGCTTTTTTTGGTTGGGAGACTTTTAATGACTGTTTCTATTTCGTTAGGGGTTATTGGACTATTTAAATAGTTTATCTGGTCTTGATTTAATTTAGGTATGTGGTACCTATCCAGAAAATTATCCATTTCTTTTAGGTTTTCCAGTTTTGTGGAATAGAGGTTTTTGAAGTATGACCCGATGATTCTCTGGATTTCCTCAATGTCTGTTGTTATGTCCCCCTTTTCATTTCTGATTTTGTTGATTTGGATGCTCTCTCTCTGTCTTTTGGTTAGTTTGGATAAGGGCTTGTCTATCTTGTTGATTTTCTCAAAGAACCAACTCTTTGTTTCATTAACTTTTTGTATTGTTCTCTTTGTTTCTATTTTATTGATTTCAGCTCTCACTTTGATAATTTCCTGGCATCTATTTTTCCTGGGAGACTTTGCTTCTTCCTGTTCTAGAACTTTCAGGTGTGCTGTTAAGTCACTAGTGTGAGATTTCTCCAGCTTATTTATGTGGGCGTTTAGTGCTATGAATTTCCCTCTTAGTACTGCTTTCATAGTGTCCCATAGGTTTGGATATGTGGTGTCTTCATTTTCATTGATCTCTAGGAAGTCTTTAATTTCTTTCTTTATTTCTTCCTTAACCCATTGGTGATTCAGGTGGATATTGTTCAGTTTCCATGAGATTGTAGGTTTTCTGTAGTTTTTGTTGTTGTTGAAATCCAACTTTAGACCATGGTGGTCTGATAGAACACAGGAGGTTATTCCAATTGTTTTGTATCTGTTTAGATTTGTTTTGTGACCAAGTATGTGGTCAATTTTAGAGAAGGTTCCATGGGGTGCTGAGAAGAAGGTATATTCTTTTTTGTTAGGATGGAATGTTCTGTAGATGTCGATTAAGTCCATTTGAGTCATGACATCAGTTAAGTCCTTTATTTCTCTGTTAAGTTTCGATTTGGGAGATCTGTCCAGTGGTGAAAGTGGGGTGTTGAGGTCTCCCACTATTAATGTGTGGGGTTTTATATGTGATTTAAGCTTTAATAATGTTTCTTTTACATATGTGGGTGCCCTTGTGTTTGGGGCATAAATGTTCAGAATTGAGACTTCATCTTGGTGGATCTTTCCTGTGATGAGTATGTAATGCCCTTCTTGATCTCTTTTGATTAATTTTAGTTTGAAGTCTATTTTGCTGGATATCAGGATGGCTACACCCGCTTGTTTCTTAAGACCGTTTGATTGGAAAGTCTTTTCCCAGTCTTTTATTTTTAGGTAGTGTCTATCTTTGAATTTGAGATGTGTTTCTTGTATGCAGCAGAAAGATGGATCCTGCTTTCGTATCCATTCTGTAAGCCTATGTCTTTTTATAGGTGAATTAAGTCCATTGATATTGAGGGATATTAATGTCCAGTGATTGTTCATTCCTGTTATTTTTTGGTGGTGATGTGTGTGTACTTTTCTTCGTTGGAGTTTACTGCTGTGGCTTTATCTATTGCCTGTGTTTTCGAGGGTGTATCTGACTTCCTTAGGTTGGAATTTTCCTTCTAGTGCTTTCTGTAGGGCTGGGTTTCTGGATAAATATTGTTTAAATCTGTTTTTGTCATGGAATGTCTTGTTCACTCCATCTATGATGATTGAAAGTTTTGCTGGGTATATTAGTCTAGGCTGACATCCATGGTCTCTTAGTGTCTGCATTACATCTGTCCAGGACCTTCTGGCTTTCAAAGTCTCCATTGAGAAATCGGGTGTTATTCTGATAGGTTTGCCTTTATATGTCACTTGGCCTTTTTCCTTTGCTGCTCTTAATATTCTTTCTTTATTCTGTACGTTTAATTGTTTAATTATTATGTGGCGAGGGGACTTTTTTGGGGGTCTAGTCTGTTTGGTGTTTTATAGGCTTCCTGTATCTTCATAGGCATTTCCTTCTTTAAGTTGGGAAAGTTTTCTTCTATGATCTTGTTGAATATATTTTCTGTGCCCTTGAGTTGGTATTCTTCTCCTTCTTCTACCCCTATTATTCGTAGGTTTGGTCTTTTCATGGTGTCCCAAATTTCTTGGACATTTTGGTTCATGACTTTGTTGACTTTAGTGTTTTCTTTGACTGATGAATCTATTTCTTCTATTGTATCTTCAACGCTAGAGATTCTCTCTTCCATCTCTTGCATTCTGTTGATTATGCTTGCATCTGAAGTTCCCAATCATTTTCTCAGATTTTCTATTTCCAGCATTCCCTCTGTTTGTGTCTTCTTCATTTTTTCTATTTCCCTTTTCAGGTCTTGGACTGTTTCCTTCATTTGTTTCATTGATTTTTCTTGATTTTCTTTCAGTATTTTATTGTTCTCTTCCAGGACCTTTTTGATTTCTTCTAATTTGTTTGCCCTTTCCTCTAGTTGTTTACAGCATTCTTCACATTTTTTTGTCTTTTCCTCTACACAAGCCTCTAGCTTCTTCATGATGACATTCATAAGGCTATTTTCTTCTGCTTCTTCCAATTTCTGATGTTCAGGTCTAGGTGTTGGAGGAGGGCTAGGGCCTGGTGATGGTGTATTGCTATTCATTTTGTTGTATGTGTTTCTGCCTTGACATCTGCCCATCTCCTTCTGGTTCGTTCTTGGCCTTATCTGCACACTTGGTTCAGACAGAGCTGACAGATTCAAGAAGTCTCTCTCTCTTGTCCAGATGGGAGCTCTCTTGTCCAAATTGGAAGTCCGGGCAGGATGGGAGCTCTTGTTCAGAAGGGAAGTCCGGGGGAGGATGGGTGCTCTCCTCTCTCTCTCTCTTTCTCTCTCTCTCTCTCTCTCTCTCTCTCTCTCTCTCTCTCTCTCTCTTTCTCTCTCTCTCTCTCTCCTCCAGATGGGAAATCCGGGGCAAGATGGGAGCTGGGGGCCAGCCTCTAAGTCTCAAGAAGAGGCTTGGGGCTCAGGCCGATGGGCGTGGGGTCAGGGCGTGGAGACTGCAGGGTCTGCCAGGGGTCTTGGAGAAGGGGATCCTTCCCGGTGGGGCTAGAAGGGAACTTGCCCAGTGACCAGAACCTGGGGCCAAGTTGGACAGGTCTTCCCCGGAGTGGCTGGTGCCCAGGGATGGTGTTGGGGGCAAGTTAGGGGACTCACCTGTGCTTCAGGAGGGAAGTCCGGGGCAAGATGGGAGCTGGGAGCTGTGCTTCAGAAGGGAATTCCGGGGCAAGATTGGAGCTGGGGGCTGGCCTCTAAGTCTCAGGAAGAGGCTTGGGGCTCAGGCAGATGGGCGTGGGGGCAGGGCATGGAGACTTCAGGGTCTGCAAGGGGTCTTGGAAAAGGGGATCCTTCCCGGTGGGGCTAGAAGGGAACCTGCCCTGTGACCAGAACCTGGGGCCAAGTTGGGCAGGTCTTCCCCGGAGTGGCTGGTGCCCAGGGATGGGGTCGGGGGCAAGCTAGGGCACTCACCTGTGCTTCAGAAGGGAAGTCCGGGGCAAGATGGGAGCTGGGGGCCGGCCTCTAAGTCTCAGGAAGAGGCTTGGGGCTCAGGCAGATGGGCGTGGGGGCAGGGCATGGAGACTGCAGGGTCTGCAAGGGGTCTTAGAGAAGGGGATCCTTCCCGGTGGGGCTAGAAGGGAACCTGCCCTGTGACCAGAACCTGGGGCCAAGTTGGGCAGGTCTTTCCCGGAGTGGCTGGTGCCCAGGGATGGGGTTGGGGGCAAGTTAGGGGACTCACCTGTGCTTCAGAAAGGAAGTCCGGGGCAAGATGGGAGCTGGGAGCTGGGGGCCAGCGTCTAAGTCTCAGGAAGAGGCTTGGGGCTCAGGCGGATGGGGATGGGGGCAGGGCGTGGAGACTGCAGGGTCTGCCAGGGGTCTTGGAGAAGGGGATCCTTCCCGGTGGGGCTGTGCTTCAGAAGGGAAGTCCGGGGCAAGATGGGCGATATTTTTTACTATCTGTTGTGAGGCACAATCTTTTCTAATGGCATCTAGGATGGTGAAAAATTTTAAGTAGGCTTTCTACTCACTTTGTCCAGGTTCATCATTGTAACTAGAGTTTTCCTGCCTTGCCCACAGTCAGGACAAATCTTTGTCACCCGCCAGTCCCACAGCCGCTCAGACCCAACCAAGTAAACACAAAGACTTATATTGCTTACAAACTGTATGGCCGTGGCAGGCTTCTTGCTAACTGTTCTTACAGTTTAAATTAATCCATTTCCATTAAGCTATACCTTGCCATGTGGCTCGTGGCTTACCGGCATCTTCACATGCTGTTTCTCATCGTGGCAGCTGGCAGTGTCTTTGATACACCCTCATGGACTACTCCATGATCCTAAAATTTTCTTTATGTCCCCATAAGATACAGCTCCCCCTTCCAGCAGGAAGTAGAAAGAGAAGCTACGCCCAAATTCCCAAATATACCAAGCTGGCTTTGGAGATGGAATTGGCTCACTCCCTCTCTAAAGCCAGGCATATTGCTAAAAGAAAAGGTTAAGAGATTCTTGTGTCCCATATCAGAAGAGCCCTCTGATGTGGGACAATATTTTTATTTAAAACAGGTTGATTATAAATACAATCTTTTTCTAAAGAAGAAAAGGTGATATGATATAGATATGATAGGATAAAAGGGTAAATTGCTGAGCCTATTTTAAAGAGCAACAACTTGTTTAAAATGTTTTACATTGGTATAGATTTTAGTTTATTGATACAAACTTAAAGTTAATTTTGTTATACTGTGTGTTTATTTCTACTCTTGTTTAAGGTATTATGTTTGTAGAGCTCATTTAAAATTGTAATGGATAATTAAAAAATAGATTAATAATTAGTCATCTATGATAATCATACTTGTAGCCATGTTAGTTAGGTATACATAGATATATTTCAGATAGATAGGTAATCTTCAAATACTTTAAAGACTTACAGAATATGGCATTTAAAATATTTTAAAAATTTAGACTTTCTGGACAGTGAGACATGTCTGCTCCTGGCAGCACTGATTTACTTTAGAGAGGAGAATGGGCATTGAAAATACTCCATATGGAGTTTATCTTCACCTTGACAAAAATAGCCATTTGAGCAAGAAACTGTTCTTGCCTGGACTGCTTGACCCATAGAAAGGTGACCACTGAACTTTACTTGGCAAAATGGTCCTTCAGGTTCCTGCTTTGCAGAGGAAACTGCCAGACATTCTACAGGACACTGAGAAAAATGACTGAAAGACTCTAGCCCTGTGGGCTGAAGACAGCTGTCCCAACTTTACAAGAGAACTTTGGATGACTGTCCAGACTGCCAGCTGTCGCTGTCTACCCTGCAAGACTCCCAAAAGTTGCTTGCATCCTTCTCCCATTTCTCAGGTAGTATTATATCCTTCTGGGGTCTTTGATGTGTTTGAAGACTAGATAGTTATAATTTCCTCTGTTATGATAAAGGATGGGTTAGATATAAAACCTTAGACTCACAAATATAAGATAGGATATCTTCTTTAATATTTTAACTGTAATTCTTGCTTGATAATTGTTTTGTTATATATACTTTTACTATGTTAAAGTTAAAACCTTCCTTTTTGAAAAAGAAGAAAAGGAAAAGTTCTGTGGATATCACTCTGTATAAATAAAATACTGATTGGCCAGTAGCCAGGCAGGAAGTATAGGTGGGACTAGCAGAGAGAGAGGAAGAGGAGAGGAAGGTATAGGGAGGAGACATGAGCTGCCCTTCAGGGAACATCATGTAGAGGCAACAGATAAAGCCACAGAACATGTGGCAACATATAGATAAACAGAAATGGACTTAGTATAAGAGTAAGAGCTAGACAATGGTAGGCCTGAGCTAATGGCCGAGCAGTTTAAGTAATATAAGCATCTGAGTGATTATTTTATACATGGGTTGTGGCACTGCAGGGGCTTGGTGGGACCTGGAGAGAAGCGCTCCAGCTACATTGACCTAATTTCAGTATTGCTGTATTTCACAGAGTGGAGTTCAGAGAGAAAGAGAAAGATACTGGAGTGGCCAGAGAGAGCTGAGGAACAGTCAGAACAAACGGATACACATTTATTTACTCATTCTACAATCATAAATGAGTGTGGTTAAGGGTGCCCCACCCACAAATCACAGCAGTAGCATCCAAGATAACTGAAGAAATGACCATAAGAACCAACATGATAGAAAATCGAATGTTTATAAATATTGTTAAAATTACTGAAAGGTGACAGAGATCCTGAGTGAACACACCACTGGAAAATGACAGCATGTATTTTACGCATGTAAGGTAGTGTGGTGGTAAGTTTTGTGACAACTTGTGACAAGCTCAAATCATTTGGAAAAATGCAACCTCAATTGAGAAAGTACCCCCACTACATTTGTCTAAAGGTAAGCCTGTATTTCATTTACCTAGTCAATCAGTGATCCCAAGAGCGTGGTGCCACCCCTGGCCAGGTGGTCCTGGGATGTATTAGAAATCAGGCCAGGCAAGCCTTGAAGATGAAGCAATAGGCAGCACTCCTTTGTGGCATTGCATCATCTGTCTTCTCTAGGTTCCTGCCCTGCTTGAATTACTGTCTTGGCTTCCCTCAGTGCACGGTGATCCAGGACATATACACCAAATAAACCCTTTCCTCCTCAAGCTGCTTTTGGTCATAGTATTTTATCACAGCAATAGCAACACCAATTAAGACAGGTAGCCACTTTATTTACAAAGAGAAACGGTTCTATAGGTCTACAGAGATGGCTCCGTGAGGAAAGCACTGGCTTCACAAACATGAAGCCCTGAGTTTGATCCAGGGAACCCTCATAAACCTCACTGATAACCCTTTTGTAATCCTGATGGTGTGGATTTAGAGACAATCTGGCCAGATATTCTAGGTGAATCAGTGAGCTCCAGGGTTGTGGAGGTAGGGCTGGAGAAGTGACTCATTGAGTTAAAAATGTGGAAAGTGAAAGGATCAGTTGGAATTCTCAGAACACACGTGAAACTGTGCATGTATGTAGCTTGGGAAACTGGTCTAATGGGACCCTGAGAGAGGAGACTTTCTAGAACCTTGCAGGCCAGCTAATTTGACACAAACAATTGAAAAATGACAAAGATATCCAGTCTCAAAAAAGAATAAAGGGAGGACAGACACCTGACGTTGTTCTCTGTATTCATGTGTGTGCCATGGCATGTACAAATCCAATTCACACACACAATTGTACAAACACATATATACTCGTGCATGGAGATATTTTATATACACACATGGATATGGTGAAAGGTGATAGAGGAAGACAGCCAATGCCCTGCTCTGGCATTCATATTCATAGATGTTTATATGGTGCCCATTCATCCCACACATAGAAGTATCCAAAACACACACACACACACACACACACACACACACACACACACACACACACGAGTAGACAAACACACACAGACACAGTATCTGTAAATTATAAGAAACTTAGTAAGCCTGTATCCTCCTGATAAATGTTACTATTTATCCTTGGAAAAACAATAGATTTCATTCTTTTATATCAGAAATATTAACCACGTTACAGCTTCTGCTGTGGTACATAAACTAGAAGAAGACCCAGATCTTTGTAGCAGAAAGGTTAGAAAAACTCTCTTCTCTTGATGAATCATGAACTGGTGATATGTCTTTGTCCCACACAGCTCATGAGCTAAGTTCTTATTTTAAGCATTTATTAGTATTCAACTTAAAAGTGCTCTTCTAATTAAAATGCTACCCTCAAGAGGTATGGACTGATCATATTCTCAGCTGTCTATCTGAATGAATCAGATGAAAGGAGATGAGCCATGCAAGTTCACTTGTGAAATATTGTCTTTAATAGTCATGGTTCATCTTCAGGCCCCCAACCCAAAGATCAAACAAGTAGGTCCAGGGCCTAGTTTTTTCTGCCTGCTAATGGCCAGAGAGGTCCATGGGAAGCAGGTGGGGATGTTGGTCAAGGATGCTCAACTCCAACACCTGCCTGTTAAATAAATAACTAAACAACCCTTTGTCTCTTCATCTTATAACACTCACCCACCCCCATACTGCCTGCTAGTAGGCATGTTGACTTTATGATTACAGGCAATCTTCTAAATAAGTAGCTATTTTCAGATCAGATCCTGCCCTTTGTGGCCATTGCATTTGCATACTTCCTTGATCAATTTATTGGCAAAAAATAAAATTAATTAAGGTAAACTGACTATGTTTAAACTCACATGCTCTTTCCTGCTCTTACTTCAGTCAAACATATATGCATATATTCTTTCTCTTTTCCTCTCCCATTCTCTCCCTCCTCTCTCTCCCTCTCTCTCCTTCTCTTGCTCTCTTTTTCCTCTCTCTTTCTCTTGTACCCCACTGCTCTCTCCCCCTCAGTCAGGGGTAGAATATTCCTTTCTTTCCAGAGATTTAAGTTTAAAAACACTCAAAACCGTAGTTTTACTCTTTTGGTCAGAGCTCTGCAGAGAAGTAAATAGGTATATCATCTAACTGACTGGAACGAAATAACCAGATATGTGATAATATAACAGAAAATGCTACCCATTCTAATATACCTTAGATTTGAAAACAAAATTTTAATTATGTACAGTGACCAGTGAAGAAAGATTTGTAGTTCTGTTTTTTAACTTTTTTTCTTTACTCTTTGCTCTTTGAGCTTTCAGGGCGCCCACCACACAGCTTCCAAATAAATCACACATGGAGGCTTATTATTATGTATAAATGCCCAGCCTTAGCTTGGCTTATTTCTAGCTAGCTTTCCTTAACTTAAATTATCCCATCTACCTTTTGCCTTTGAGCTTTTTCCTTTTCTTACTTCTGTAAATCTTACTTTCACTTTTAATCTGGGCTGGCTGTGTGGCTGGGTGGCTGGCCACTAGCATCCTTTCTCTCCTTGTAATCTTGCTCCTTGATCTTTTCTTCCCAGATCTCTCCTCCTGTTTATTCTAGCTGTCTGCCAGCCCCATCTGTCCTCTACCCTGCCTTACTATTGGGTGTTTAGCTTTTTATTAGACCAATCAGGTGTTTTAGATAGGCAGAGTAACACAGCTTCACAGAGTTAAATAAATTGCAACATAAAAGAATGCAACCCATCTTTGTATCATTAAACAAACATTCCACAGCGTAAACAAATGTAACACAGCTTAAAATAATATTCCACAACATAGATGCAAGCCTTAACTGATGTGATTGTTTTCTACATAGCTACTGTTTAGAAAAAAATCAAGATCCAGAATAGATAACATGGGATGTAGAGAAGGCCCTATGGAGAGGATTCTTGCCAAAAATCTTGAGGGTCTGAGTTCAGGTACCCAACACTCACAGAAAAAGCCAGCTGTGGCTTCAACACACCTTTAACTCTAATTCTGTAGCAGGAGGAGACAGGACGGATGTTCGAGTGTGCTGGCTACCAGCCTAACTCAAAAATATAAGCTCTAGAGTCAGTGAGAGTCCTAGTTTCAAAGAAATAAGGTAAAGAGTTGTAGAAGAAGACAGCTGATGGTATCCTTTGTGAAGGAAGGAGTGCACATAGGTACATACACATACCACACAGAAACAAGCAGAAACACACACACACACCACTTATATAACACAAACATACAAATGCACACATGCAACACACATAAACAAATGATAAAGAAAACACAGCAGGAACAAACCATTTTTTGCCATTTGAGGAAGCTCATTATACATGGCTGACTTCCTTAAATGCCACTTAATATCCTTCTTGAAGCTGGTGTGTAATGTGGCCGTGAGTTAATAGTTTTAATTGCACATGGAAACTTAATTTTCTTTTCTTCTGTTTTTAAAAATGCATTCATATTTATTTTCCATAAAGACTAAAGAAACAAAGTTATTTTCAGAGGTTGACATTTGACATGTCATGTATATTAATTAACAAGTTTCATGACCCTTGGCCAAACTTTGCTTGTCTCTAAAATTCATTTTTTATAAAAAAAAATGAGAAAATGAAAAATTTCAAGTCTTGTTCTGTAGACCAAATCTCAGATTGGTTTTTCACTTCTGGATTCAATTAAAAGTCTGTTTACATATGAGGGATGCAGCAAGGATGGAGCCTTATATAACATCCCTTGATTGGCAATTAGCAATTAGCAAGTTGCAGGATGTTGAAGAGGTAATTTGGTGTAAGTGTCTAGGCCCAGGGCTGCCTGTCTGTTTTTTTTTTTTTTTTTTTTTGTCAAAGTTCTCAAGCACAAATCTGAAAGGAAAATGTTTCCAGTTCCGGGTTGACTCCAGGGGTGTTACTGATGATGATGATGATGATGTGTGTGTGTGTGTGTGTGTGTGTGTGTGTGTGTGTGTGTGTGTGTGTGTTTCAGTTAAAGTGAGAACCATTTCATCCTACATGGGATGTTGTGTGTGAGCAACAATCAGGCCATTTTGTAAAGATCTTCTATTTTTCTTTCTTTCTTTTTTTTTTTTTTTTTTAGATTCTGGACCTTATACCTACTCATGGCTGGCTGGAGAGATGTTTATGGATCACCTGACATTCTTTAACTCACTGCTTAGCCTAGCAACTGCCAACTGCAGATCCCAAACAAAAAACTTTTCAACCTTCACTGTCCTGGCTCTTCTGCTTTTCTGCGCTATAACTACTCCAGTATGTGCTAGTGGATGGTGAGACTTTTGGTTTCTTGGACCAGAGATACCCCCAGGAAACCTTAACCAAATAAAGCCTGCACTGTCTTCATCTCTCTTTCATTCTTGCACTATTATTGTATTTTAAAGCAAGCACAAAGATGTAATTAGAACACATGTAAAACTGTAACCAAGACAATTCATTCACACTAGGTTGGGTTTCCCACAACATCACGAATGAAGAAATCAATTCTTCTTTTTTATTGACATTACAAATGGTATGTGCCTAATCCAAACCATCAAATTAAAATAACCAAATCTATGGTCACATGACTCCCAATTTTTTTTTCCTGTGTGTTGTGTGGCTGAGCTATTGTCTCATATATCTCAGGCTAGTTTTTCATGTGCTATAATGCTGAGGATATCCTTGAACTCCTGATAATCCTACCTGCACCTCCCAAATACTAGAATTTCAGGTGTGAAGCAATACACAATTTATATCACCTTCATCTTAGAATTCATTTGCCAACCTTGTTTAGTATCCAAGTCATCTAAAGATATAGCCTAATTGTTTTGTCATCTCACTTCTCTCAGAGTTCCTTGAGACCACAGGACAAAAGTCTTCCTCCATGGTAGGTAGAAGCTATTACATAGTTGGCTGCATACACTTCTTGTCTAGTTGCAGGTTTTGTCTCTTGAGACCTAATAATATGCCCATTCTGGTGTTAAGTGCCTTTAATCATAATACATTGACTGCCAGGGTTTCAGTGACATCCTTGGCTACATAGAGAGTGTACATCAACTGTCAGCTTAAGCTCCAAAATATAAGATACTGTCTCACAAATCTGGAAAATGAAACAAAAGAGACCTACAAATTGTAGCCAAAAGGTGTTTCATCACACCCTGGAAGGTTCTCCTTTCTTTTTCTTATATAAAAATATATTTATTTTTTTAAATGTATATATAACTACATTTTGTGTTGAATATGTCTACCCATATTCCTCTACTCCCTATAAGTTCCCTTTGTTCCCCTAGATAATCTGGTTTCTGCTTTCATGACATACATACATAAACAATTTTATGTATTTATATAAAATCCAGTAACCACAAATGAGAGAAAACAATTGATATTTATCTTTCTGAGCATAATTGAACTTGCTTAATTATGATTGTCTGAGTTTTGCCTATTTTCCTGAAAATGACATGACTTCATTTTTATTTGTGCCTAAACATATGTGTGTATATTCACCACATTTTCTTTATCCTGTCATGTGTTGATGGAGACCTAGGTAGGTTCTATGATTTAGCCATTGTGAATAGTGCTGATGTAAACAGCATATTCAAATATCTTGTGTTATATTCATTGCAGTCCTTTGGGTAAAATCCTAGGATTAGTGTTGTTGGGTCATGTGTAAGATATAAGTTTAGCTCTTGGAGAAACTTCCCCACTTACTTGCACAGTGGCTAGATCATTTTACATTCCAAACAGTGGTTCTTTTGTGAGTTTTCTTACAAGCCCTCAAGCTTTATAAATTCTTCAGTGAACTCTGTTTGAAGTGAATCACCTGTGTGTAGCCACATGTCTGTCTCATAGAGTCAACATTTTATAGTATTCCATGTGATGTCCAAGTTATATCAATAAATGTCATCATAGATATTTGATGTGGTTCAAAACAACAACAACATCATCATCATCATCATCATCATCATCATCATCATCATGCATCTCTTGGCATTTTAGACATCCATGTGGTTTTACCAACTTGGTGACAGATAAGTTTTCTCAATGTAGTTTCCTGGAGTTCATTCAGCAGCCATAAAGTGGGTATTGCCCCCATTTTAACAAAAAAGAAAACAAGGTTTAAAACACCTCAGGGACTTTATACATAGCAACAAAGTTGGAGATTGTTGGAAATAGAATCCTGCCTCACATGTCTACTAACAGAAAGTCCAGATTCTGCTTCTATGAATATTTAGAGTGAATTTCTTTGCTTGGTGTATTAAAGTAAGATCTTTCAAGTCATTATTAATATGGCAGGCTCAGCAAGAACTGGGTGGGGAATTAACTGGTATTAAGAAATTCCAAAGAACAAAGAGAACATCTGACAAAATAACAAGAAAATCAGAAGTCAAGCTGAAATACACACTTTTCCCTTCTTTTGGGAGAAAAAATTCTAGGAGTCAGATTGGCCGCCAAAGATGAGCTAGCAGCCTGTGCATCTTAATGCTGTGAGGAACTGGAAAGTTATCAAGAGTCTTGCACTGTTAGATCCTCTTTAGTATTCTTGAATCTTCTATAAGAACAGTGATGTTGATGTGTGCTGACAGATGAGAAGTAAGCTGAAGCTAAAAATCACAGAAAACTGAGATCAAAACCTAGCCAATTCTACTTTATTATTTGTTTGATCTAGGGCAAGTCACTTGACCTGCCAAAATGGTCTTGTGTGTAATAAGAAAAATGG
Organism: Peromyscus eremicus; assembly: GCF_949786415.1. NCBI lineage: Eukaryota > Metazoa > Chordata > Mammalia > Rodentia > Cricetidae > Peromyscus > Peromyscus eremicus. The sequence continues at coordinate 80,611,857 of NC_081431.1, read as the reverse complement.
ATATGCCAGAGAAATGGAGCATGCTTAACACAAAATTCAAATTAATACATTTTATACATTATACAATATCATGAAGAGTAATTACAGTAAAGGTCAGAGAATCACCATTATTAGAAAGAACCACAATAAATGAATGAAAGTAAGAATGCCACTTTAATACAGTCATCTAAAAAGTCCATCTTCATGTATAGGACATGTTATTCTGGGCATTTCTTACATCACTTTTAGGAAATTTCATATCTGAAGTAGTGACACCGTGCAGCGCAGTTCACATTCAGATGGTCTGAATTAATGATTATTCATCATAGCCTGCTGATCATTATGACATTATTTCTGTTTTGGAAGAGGGCAAACTCAATCACAGTTCTATGAATATTTAAAGAATAATGCATAGCATATGTTATCTCCCCTTAGACTTATGAGTCCTGTCATTCTAATTCATTTCTTAAAGACTTATTTTGTTTTAAACTATAAGTACATCTGTGTGTGTGTGTGTGTGTGTGTGTGTGTGTGTGTGTGTGTGTATGTACGTGCACACATTTGCATTTGTATATGCACATGAGTGTGGATGCCACAGAGGTCAGGAGAAGGAATCAAATATTCTGCATCTAGATTTACAGGCAGTTGTGAATAACCAGACATGGTCCCAGGGACCACACTCAGGTCCTCTGCTAGCATCCTTTCTCAATTTTGAACTGTCTCCCCAGCATCCTCCAACTCATTTTAGATAGAATTTTAAGTGATATAAAGTATATAAAAATGAAGGAGATTAGAACATCAAATATTAAAATATACAGATAAAAAACAAAAGAGAAAGCAAGCATAATATTCAAAATGTTTAATAATAAAGTACATGTTTTTTAAAAATAAAAAAAATCAAAATTACTCATAATCTCAAGCTCCATATGCTGAATATTGATGAGAAAAATGTATTATAGTTTAATATTCATGGTTTTTTAATAAAAAAATTGTAACTATATTCATAGTGTTGCTTTTACTCATAACAGTATTCTATGAACATTTGAACATTTTATAATATACATTAGCAAATAAAGATGTTCAGCTGTAAAGGACAGAGAAATAATTCAGTGGTTAAGAGCATATATATTGCTCTTGTAGTGGACCCAAGTTCAGTTCCCAGCACCTGCATCAGGTGGCTCCCAACCACCTATAACTGCAGCTCCAGGACACTACACTCATATGGTACACCCATACAGACATCCTCTCTCTCTCTCTCAAAAATAACAGGAAAATAGAGATAAAATAAAAGGAAGAAACAAGTCCCAACACACACAAAAACAGAGATCAAAATTAACAAGTAAAAGATCAATCAGACTAAAAAAATGACAAACCAAAGCAAGGAAGAAACAAAAAGTCCGTAAGAACACCACTGAAGTAATTTTATATTGCCTAAATATTCCTGGGCATGGAGCCTGCCCTGGAGTATGGTTGATATACCCAGTGACACTCCATTGGAGAAAAGAGAAAACTGATACTCTCTTTTCCAGAGGGTATCATTTGCAAAACGCTTCTCGGTTAGGGTTAGGACCCTGTGTCCACTTCCCCTCTCAGTGCTGGGACCCACCTACCTTAAACCTGGGCAGGTTTTATGCCTGCTGCTACAGTTTTGGTGAACACATCAGTCCTGTTGTACCTGTTAGACACTGTTTCTTTAGTCTTTCATCACCTCTAGCTCTTCCCTCCTTCATTTCCCCATAGATCCCTGAGCCATGATTGGAGGGGATTTGTTGATGGAAGTTTCCCTGTGTCCTACCCAGTCCTGCAGCTGCTTATAAAATAATTACATAGAGGCTCACATTAATTACCAATTCCATGGCCTATTGGCTCAGGCTTCTTGCTAGCTAACTCTTACAACTTTACTAAACCCATAACTATTAATCTATATATTGCCACTTGTTTCATGGCTTTACCTGCATCCCATTACATGTTGCTCTTGGATGGCAGTTTGACATCTCCTCTTACTCTCCTTTTTCCTTTCATTATCTCTCTTGGATTTTCCTGCCTGGCTCCATACTGCCCTGCCATTGGCCAATGCAGCTTTATTTATTAGCCAATGGGGACAACACATGTTCACAGCATACAGAAAGACATCCCACAGCATTCCCCCTTTTCTGTCTAATGAAAAAGGAAGGCTTTAACTTTAAATTAGTAAAATCACATCTATTAGAACAGTTATCAAGAAGAATTATAGTTACAATATCTAGTCTACTTGTATTTGGCAAAAATAAAGAAAATACTCTATCATCTATCCTATATTTGTGAGTCTAAAGTTTCATATATAATTTATCTTTCACCATGGCTAAGGAAAACTATAATTGTAACTAGCTAGTCTTAACTCCACCAAATACCTCAGAAGAATATATTACCTGAGTAAACAGGAGGTTCATGGCAAACACCTTCCAAAATTCTAGAAATGACAGAGACATCTGGCTGCCTGGACAGTCATCCAAAGTTCCTCTGTAACATTGAAGCATTTATCTTCAGCCACCAAGTCTAGAGTCTCCCGACATTTTAGTGAAGCAGGAAATTTGAAAGATTATCTCACCTATTGATAAAGTTCATCAGTGGCTTCTCCCTGTGTTCTGCAGAATGTCTGGAGGTCTCCTCTGTGAAGCAGGAATCTTAAGGATCATCTCATCCTGTTTTGGCAAAGTTTAGTGGTCATTTTTCCATGGCCCCTGAATGTTCAGTTTATACAACATACTGTCAAGCAGTCCAGGCAAGAGCAGTTTTTTGCCCAAATGGATATTTTTGCCACAAAGAAAGCAAACCACATAATGAGTTTCTTCGATGCCCATCACCTTCTCTGAAGCAGATTGGTGCTTCCAGAAACAGACATGTCTCAATGTCCAGAAAAGTCTAAGTTCTTAAAACATTTTTGACTCCTGGCTAGCTCAGTCAGTAGAGCATGGGACTCTTAATCTCAGGGTGGTGGGTTTATCATGAAGACATGTTGGATTTTGTCAAAGGCATTTTTAATTGATTGAAATGATCATGTGAATCTTGTTTTTAAGTCCATTTATATGATTTATCACATGAATAGTTGAATCATCCCTGCATCCATGAAGTAAAGCCAACTTGACCATGGTCATAATGTTATTGATATATGTCTGTATTTAATTTTCAAGTATTTTATTAGGAACTTTGGTCTTCAGGGATATTGATCTGTAGCTTTCCTTTTTGCTGTTGTAACTTTGCCTGGTTTTTGTATTAAAGTAATCCTGCTTTCCTGTTATGAGCTTGGGAGTGCTCTTCCCCCCCTTTTTTTTTTAATATGTTACCGCATCTGGACCTGGGATATATTAGCCATAATGAATTTATGATAGTTTCAATCTCATTCTTTGCTATGCCTCTAAGTCTTGCTTTAATATTGGTCATCTGGATGAATCTAAAACAATGTCCATTTCTTTTAGTTTTTCTAACTTAATGGCTTATAGATTATTTAGTATATTTATTTTAGTATGTGGTATATTTTTTAGTATTTAATACATACCATTCCCCATTTATGATTCAGAAATGAGTTGTTTAATTTGGAGGAGTTTGTGTAATCACTAGATATTATTTTGCTATTCCTTTTAAGTTGTATTGCATTGTGATCTGTTAGAATTCAGAGTTGATTCAATAATTCTCTATTAAAATGTTTTCTGTTTCCCAGTATTTAGGCTCTTTTAGGAACCTTCCAGAGCTTGTTGAGTAGAACACACATTCTTTGATGTTTTGCTTGAATATATCATTTATTTATGAATATATACATATATGTTATTTCTAATTGATGTATGAAGTTGTTTAATTATTTGTTTCTCTGTTAAAGTTTAACCAGATGGTTTGTCTTTTGGAGAAAGTGTAATACGGAAATCACCCATTATTATTTAGTTGGAGTTAATCTGTGTCTTGAAGTTCATTTTTATTTGTGAAATTGATGTCCAATTTACGCAGTTTGGTGCATATATTTTAGGATTGTAATGTCTTCTTGGTTAATTGTTCACTTGATTAGAATGAGGTATCCTTCTTTACCTCTTCTGATTGATCTTAGTGTCAAGTCTATTTTGTCTGATTCTTAGGAAATGTAATGCCTGCTTGTTTCCTGGTTCTTTTTCTGTAGAATATTTTTTGCCCCTCTTAAGTTATCCAATCCCAATCCCAAGTGGTGAGCATAGATACATGAGCAGATTAGCAACACTAAATATACACAGTTGGATTATATAAATTATCTGTGTATATATAAAAGATACATATAATTATATGTATATAAAAATACATATGTAGGCCAAGCAGTGGTGGCTCATGCCTTTAATCCCAGCACTTGGGAGGCAGAAGCAGGTGGATCTTTGTGAGTTCAAGGCCAGCCTGGTCTACAGAGGAAAGGCACAAAGCTACACAGAGAAACCCTGTCTCAAAAAACCAAACAAAAAAAGTATGTATATTTATTATAAAAGTATATAACTTTTATAAAAGTTATATCATATATATATGAAGAATTTTTAGAGGGACATTGGACAAATTGGAGGGGACCCGAGGGGGAAACAAAATGATGAAAATACAGTCCTCAATAAGAAATTCTCAAAAAATTAAATATCATTTTGATAACAATATAATTACAACATTTCTCCCTTCTCTTTCCTGCCTCAAACCCCTCCATTGTATACCACCTCAATCCTTTTCAAATTCATAGTTATCTGCTGTTTAATTAAACATAAATATATAAATATAAAATGATGCAGTTTACTGTTACATGTACACACACACACACACACACACATACACATACACACATACACACATCTGTAATTTCAGAGCTGACCATTTGGTATTGAATAACCAACTTAGGGGACCTTTCCTAAAGAATACTAATTTTCCCGTCAGTATTCCTTAGCTGCCAATAGTTTTTTGTCTTGAGAATTCTCCTTTCCATATTAGTATGTCTGTTGGTGGTATCATTGTTCAGATTTGTTTAGGCAGACATACTATTTAGGTGCCATGGATATTAGCTTCTCTGCCATTTCTAGGAGACACAAATCCCACAGTATATTTCCTGATCCTCTAGCTCTTAGGATTTTTCTACATCTTCTTCTACAATGTTTTCTCTAAGCCTTAGGATCAGTAGTTGTTTTGTAGATGTAGTCATTAAGGCTAAAAACCCCACACTCAGTTGTTTTATACATTTTGATACATTCAGGTATTCTATAATGGTGTCTATCTATTGCAAAGAGAAGCTTCATAGGGAAGAGATGAGAACTATGCTCATCTGTGGGTATAAGGAGAAGTATTTAGAATGCAGTAGGGATTCTGCTGGTTTAGTATAGTGGCATTTGTAGTAGAGTCTCCTCTAAGACACATGACCTAACTAGCCCTACAGAGTTGGCCAGATTTCAAGCACAAACCATGATTTTTCTCTGGTTGAGGAGGTCCTAAGTTCTTTTTCTTCTTCTTCTTCTTCTTCTTCTTCTTCTTCTTCTTCTTCTTCTTCTTCTTCTTCTTCTTCTTCTTTTTTTTTCTTTGAGACAGGGTTTCTCTGTGTAGTTTTGGAGCCTGTCCTGGATCTCACTCTGTAGACCATGGTGGCCTTGAACTCACAGAGATCCGCCTAGCTTTGTCTCCTGAGTTCTGGGATTAAAGGTGTGCACCACCACCGCCCAGCAAGGAGGTCCTAAATTCTTAAGTTGTTACCACCAAGATATGAATGCCATCATTCCCTCTTAGGACTACTTGCCATGCTGGTTATTGTTGTGGTTCACAGGTGTCACAACTAGGTGGAACTACTGATTGATTCCCTTCTTGGCAGCTTTCATAACACTTTCTGTTACCATGAAAGCTAGTCCCCAAGAAGACATTTGGGTCAGAACCAAATGGAGTCTGCTGACTCCTGTGTCTGAAGAACATCCTATTTTAAGCAACAGGGATTTAACTTCAACCTCTAGGAGGCAACCAAAGGCAGCAACAGTAGCTTATAATATTTTGGCAGTCTCTTGGACTCTACTGAGCAACAATTCAAAAAAGGGCTTTCTTATGCCTGATGCTGGGGTTACTGTTAGACTAGCTTTAGAGGCACTTTTGAGCCTTTAAGGCATTACTATGCTAAATGACCTAGTTTCATTTAAACTATGTGTGCATATGTGTACACCCACTCTTCTATACATTATATGTAATTTTAGTTAAATAAGAATACTATGATTTCTTATGGATTTTTCAAACACTCAGTGTGATATTTACATCCTTCCTCCCTCCCCTCTATTGACCTCCAAATCTCTTCCCCAATTAATCTCCTTCCCCATTTTTTCTATTTTTCTCTGTGTTATCATTTGTATCCTGTTCATTCCCTCTAACACCAATCCTGTAGTCCCCTTTTACTTCACTAGTCTCTGTAGTTGTTTCAGGTTGTATATTCACATCTGAAGGTTTGGAGCTTGAAACCACAAAAGGGGGAGAACATGCAATGTCTCTCTTCTGGATTTCAGATATCTCATTCCTCATAGTATTTTCTAGGTCTATCCATTCATGTGCAAATTTTGTTTTTCTTTACAGATGAGTAATATTCTGTTGTGTCCAAATTTTTATTATACATTCATTATTGAAGGACATTTAGGTTATATCCACTTCCTAGCTATTGTGAACAAAACAGCATGTTCATGGATGAGCAACTCTCTATGGAGTAGGAAATCAAGTCCTTTGGGCATATGTCAAGGACTGGCATTGCTGGTAATAAGGCAGGTTATTTTTAGCTTTTTGAGAATTCTTCACAGTGATTTCACCAGTTTGAAATCCAGACAACAGATACAATCATTCTGCCCTTTATCCATGTGCCCCCATTAGAATTCTTCTCAGATCTCTTAGACTTTTGTTGTGGTTATTCTATTAGTATGGAACACATTCTCGATGAAAATAGGAATTATTTATTAGGTTGTTCTTTTAATAATGACTTGACGTTTTTGCATGAACATAAATGCTTTAACAACTTTATCTCTCTCTGCATGCACGTGCGTGCGTGCGTGCGTGCGTGCGTGCGTGCGTGTGTGTGTGTGTGTGTGTGTGTGTGTGTGTGTGTGTGTTTACAGGCCGAGGGAGAGAAAGTCATAATTCTTCCACCCTTAAAATTTTCCTTTGTGAAAAAAGATGGCATTACCATGTGAAATTCAAGCAGGGGCCAGGGATCCTAACCCAGCCTACCTAATTCAAACAAAGCACCCACCCCACACCATGCAGCATGGGTGGGCAGAATTCGGCCAAGCAAAGGAGGGAGCTGACCTCTTGTACAGCTGCAACACATGGGAAAGCAACCCCTGAGCTTCATCTGGTCAGCACAGCAGAGATGACCCTATTGATGAGCCTGAGAGATTGGGTCTGAGGGACAAAAAGAGAGAAGAAGGTCTACAAGAAACTTACCTGTTTTTCTGGCAGGTGTGCCCTGTGTTTGAGCAGGGGGAGTCTTCCTGAGTTGAGTGTTGGGACAAAGCAAATAATGGAGAGGAGTAGGTCAGGTTTGATGGTCTGTGGGATCCATAGGAGATATGAGCAGGCAGAAGATAAGCTGTAGTAGCTGGTATTCCATTGCAGTGATGAGGATTAGCCTAAATGATGGGGCCTGGGAGAATGACTGCTCGTTTCTTTCAAATTATATATATAATATTATATTATATTGGACCTACAAGTTCTTATTTTAAAGTCTGCAAATTAGCATTCTTATTTTTTTCAGGAACCTTCATCCTCCACCCTATGTAAAACAATATGTGCACAAGTAATAAGGATACATTCCGTGAGTATGGTAAAGTAAAAGAGAAAGAAATATATTTTTCTATTTGAGAATATTTTTTTTTTTTTTTTTTTTTTTTTTGGTTTTTCGAGACAAGGTTTCTCTGTGTAGCTTTGCGCCTTTCCTGGAACTCACTTGGTAGCCCAGGCTGGCCTCGAACTCACAGAGATCCGCCTGGCTCTGCCTCCCGAGTGCTGGGATTAAAGGCGTGCGCCACCACAGCCCGGCTCTATTTGAGAATATTTAATTCTTCATAGGCAGATTTCACCTGTGACATCACTATATACTTGGTATGAGTGTGTATGTGAGTGTGTGTGCAGGTAAGCATGTGTCTAGAACTAAGAGGATGATGTTAAGTGTTTTCCTCACTTGCTCTCCACCATATTTTTGATATAGAATCTCTTCCTGAACCTCGGCTCATCAGTTAAGCTAAATTGGCTGGCTAGAGAGCCCAAGAAGTTTGCCTGTCTCTCCCACTCTAGCAAAGACATTGTAGGCAAGCTCTCTGTGCCCAGCCTTTTATGTAAGTGCTGGTATTCCAAACTTAGGTCTTCTTGCTTACTTGGCAAGGATTTTACCCATTCAGCCAGGTCACCTTCTTCTACATATGTATTTTAAGATTGTGGTGTCTTGGGGGTAGTTCATTTTTATAACATGTAAAAGCCCCCTTTCTGTGAGTATACTACATATATTTTCCCTCACTGCTCTTAAGTGAACTGGATGCTGTTAAAACTGCCTAAAGAGCTTAGAAAATGACATCTTGATGATGTTAAGTGTAAATGAACTCAAACTACTTAGCTGAATTTTTCCTTTAAATTACCTGTGATTCAAAAAGTTAAGTGAAAATACAGTTGCAAATGCATTTGAAGATCAGTGATGTTGGATGTTTTGAATTTCAACCAGCACTGACTAATGCATTGATTTTGTCCATTTCCCCCAACTGGGGCCTGTACCTGCAATGTCAACCAAATCTTTTATCTTCACAGTCCAAAGTAACTTTCATGTGTAAATTTATTAAGTATCATTTGTGTGTCTTTCACTCTTCCATGAAATGTCAGAATGAAGGATGAATAATGTGGTAGGGCTGAGTCTAATTAATATGGACAGTATCCTCAGTTTGGAACAGCAACAACAACAAAAAGCTCAGCTGTGTGAAGCAAGCCATAGAACTTGTTCCTAAGAATACCTGTGGAGGCAAGGTTAAGCTGAGAGGTCACCAACTGGATCAGGCCCTCTGAGTGGGTGAGACAGTTGATTGGCCTGATCTGTTTGGGAGGCATCCAGGCAGTGGCACCGGGTCCTGTGCTCATTGCATGTGTTGGCTGTTTGAAACCTGGGGCCTATGCAGGGTCCCTTGGCTCGGCCTGGGAGGAAGGGACTGGACCTACCTAGACTGAGTCCACCAGGTTGATCTCAGTCTGTGAGGAAGGCTTTGCCCTGGAGGAGATTGGAATGGGGGGCGGGCTGGGGGAAGGTGAAGGGGGCGGGAGGGGGGAGAACAGGGAATCTGTGCCTGTATGTAGAACTTAATTGCATTGCAAAATAAAAATTAAAAAAAAAGATTAATTTATTGTGAACCTTATACTCAAGCTTTAACCCATTTTTTTTGTTAATACTATCACAAAATACAAATTCCAATTTATAGTGTATGTATGAAGAGTTGAAAGTCAAGGAAAGAATGTAATCAGCTTGAAGTCAAAGAGATCCAAAATTATGAAGTCAAAGGCAATGTTAAGAATGAATCATTCTGAACTATAATGGCCACAGGGAGGTAGACTACAGTCCTACTGTCATGGAAGTACATGCAGAGGAGGTGTGAAAGCTTGATTTTGTGCCTTTGTCTTCCATCTTTGAACTACATTTTTCTCTGTGACACCCTTACTATTCTTTCCTTGTATGCTATTTTCCTAAGACTGTGATTCTCTCCTGTGGTGTGTTTGTTTGTGTGCGTGTACGTGTACGTGTGTGTGTGTGTGTGTGTGTGTGTGTTGGATGCCTCTGTGTGTGTGTACACAGGTACACACCTGGATTTGTTTGTGCAGAGGCCAGGCAAGACTGTCTGCTGTGTTACTCTGTCACTCTTTGTCTTATTATCCTGAGATAAGGTCTTTCACTGAACAGGGTACTGTGCTAATCCTCAGCAACTAATCTCTAGCAACCCCATGTTTCTGCCCCTTCCATTGTGGAGTTCCATGTAGCAGGAATCTTAGAAGGTCTTATTAATAAAATCAAACCTGGAGCCTGGTATTGTGGTCAACACTGGAAGATCAGAGAAGCAGAACAAGCCACAGCTTCCTCACCTCACCAATTCCTCAGCTGATCCTATTTTCTTATCCTGGAAGACTCTATGTCCTCATCCAAATGGATCTCAGCTGAACTGCTGCTCAAAAGCCTAAAGGCTTAACCAGCTCTAGTTCCTGGTTCTCATGCCTTATATACCTTTCTGCTTTCTGCCATCACTTCCTGGGATTAAAGGCATGAGTCACTATGCCTGGCTGTTTCCAGTGTGGCTTTAAACTCACAGAGATCTGGATGGATTTATGCCTCCAAAGTGATAGGATTAAAGGCGTGTGCTACCACTGCCTAACCTCTATGTTTAATATTATTGCTGTAATGTTCTCTGACCCTCAGATAAGTTTATTGGGGTACACAATATATCAACCACAGTTCCAGGTGCACAAGGACATTTGTATGGGTGTCAGGGATTCAAACCTAGGTCCTCAAGCTTGTGCACCAAGCATTTTTTGACCATATAGCTATCTCTTTAGTTCTTGTTCTACTTCTTTGATTGAAACTAGAGCCTAGAATAGAATGTTACATCATTACTTCTCAATATGTGTATGATAAAAGGTGAAGATATTCATTACCAATTATGTAATTCTCTGCATTAGAATACCAGTGAAGGAGGAATTTGGGAGAAAAGATTTGTGAGTTTTCTTTAAGTAACTTCATTTGACTTGAGTTGAATGAACACTTGGCATAGATACTCATTAAAAATTGCCCTCAGAAATAACATTTTAATCTCTAATGGTTTTGCTAAATGATACCAAATTATATTGAATATTTTAAAACTCAAATGTGTGAATGTAGGTCACATTAAGAATTTTTAATATAATAAACTGTCCTACTCATACTATTTCAGAAATCCCTGGCCATTTATAACCTGGCACTGAGCCACACAGAAGTGAAAAGTCTTCAAATTTAAAATATGGTCACAAGGAAGAACAATCATTGCTCTGCAAGAGGCCAGACTTGACTAATCAAAAAATGTAAGAACACATGGAATGACGCTATTACACATGTAAGAAATTAATATTATTTCATTTTTACCTGGCTTGAATACATAACTAAATTTGTGGATATGTGAAAATTTTAGGTCTCTACAGAATCTTTAGTTATTTGCCATGGATGAATACATTCATATATCCTTTAATATCCCTGAATATCAAATCACCCTTGTGAATTTCAGTTTAAACTGGAGAATTTAAGCTAAATAACCTTTTAACTACTTTTCAATTCTTAGTACATTTTGGTTACTGCTTTATTTCAAAATTACTTTTTAATGAAGAAATCCATGTATTTATTCAATAAATATACCACATTTCAGCAACTGCCTGATCATGTCTTAACCAAATGTCAGGCAGATAGATAGAATAAGACAAAGGTGTATTCTTGCCAATTATGCTTTTTAGTGTTGGGAAGTTAATAAGCAGATAATCACCAGTTCAATAAGTGTTCCACAGGGAAAAAATTTAAAAAGGAGAATATAGAGTGTCAAGGAGGAGCAATGGGCTCTTTGCTTTCTAAAAGAGGTGACAAGTCATTAGAGCAGCACATGTGAGTGGAAGGAACAGCATGGTCAAAGAGGTAGGGCTCAGAGTGTGCTTGGGCCACCTGAGGAGTGTTAAGGAGGGCACTGTGCTGCCTAGAACAGGAAAACAAGCAATGAGGACACTACACTGAGGCAGTAATGTATTACAACCAGCATAAATGCCCTTATTTGCCTGTGACCCAATTAATGCTGCAGAATAGACTGCACTAGTGGAAGAAACTGAAGTCCAGGCCTGATAAATCCAACTTGAAAGATGAGCTTCTCACACCCTCTCATACTGGAATCATCCCCTGATAATGTCCCTTCCCCAGTACACCTGAATCTGTGGATGGTACCAAACTATACCTCTATATATTAAAGATAGATAGATAGATAGATAGATAGATAGATAGATGTAGAACAATCTTTTTGTACACTGTGAATATTTATTACTCTTACTGTTTTAATAAAGAGCTTACTGGCCAATAGCTAGACATGAAAAGGTTAGGTGAAACTTGTGGACAAAGAGTGCAGGGAAGAAGGAGGGCAGAGTTGCCAAAGATGTGGAGAGAAACAAGATGAACATGCTGTGCTCAAAAAAGGTACCACCATGTGGTAGAGTGTAGATAAGAAATATGGGTTAATTTGAGTTGTAATATCTGGTTAGTACCAAGCCTAAGCTATAGGCCAAGCATTTATAATTAATAATAAGTCTCTTTGTGGTTATATGTGAGTGTGCTGGTGGGACAGAAAACCTCACACACACACACACACACATACACACACACACATATACATAAATATATATGTATACATGTATACATATATAAGTACATAATTATACTGTGAAGGCAATAAACATCCCATCTAGGTTAGGGCCACCATCTTATTGTACCTGCTGTACTCAGTTCCAGGAAGGACCTCAGGAATATGCCTTGACAACTCAAACACATACAGGACAGTATGATCCTCCAGACATTCTGTCTGAAGTTTATGGCCCTTGAAGCTATCTCGATAATCCTGCTGAACAGCCCAGATAATCCTGCTCAGCAAGTTGTGGTTCCCTGCCAAAAAGTATAACCCACTGGTTTCAAATGTGGTTTCGTGCCCAAAGTATAGGCCAAAAGTTTTTTAAAAAAATCACCTTGCCCCATATCCCTTCTACCCAATCCCAAATTGCCAAAGCATGTAATTCCTGGCTTGCGGTTTTTTCCTATAAAACCTCTCTACACCTGAGCTTGTGACCATTGCTGCATTTTCCTCCATCTGCCTTTCAGTGGCCCAGGTTGAACCTGACAATAGAAGGACCCTTATATGCTTGCATTGGAAACTGGCTCCTTGGTGGTCTCTGGGGGTTTTGCAAAATGGGTACAACAATACATATATAAATATATAAGTATACATACATATGTACACATACATTAAATACACACATTATATATATATCAGTGTTTAAGCATTTACTGCTCTTTCAGAGGACCTGAATTTGGTACCCAGGATACTTACAACATCTTGTGACTCCAGCTTCAGGAGATCCAATGTCCTTTTCTGACCTCCTCAGATACAAACATGAATGTGCACACACCCAACACATACATGATTTAAAAAAATAAAATAAAAAAATTAAAAATAAGATAATTAGAACATCATACAAAAAAAGTGTTTGTACATGCAAATTAAACATGATTTGTTCTCCCACTCTCTGTCCCCATCCCTCTCTCTCTCTCTCTCTCTCTCTCTCTCTCTCTCTCTCTCTCACTCTCTCTCTCTGTGATATATATATATATTATCGGAGTCACTGGATATCAAGACAATAATGATTTCTAGGGGTATTTTCGTGTATCTCTTAAGACAACAGATGCTTTCCCCATCTTAGGAACCTGAGAAGAGTGCTATGTATGTTTATGTGGATTTGATTTTGCTTGTGTGTGTTTTCACACGACCAGTCTTAATAGTTTGTTTGCTTGGCTGTAAAGATGAAAAAGATGATGAGTTCTTCATTGTTCACTAATTGTTCACTTAGGGAACGTCTCAGGCAACAACTGTAAAGTGCTGCTTTACTCCAGGGTGGGGATATTGTTGGTGCAATATTCACAGATACATCTGTTCCCACATAAAGCAAATGGTTTCTGCTATGAAAGTAAACAGATGCAGTGAACATTAAAAATCATCGTGGTGAGTTGATTAGAACTGGGTGGCTTCTGCTTCTGATATAGAGTACCTTTCAAATTCATATCCCTGTATTAACTCATGTCTGCATCCATACCAGGGTGAAGGCAGTGGTGGGGAAGCCCTTCTGCCTACATTGGAAACAGGCTGTTTTCTCCAGCAGCGTTTGCCCTGCCCCCACCCCATCTTTGCTTCCTTACAGTGCTTTAAAAGCAGAAAATTGGACAAAGTGTCAAAACCAACTGATGCTGTGGGCAGCTTCCAATCTGTTTCCCCCACTAAGGAAAGAAGAGGAAGAAAGAAGAAATAAAGAAAAGAAAAAGAAAAACAAATGGGCAAAATGGTTGTTGTTAGAATTTTAGAAACAGTTAGAACTTCACAGCCACTAGATTCTGACCCAGAAAAGGAGAATTTAAAGTACTAGAAAAGATTTGTGCCATTTTCTCTCCCTCTATCCCTGTCATTCTCTCCCTTTAATAATGAGTATAGTGACTAAAGTTAAATCAGTTAAACATCAGGAATCTTTAAGAAGATAACAAACTATCAAGGAGCAGAAAACAGTTTTCCCAGCACTCAAGCACAAGGCACAGAGCAGTCGGATGGAAAGAAACATGTGCCAGTGTTAAACCACTATATATATAAATATATATATATATATATATACAGATATATATATATATATCTGTATATGTATATATGCATATATATATATATCTGAAAACTAATACAAACTATCTTTTAACAACATGAAAGAGTAAATGAATAATTGAAGAAAAATGGAAAATTGACAAATATGTGGAAAATACATTGAAGAAACTAGAAAAATAGTCAGAGATGAATGAAAACCAAAAGATCACACTAGAAAACAGGTCTCAGGGAAGGAGAGACACAGAGGAAAATTCATTGCAAATCTACCTCTTATTAAAAAATAAAATGTCACATGCATGCATAATCTATTTCAAACCATAAGTAGCTGTAAACAAGAGCTGGGAAGGGGAATAATAACACATTTTATGATGTAAATAAATGAAAAAGAGTAGAGAGAATCAGAAAAGTCAGAAGTTGCTTCATTAACATGGTCAATCAAGTTGCCAAGGCAACAGGTAGATCTGTGCAAAGGAAGAAAAAAAATGTAAAATGTGAAGTAAAGCAGGAACATCTGATTTTATGGAAATTAAAAACTGGGGTTGTAGCTTATTGGTGATGGTTGCATGAAGACAAGCTGCAGGAAACAGAGTAAGCTACCAATGATCTACTGAGCATCCTGCAAAGAAAAACATCCTAGAAAAACACATCCAAAAATGATGTAGAAATATATTAATAAATATATAACAAATAAATAAGTTCAATCAGAAACTATAAAATAAGGCACTTAGAATAGGCAACCCTAAAGGACTAGATCACCGTGTATGAATTTTACCATATATTTCAAAAAATTGACACTATTCTTTCTCAAAAATTTTGGTAATACAAAAGGAAATCTGGTAGTTTGAATGTAATTGGCCCCCATAAGCTCATAAAGAATGGCACTATTAAGAGGTGTGGTTTTGTTGAAGTAGGTGTGGCCTTATTGGAGGAAGTATGTCACTGTGGAGGTGGACTTCGAGGTCCACCTACTCGCAGTGAGACAGTCCACTTTATGTTGCTTACCGTATATAGGACTCTCAGCTACTTCTCCAGCACTATGTCTGCCTAAGCCACCATGTCCCACCATGATGATAATAGACTGAACCTTTGAACTGTAACTGAGCCAGCCCAAATACATGTTTTCCTTTGTAAGAGTTGCCATGGTCATGGTGTCTCTTCACAGCGATAGAAACCCTAACTAAGACAGAAGTTGGTACCAGGGACTGGGGTATTGCTATGATAGGCTGGACCATGTTTTGGTTTGGAGGAATTTGGAATTTGCTACTTTGGGTTAGGAAAGCAGTAGAATGCGTTCAGTATTGCTTGATAGTCTGTACTAATAGAAGCATGGAATACATTGGTGCTGAGTGTGATTTGATGAGCTGTGGGGTCTTTCTCAAGAAGTTCCAGAGGAGAAGAACATTAATATGTGGCCTGGGGACCATTCTTGTGATATTTTGTTGAAGAATGTAGCTGCTTTTTGCCCTTTCCAAAGAATCTACCTGAGGCTGGAATGAACAGTTTTGGATTAATTCCTTTGGCAGAAGAAATTTCAAAACAGCCTAGTATAGACTCTGTCATGTAGTTATTAGTCTTAACTCTGTTGAAGACTTATAATGAAAAGGAAAAGTTGAGCAAATAAAAATACAAAATGTACAGATTGAGAAAAGGGGCACTGGGAATTAGAACAGAGTTAAATTTCATTCAAGGAGATAAATTGATTTTAAAAAATAGCATTAAGAGACTGGTGACCCCAGGTTAATATCCCAATCAGCTATGTTTCCAACTTGTGAAAAGGAAATGAAGAAAATTTTACAGCTAAGTATAGTGGTGTGCACCTTTAATCCCAATACTAGAAAGGCAGAGGCTGGTGGATCTGAGTTTGAGGCCAGCCTGGTCTAACCATCTAAAACAGAAATCTGGTGGAAGATGTAACTAAACAAGGGGGCTATATTCTAGTTCCAGCAAGAAGCAGAACTTGGAAGCATTGACCATGTGGTTATGACTTTAGAATTAAGGATAGAAAAAAAGGGTTATGGAATTTGCCTCTGTATCTCAGGAAAGCTGCTTAGACCAGGCATGTGCCAGGGGTGTCCCTGAGTGGAAACCTAGAATGGCCATTGTGTAAAGTTGTGAAGTTGAAGCCTGGATTGCCTCAGAGATCCCAAGATATTAGAAATGCCAGAGTTATAGGATAACTGCTGAGGAAAGCTGATAACAAGGAAAGGAACCAGCCTAAGAGAAAGAAGTGTGTTGTAGTTAACAAAACTGAAAGGACCTCAGACATGGAGATGCAGAGTGTGGAGTTTGCCCAGTTGGTTTTCGATATTGCTTTGGTCCATTATTTCCTCAATATTCTTCCTTCCCTATATATTGTAACAGTGGTGTATATCCTGTGCCAATATATGTTAGAAGTATGTGGTCTGTTTTTTTGATTTTGCTTTTATGGGGGCTTACAGTTAAAAGAGTGCATGAATCTCAGAAGAGACTTTGAACTTCAGACTTTTTAACATTGTTGAGACTGTGATAGATTATGGGAACTTTTGAAGCTGAACTAAGTGAATTTTGCATTATGATATTATTATAAACTTATGGGGGCTGGGGAGTGGAATGTGGTAGTTTGAATCAAATTGGTCCCCATAAGCTCATTGGGAGTGGCATTATTAGGAGGTGTGGCTTTCTTGGAGTAGGTGTGGTCTTGTTGGAGGAAGTGTGTTACTGTGGGGGTGGGCTTTGAGGTGTCATATATGTTCCAGCTACTCCCAGTGAGAAAGCCCACTTCCTGTTACTTGCAAGATGTAGGACTCTTGGCTACCTCTCCAGTACCATGTCTACCTGCATGCTGCCATGTTCCACCAGGATGATAGTGGACTGAACTCTGAACTGTAAGTGAGCCACCCCAAATAAAAGTTTTCCTTTAGAAGAGCTGCTGTGGTCATGGTGTCTTTTCACAGTAACAGAAACCCTAACTAAGACAGAAAGAATGTTTCCTGATTGATAGTTTTAAGTCCTTCTTTTCACCCTAATACTGAAGCCATGTGCAAGAAAATATACTAGAGGTAATTACAGTTGCAAAACTGCAACGGATAACATTGAAGCAAACAGAGAAGCAGATAAAGGGAACTACACTGGGGGTCCCAAGGAATGCCTGGCAGATAGATAGGGAGGTTTCCATATTAAAAACCAACTTTTATAAGGAAAATGAATGGTGTTGATAGATGCCAAAGCACCAGTTGATGAAACCTAAAGCATATTTTATAATTAAATTTATGAAGTTAAAAAAATTAAATTTTGTCTTTCTAGAGAGTTTCTGAAAAGTCTACACTTAATATCATTTTTAACAGCAAGAAAGACATATTTCTGAGACTAGGGTCATGGGAAGGATACTGACTGTCACTGTTAGAATTCATCATTCAACCGGAAGGACTGACCACAGCAACTAGACAAGAAGAGAGAAAAAGACATCTAAGTTAGAAAGGACATAGTGAAGTTATTATTGCATCTATTCATGTGGAATTGCAAGAGACCTGAATATTCAGCACAGTCTCATGTCAACAGAGTAAACGAGAAGGTTTATACTTCACAATCCCAAAACCTACAATGGAACTACAAAATGATCACCATGTGGCATTGTTGAAATACTAGAAAAATGCTCAGTAAGCAGAAATGAGTGTTCAGAAATAAAACAGCAACAAGCAATTTCAGTGAGGATACCAAGATCATTTCAGCAGATCTGTACCATCCATTCTAGCCAAAGGTAGGAAAAAGCTTACAACCCTACAGATATGACATATTTAAAATGAATAGTAACTATGATTAAGAATCATGGGTGCTACATTATGATGCACCTTAAAACTTGGAAAGCTAGTCACACACAACCAAATATTTGGATATATGCTTAGATTATTACTGAGAACAAATAAATTCAGAAATGCAGAATACAGGCCAGTGTTTCAGGAACTGAAGGGGGAAACAGAATGTCTTAATGGGCTTATAGTACTGCTTTGGAGTGGTAGGCATGTTTCAACATTAGGTCAAGATATTAGTGGCACAGCACTGTAAATGTCTTAACTGTCACCAAAGAATTCATCTTGAAAC
This sequence comes from Peromyscus eremicus, assembly GCF_949786415.1. Lineage (NCBI taxonomy): Eukaryota > Metazoa > Chordata > Mammalia > Rodentia > Cricetidae > Peromyscus > Peromyscus eremicus. The sequence continues at coordinate 80,593,384 of NC_081431.1, read as the reverse complement.
TTTAAAACCATTAAGTTTTTCATTTTAGATCATTTTTAAAATGGATTAAATTTCAGACTAGTTTAAAATTACATTAATAGTGAGATGATGGTTCAGTTGGTAATGTGCCTGCCATGTAAGCACCATGACTTGTGTTTGATCCCCAGAACACATATGAAAAGCTGTGAATGATAGTATGCTTCTGTAATCCCAGCCATAAGAAGGTGGAGACAGCATCCCCAGGACTTGCTGGCTGGCTGGACTACTCAGTGAGTTCCAGGTCAATGAGTGATCTTGTCTCAAGAATCATGGGGGGGGTGGGGGGAGGAGGCAGGCGGTGGTGGCATACACCTTTAATCCCCGCACTTAGGAGGCAAACGAGGGAGATCTCTGTGAGTCTGGTCTACAGAGCGAAATCCAGAATAGGAACCAAAAACTACACAGAGACATCCTGTCTCAGAAAACAAAAAACAAAAAACAAACAAAAAAAAGAATCATGGGGGGGTGATGGTGAGAAGATTTTGTTGTTAAAGATACTTGCCTTAAAGTAGTAAAAAGAGAACCAGCTTCACAAAGTTGTCCTTTGACATTAACATGCATGCTGAGATATTCCCACTCAATAATAGTAAATCAAAAATATTTCTACATTATTAAACAACAACAAAAAGTAATCCCTTATGAACAGTACCCAGAAATCATCTCTAGCCTCCAATTGCACATATACATGGACACTCACATGCCTTTGAACACACACACATGCACAAATCACATTCATTTTACACAGGACATCACATTTTTAAAATGAGCACTATTACTGAACCTTTGACACTTCAGTGCACACCTGTAATCCCAATAATGCAGAGGCTAAAGCGGAAGGATTGAGTTCCAAGTCCCTCAAGAATATATTATGTGAATATATGACAGAAAAACAATGGGAAGGCAGGGCAGTGGAATGTAGGTAAGAGTGGGGTAGAGGAGAGAGAGAAGGGATGGTAAGTTAGGGACTAGAGGGGAGAACAGAGAAGGAGAAAGGAGGCGTAGGGAGAGTAGAAGAAGAACATGACTATAGGGGACAGAAGGGATGGAGAAAGGAAAGGAAGGTAGGTGTGAAAGGGGGGAAAGTTCTGAATTAATTGTTGGCTATAAACAAAAGCGGAATGCAGATCAATTGAGATTTGAAGTCAAGTTAAATTTCTTCATTGATAAATGTGACCTGGAATGTATAGGGTACACCAGTGTGAAAGCAAGGGCTCTCAGGTCATCTATTAGTTTAGTTTATTTGACTGATGTTCACTGAGTACCTAGTAGGTGTCATCTAGGTAGATGACATCTACTTCTATTTTGTCCGTGAGAATGCAAGAGTGAATGACATGGAAACCCAGTGCTGTCTTGGAGAGCACGTACCAAACAGAGGGAGTGAAGATCACCAATCAAATGAGTCTCATAATACTGGTTAGAATTGGGCAGTAGCAAATTCTAAATGTAACCTCAGACTGGGGCTGGGAAGATGATCAGTGTGTAAAGTGATGGTTTTGCAAGCTTAAAGAACCAAATTCCATCCCAGAACCCATCTTGAAATCCCATGCTGAGGATGAAGAGAAAGTAGGGACTCAATAGCCACAGAGCCAAGCCCAGTCAGCAAGCTGCAGGGTGGTGGGAGACCTGTCTCAGAAAACAATATAGGGAACACCAAGCAAGGACACCTAAGGTTGACCTCTGACCTCTATGGACACACACACACACACACACACACACACACACACACACACACACACACACCCCTACCCAGCACCACCCCACTCCATATATGTGAAATAAAGAAAGAAACAAAACAAGCCCCTAGAGCTGAAAAAGTATCACATTTGAACTAATGCAGAGGAGGAATAGGGGGAATAAGATGCATAGTCTAGAAAGTACATCCCAAACAAAGGGAAATGACTTGCTGAGAGGCCAAAAACAACCCAGGGCGGCCTCCAGCAGCAGAGTGGAATAAAAGATGCATGAGGTAAAGGCCAAGGTGCAACCAGCATCCTTTGGGCCTTTCAGAGCTGGCTGGAGCCATTTCCTATAGGGAACATCAGAAGTGTATGATATCTTGAGCCTTTAAGATGGCTTAGCAGTAAAGGTGCTTGTCAGGAGGCCTGACAACTTGGGTTCCATTTCTAGTACCCACAGTTGGAGGAGACCCCTGGCTCCCATTGTGTCCACTGACTTCCTTCTCTGTGCTCTGGCACATGCTCACTTGCCCAATCTCCACAACACACACCATAATAATAAGGAAAGAAAAGAAAAAGAAACCTGATCTTCATGGGAAAATCTGTTTGACCTAAGCACGCATCTCTAATCTAAGAATGGATTTTTGTATCATCTTATCATGGGCACTCCAAAGAGATTTATAGTAGAATCTGTAATTATCTCTAATACACAGGATAAAGCTGCAGAATACATATGTGACTCTGGTATTAAATTACATTACAGGTTTTGCTTCATAATGTGTGGCCTGGAGCAAGTAGCTACTCTGTGTGTTTCAATTTTATTATCTGTAAAATGAAATGGATGCTTTGTATTCACTCTCCTTTCTAAACAGAGAGTGTCCCAGTTTATCAAATCCACACTAGAGCACAAGTATACTTCACACTTGCCTTGCATCTATGGATACACATATAAGAAATCAAAAGAACAAAGTGTGTAAAGAACTATTCAAACTGTGGAGAACACATACATGCATACACAAGGACACATCATTTACACATTTACATTCCAACATAAATCTGTTTGCTTTGCAGATTTCTGGTTACCACAAAGTAATTATGGATAAGAAAATATGGCTGCAGATGAATGACTAAGTAGTCTGTTAACCTGATCAGAAAATACAGTGTCAGTCTGTTTTTCATTCCATGAATTTACACACAATATAGTTCAGAGGTGGGAGAAAAGGAGATTTTTTTTTCATTGCTAAACAAGTTTTTCCATTTCATGATAGGTGATTCTTGGTATGCAAACATTTGTGATGTTGTAATCAAATTACTGAACAAAGTTGAATGAGTTTTTGACATCTTCCATTTCTATGTTTACAGTTGCCAGAGATGTGATTTTATTCCGGATGTTCATTGTACTATTAGAAGAATGGACAGGATGCTTTGGAGTTCACAGGTAAGTCAGGAGTTTTGACATGGACTCTGATCACTATGAGAATTAATATTGGTTCATGAGTTCCTTTTGTAGCAGTGGCCCTGGGGAGCAGCTGCCCCATGCCTGAATTTTTTTCCCTAAAGTCTCTCTTCCTTGGATCACACTATAAACATGCGTTCTTTTCTGTTTTTCCTCCACACCTCCCATGACCAGCAGTGATTGGTTTTATGATGACATCTGCCACTAGGAGGTAAAGGGAGACATGGTAGTCAAAAGAGGGAAAACAATAAAATACTCAAGATGAAAGAAAGAAGAAAGAATAGAAGTTATGGGAGAAAAATTGTAGCTATATTTTAAGTACCTTGACTTCAAAATTTTGATCTAAGGATATGTTGGTTTGGCAAGGAGGCTCTGTTTTTGTTTCCACAGAAAGCAAGAGGCTATGGACTTGTTTTAGATTAAGATACATCAGGTTTGAGACTACAGCTGTTCCCTGAGACAGAGCCTGCCAGCACCCGACTGGACTAAGAGGTGAGTCTTTATCCTCATACATGAACACCCCAGCCCCTAGGCTTTGGTCCCAGGGTCACAACCCTGTGCCCCTACATCCGCACCCACTCCACATTCTTGGTCACAAAGCAAATCTCAACAGATACAAAAAAATTGAAATAACCTTTTGTGTTTTATCAGACCACAATGGCTTAAAGTTAGATTTCAACAACAACAAAAAATACAGAAAGCCTACAATCTCATGGAAACTGAATAATGCCCAATTGAATCACAAATGGGTCAAGGAAGAAATAAAGAAAGAAATTAAAGATTTCCTAGAATTCAATGAAAATGAATGTACAACATACCCAAACTTATGGGACACCATGAAAACAGTGCTAAGAGGAAAATTTATAGCTCTAAATTCTACATAAAGAAGTTGGAGAAATCTCACACTAGTGACTTAACAGCACAACTGAAAGTTCTAGAACAAGAAGAAGCAAACTCACCCAGGAGAAACAGACACCAGGAAATAATCAAATTGAGGGCTGAAATCAATAAAATGGAAACAAAGAACAATACAAAGAATCAATGAAACAAAGAGTTGGTTCTTTGAGAAAATCAACAAGATAGATAAGCCCTTGTCAAAATTAACCAAAAAGCAGAGATAGAACATCCAAATTAACAAAATTAGAAATAAAAAGGGGGACCTAACAACATACAATGAGGAAATCCAGAGAATCATCAGGTCATACTTCAAAAACCTATACTCCACAAAATTGGAAAATCTGAAAGAAATGGACAATTTTCTAGATGGGTACCCTATACCAAAGTTAAATCAAGACTATTAAACTATTTAAATAGACCAATAATCCCTAAGGAAATAGGAACGGTCATTAAAAGTCTCCCAACCAAATGAAGCCCAGGACCAGATGGTTTCAGCAAAGAATTCTACCAGATTTTCAAAGAAGAGCTAATACCAATACTCTTCAAATTGTTGCACACCATAGAAACAGAAGGAACATTACCAAATTCTTTTTATGAGGCTACAGTTACCCTGATACCCAAACCACACAAAGATGCAACAAAGAGAAATACAGACCAATATTTCTCATGAACGTTGATGCAAAAATACTCAGTAAAACATTGGCTAACTGAATCCAGGAACACATCAAAAAAATTATCCACCATGACCCAGTAGGCTTCATACCAGGAATGCAAGGATGGTTCAACATACGAAAATCTGTCAATGTAATACACCATATAAACAAACTGAAAGAAAAAAAACACATGATCATCTCTTTGGATCTTGAAAAAGCCTTTGACAAAATCCAACACCTCTTCATGATAAAGGTTCTGGAGAGATCAGGAATATAAGGAACATACCTAAACATAATAAAGACAATTTATAGCAAGCCAACAGCCAACATCAAATTAAGTGGAGAAAAACTCTAAACGATTCCACTAAAATCAGGAAAAAGACAAGGCTGTCCACTCTCCCCATACTTATTCAATATAGTACTTGAAGTTCTAGCTAGAGCAATAAGACAACATAAGGAGATCAAGGGGATACAAATTGGAAAGGAAGAAGTTAAACTTTCATTATTTGCAGATGATATGATAGTATACATAAGTGATGCCAAAAATTCTACCAGGGAATTCCTACAGCTGATAAACGCCTTCAGTAAGGTGTCAGGATACAAGATTAACTCAAAAAAATCAGTAGCCCTCCTATATACAAACGAAAAAGGGGCTGAGAAAGAAATCCGAGAAACATCATCATTTACAATAGCCACAAATAATATAAAACACCTTGGGGTAACTCTAACTAAGCAAGTGAAAGAATTGTATGATAAGAACTTTAAGTCACTGAAGAAAGAAATTGAAGAAGATATCAGAAAATGGAAAGATCTCCCATGCTCATGGATAGGTAGAATCAACATACTAAAAATAGCTATTTTACCAAAAGCAATCTACAGATTCAATGCAATCCCCATCAAAATCCCAACACAATTCTTCACAGACTTGGAAAGAATAATACTTAACTATATAGGGAAAAACAAAAAACCTAGGATAGCTAAAAGAATCCAGTATAATAAAGCAACCTCTGGAGGCATCATGATCCCTGGCCTCAAACTCTACTATAGAGCTATATTAATAAAAACAGCTTGGTACTGGCATAAAAACTGACATGTGGACCAATGGAATTGAATTGAAGACCCTGACATTAATCCACACACCTATGAACATATGATTTTCGACAAAGAAGCCAAAACTACCATGGAAAAAAGAAAGCATCTTCAACAAATGGTGCTGGCATAACTGGTTGTCAACATGCCGAAGATTGCAAATAAATCCATATCTGTCGCCATGCACAAAACTCAAGTCCAAGTGGATCAAAGACCTGAACATAAATCCAGTTACACTGAACTTGATAGAAGAGAAAGTAAGAAGTAGTCTGGAATGAATTGGCACAGGAGACCACTTCCTAAATATAACACCAGTAGCACAGACACTGAGAGTGACAATTAATAAGTGGGACCTCCTGAAACTGAGAAGCTTTTGTAGAGCAAAGGACACAGTCAATAAGACCAAATGACAGCCTATACAATGGGAAAAGATATTCAAAAACCCCACATCTGACAGAGGGCTGATCTCCAAAGTATATAAAGAACTCAAAAAGCTAGACATCAAAATACTGAACAATCTAATTAAAAAAATGTGCTCCAGAGCTTAACAGAGAATTCTCAGCAGAAGAATCTCAAATGGCTGAAAGGCATTTAAGGAATTGCTCAACATCCTTAGTCATCAGGGAAATGCAAATCAAAACAACTCTGAGATACCATCTTACACCTGTCAGATGGCTAAGATCAAAAACACTGAAGACAGCTTATGTTGGAGAGGATGTGGAGCAAGGGGAACACTCCTCCACTGTTGGTGGGAATGCAAACTTGTACAACCATTCTGGAAATCAGTATGGTGGTTTCTCAGAAAATTGGGAATAAGTCTTCCTTAAGACCCAATTATACCACTCTTGGGCATATACCCAAGGAATGCTCAATCCTACCACAATGAAACATGCTCAACTATGTTCATATCAGCATTATTCGTAATAGCCAGAACCTGGAAACAACCTAGATGCCCTTCAACTGAAGAATGGATAAAGAAAATATGGCACATATACACAATGGAGTACTACTCAGCAGTAAAAAACAATGATATCATTAAATTTGTAGGCAAATGAATGGAACTAGAAAGTATCATCTTGAGTGAGGTAAACCAGACTCAGAAGGACAAACATAGTATGTACTCACTCATAAGTGGATACTAAATGTGAGGGAAGGGATGGCCAGACTGCCACTCACAACTCCAGAGAAGCTAGCTAACAGGGAAAGACCCTAGGAGGTACACATGGATGACCCTGTGAAGGAAAAGCAGATGAGATCTACATGAATGGACTGGGTGTGGGGGTGTGGCAGAGGGCAAGGAGTGGGGAATAAGAACATACGGAGATGGGAGGGTCAAGCTGGAAACATGGACAGAGTGGGAGGGCAGGGAGGAAGATACCATGATAGAAGAGGACATCATGAGAATAGGAAGAGCCAGGGTGCTGGGAAGGCTCTCAGGAATCCACAAGGTTGACCCGACCTTGGTCTGCTGGTAGTGGTCCAGAGGGTGCCTGGACCGGTCTACTCTAGTGACCAAACTAGCAAATAACTTAGCTGTCATCATAGAGCCTTTGTCTAGTGACTGGTGGAGGCAGATACAGAGATCCACAGCCAGGCACCAGGCTGCACTCCGGGAATCAAATTGATGAGTGAAAGAAGAGATACTACAGGTGAGGGACTTCGAGATCATGATGGGAGGACATGCAGAGATGACCGGCCACACTAGTGGAAGCCCGTGAACTCTGGACTGGTGGCTGTGGAGCCCCCATTGGACTGGACAAGGCCCTCTGGATATGGAAGATGATTGTTTGGCTCAAACTGTTTGGGTGGCACCCAGGCAGGGGGATTGGGATCTGTCCCTGGTCTATGGGCAGCTTCTGGAACCCACAGACCTGGGGTGTGACACATTGCACAGCTTGGTGCAGTGGGAAGGGGCTTGGACCTGCCTAGGCTCAGTGTGCTGGGCTTTACTGACTCCCCATGGGAGACCTCAATTTGAGGGATGTGGGGATGTGGGGTGGCTTATAAAAGAGGACTGGGGGTGGGAGGAGGGAGGAGGGGGGATCTGTGGATAGTATGTGGAGTGAGTAGAAAATTTCTTAATAAAGGAAAATGAAAGAAAAAAAAAGATACATCAGGTTTGACCAGCCAAGATCCCCTGAAAGGTCTCTGATGACTCCATGACCCAGATGATCCAACATCCAAAATACTTTCAAGGCAACTGGCTCAGACAATACACTCTCATGGACTACTATATAATCCTAAAATTTTCTTTATGTCCCCATAAGAATACAGCACCCTCATCCAACAGGATGTAGTATGAGAAACTATGCCCAAGTTCCTAAATATACCAAGCTGGCTTTGAAGATGGAATTAGGCTCACTCCTTCTCTAAACCCAAGCATATTGCTAAAACAAAAGGCTGAGAGAGGGAGATGCTGCCAGCCACCACGAGGGAAAACATGATGTAAGATTTCAGTAAGCCACATGGCAAGATATAGAGTTATAAAAAAGGGTTATTTTAAGATATAAAAACAGATAAACAGCCTGCCATGGCCATAGAGTTTATAAGTAATATAAGTCTCTGTGTGTTTTCTTGAGAAATGCAAGTGAAAGAGATTTGTCCTAACCATGGACCAGGCAGGACCAAAAAAACTTCAGCTACAAAAATAAGCCAGGAAAGAAAGGTTAAATGAAGCTCGTATGGAAAAAAAAAAGGATCTTTTTTTATTATTTCAATTTGCTTTTATTGCTCTCATTTTTTATTGGCCTTTTAAACAAATATTCCTAGAAAAAATGTAATTAGTGATTTTGATAGAGCATGGCTATATTTCTCAAATTGTTTATTTTTAGTTGTTTGATTTGGTGGAAAGGAGTGAGACTACATTTCTGACTGCCTATATAATCATGAGTGTGTAAGGGATCCCATCCAACAGAAGTGTAGAGATGAAAAACGGATGTGCCTCAACTTATTCTCTCTACATCTACATTGACACAGAAAAGTATGGAGTCTTAAATGGTAAGATCAGAGAAAGCCTGAAGAGATATCTCAGGGATGAAGAGCATTGACACCACTTGGTCATGAGGAATAGAGCTTAGATCCCAGCATCCACACAGCCAACTCAAAAATGTCTGCAAATCAAGCTTGAAGGGGTCTTACATGCTCTTCTTGCCCCTAAAAGCATTGTAGAGACAAAATAAGAGCCTAAGAATTAGATTCCCTGGTAGGCAAACAGATAAGAAGCCAAGCACCACCACTTCTACCCCTAAAAAAAGCTTACAAGGTCATTAAGCTGCCAGGCTTTTGTCTCAGGTCAAGAGGATGATGATGGAGTTGCCTGTCTTGAAAGTTTACCAGCTTTGTTGCCTAGCTCCTATCTGTCTCCCTACCAGGAAATCTAACTCCTAGTCTCTTAGGTCATGGAGAATTATGACCAGACATTATCTTAAACTACACAGCATCACATGCCTCTCCATACTCTGTCTCAACTCATCCTTTCTTTTTGGCACTGTCTGTACATGGTTTTCATTACTTAATCATTATTTTGATTTCCAACACCAAAGTAAATTTTATTCCATCTTAACATCTAATTGTATTTTCCAAGAGGAAAACAATTTATTTTTTAAGTTACAGAGTTTGAGTCTGTGTTATATGAGACATTGACATAAAATTAGTATTTAGGGGCCGGGCGGTGGTGGTGCATGCCTTTAATCCTAGCACTCGGGAGGCAGAGCCAGGTGGATCTCTGTGAGTTCGAGGCCAGCCTGGGCTACCAAGTGAGTCCCAGGAAAGGCGCAAAACAACACAGAGAAACCCTGTCTCGAAAAACCAAAAAAAAAAAAAAAATTAGTATTTAGGACTCTTGACAACTAATGCATTGTGAAGTTCTCACCATTCCAGTTCAGTGAATCTATTTTACCTTATTTTCTTCCTAACTGAATATCATACAATCTGCATGACAACGTGTGTGTGTGTGTGTGTGTGTGTGTGTGTGTGTGTGTGTGTGTGTATCTATGAATATGATGTATAAGCCTGTGCTTGTGTGTGAATGTGCATGCTGATGAGCAAATGTGGAGACTGGAGGAGGAATTGGGGTGTCCTGTACTATCACTTTCCACCTTATTCTCCTGAGGCAGGTTCTCTAACTGAACCTGGACATAGGCTGTCAGCCAGCAATCTCCAGTGAGCCTCTTGTCTCTTCTCCCCACTAGGCTGAGATGAGAGGCACAGGTGCATAGATGGCTATGCCAGATATTTTTATTTAGATAATGGGTGTTTGAAATCAGTTCCTCATGCTTATGCAGAATATTTTCTGCTAAGCCTTCTCTAGTCCCTTTAATAACACTAACGGTTGTCTTTGCTAATACAGGTAAATTCTTAGACCATTTTCTTTCTCTGTAGATTTCAAATTATTATCAAAGCTGAAAATAAACTTATAAAATGATTTGTATAGAAATACAGATAAACAAAATCTAGAAATTTTGTTGACTTACAGACCCATGCTTCTGTTAAATTATGCATCTCTGCTTGAGTATCAATTGAGTATGTTGATTGTAGTCTGTTCCAAACTTAATGTTCTTTACACCTATACCCAAATGCTCATCACTCTTCATAAATGAAAATGAGATCCAATTCTCTACAAAAAACTTAAATGATCCTGAAAACCACAGAATAAAAGTCTAAATGCCAGTGAGCTAAATTCCTTTCTAGAAGTGATAGAATCACAATTTTCTATTGTGTTGTTGACTTTGACATAAAAATTTTGTAAGTTTAGACCTGCCATGATACTAGGTCAATGAACTCTTTGTTTAACTTCAAAGCAGAGTTTTTTGAAGAATACATGAGGCTGGGGACTTAGTTCAATCTATAAAGTACTTGACACAGAAGCAGGATAACCTAAATTTTATGTCCTAAATGCATGTAGAAAAAAAGTTGGGGTTAATAATTGGGAGAGAAGTAGATCCCTGTGGCTTATAGGTCAATGAGAATAGCTTAGTGGGTTAATTTCAGACCATAGAAAGACCTTATATTACCATATTAATTTTCAGTTGTGGTAAGATACCATGACTAACGCACTTATACAAGAAAGTGTTTGTTTGCACTCACAGATTCAGAGGGTTTGAGTCTGTGCGGAAGAACAACTGCACAGTGTCAGAAATGACTGAGGTCTCAACTCAAAATGGCAAGCACAAGGCAGAAAGCATCATGGGAATGGCATAAGTCTTTTGAAACCTCAAAAACTCCTGACCCCCAGCAACACACCTCCAACAAGGCCACACCTCCTAATACTTCCCAAATAGATCTACCAACTGGGTTCAAACATGTGAGCCTATAAGGATCATTCATAGTTAAACTACCATGCTCACCAACTCTGTCTTTTTGCATCAGGCCTAGAAGAGAGCTGTGATCATAAAAGACTGGTCACAGGTTCTGTGAGCCTGAGTAAACAAAATCCATATAGTCATATTTCCCAAAAACCTTTACTTTTTCTGTCTGTCTCTTGGTAGCATCCCTAGAAATCTAGAGCTAGGCATGGTGGCATGCTTTTAAACATAGCACTCAGAGGCAGAGAGAGGTAGCCTCTGTGAGTTTAATGCCAGTCTGGTCTATATAGCAAGTTCCAGGACAAGCAGGGATACATAGAGAGACCTATCTTTAAAAAAAAGTCTCCAGCCTTGAAAACATAAAACATGTAAGAAGACATGAATTTGAAAGAAAACAAGGATAGTTATGTTGTAGTCATTGAAGATGATAGAAAAGGGAAAGGAGAAATAAAGTAATAATATATTCTCAAAAAAGAAAAGAAAAAATTCGTAGATACCTGTGCCCTGCTTTAGAAATCCACTTGTCTCATCATTACTTCACACACTTATTCTTTACCTAAACAGCATGAACGAATCATGCTTTGGGTTCTTGGCTATTTCTTTAGACTTTACTATCTTCTTCAGCACGTCATGTATATGTACAATCACAAAACTAACATTTTTCTTGTAAAGTAAATTAATCATAGTCATGGCTTAGTGAATCAGAATAAATGAATCTAAAAATACTTTGAAGGCTGAAAGCCATACATTAACAATTAATACCAACTAATTAGTGTGAAAACATGCCACACATATTTCATACTTCCACATTATGTGTGTGTGTGTGTGTGTGTGTGTGTGTGTTTATATACATAGGTATATGATAAAGAAAAGAATCATAGTCACTGAGGCAAACTGGTTGTGGTAGCATAAGCTTATTGACAAATGCTGAAAAAGATGAAGAAGAGCCTCAAGTTCAAACCTAGCTTGGATTATACAGCAAGTTCTAGGTCATTCTCAGATACACAGGGCTATCCAACATCAACATGAAAGGAGAATGGGGAGTGGGGAAGGAAGAAGGCTTGGGAGCTATTAAGGAGATGAGGAGAGAATGGGGCTGGTATGTAGTGAGATCAATATGGTCAAAATGCATGACAGACTTGAAAGAATTAATAAAATATTAATTAAGAGAAAATAAATTAAAATAATATACAAATACGGAGATTAGTGTCAGCATTTGGGAAAGGGTGCACACTGGTGATTTTGTTTTTTAAGAGAGTGATGATATGTTTGCCTCACTTTTACTTTTCTGACTTATAGTTATAAAGCAAAGTCTTTGTGTTCCTAATCTAATTTCAAAAGTTCGTAATTATTAAAACATAAAATAATTGTCTTTGTCTTGGCTTCATGTGGTGGTTTGAATAAAAACGGCCCCCATAGGCTCATGTATTTGAATGCTTAGGAAGTGATACTATTTGAAAGGTTTAGAAACTATGGTCTTGTTTGAGGTAAGTGTGACCTTGTTGGAGAAAATGTGTCACTGAGGGTGGGCTTTGAGGTTTCAAAATCTCAAGCCAGGACTATTCTGTCTCTATCTAAATGCTGCCTGTGGATTTGGATGTATAACTCTCAGCTGCCATGTCTGATTCCATCATGCTCCCTGCCATGAAGATAATGGACTAACCCTCTGAAACTGTAAGCAAGCCCCAATCAAATGCTTTCTTGTATAAAATTTTCTGTTGCCATGGTGTCTTTTCACAGCAATAGAACCCTGAATAGGATACTTCCCAAGTTAATTCTACTGGTGAAGCCCACATTCAAACTTACATTTTTCCCCCTGGTAATCATGTTAAGGAGTAGAGTTTAGAAGATTCCCAGACATGGCTGTGATTTCTCCAGAAAGGAAAAGATGCAATGAGCCTTGGAGGCTGATGTCTTGCTTTTGGAGTTTGAAGACCCAGTTATTCTCTGTGGGGCCTTGCGTGAGCCTCTGACTGCTCTGGTTTTGCAGAGAGAATGTCTTAGTGCTTGACAGTTATCTGATGCCTCTGTTAGTTAGTTGACTAGACAGAATTTATAATTATTTCAACTCAGTCTTCATCTGGTCTACCTTAGTCAAGTTATAGCATAAGAAGAATTCAACTATCCTGTGGAAGCAGAGGAGACCCAGCAGTGGTTGGTTCCCGAAGATGCACAAGTTTTCTCGTTCAGTATTTGTCTTCCTTATTCCTCCAATTTTCTGGATTTATGTTTTATATTAAGCACATGGTCACTATGGAAGAACGTGCTACTTTCATTGTTACTTGTTTTATCATGTCTGCATCTCCTTTTCAATAGATGGTGAAGTAGCTACGGGTTCCAGAAAGATGTGGCTGACTTGGGAGATATTATCTTCTCTGTTTTATGGTATGTCTTTCTGTATATAGATTTATCTTCTTAAAAACCTTCTAAACATTGCTAATTTAATACTTGATAATGTAAATACATTCATTGAGCAGCAACAATTCTCGCCTATGCCTCTCACCCTGGGGAGTTAATTTATTATCTGTTTTTTCCTTTCCTCTCACAATTCAATCCAGATCATTGAAATTACCACGTAAGTTACTTTCCTCTCCTGCCTCACTTCCAAAGGATAACACCTGTCTATCTACAGCTAAACCACCTACATGATCTATATAATCCACTCAGATCAAGCAACTGTAACAATCAAAGCAGGAAAAGATATTGTTTCTAAATGCAGTAGGTTTACACATGCTACTCTTGCAAGGTTGAACTTCTTCCACTTTTCTCTGGACTCAGTGTCTCTCTGATAACTTACATCCCTCCAGCAAACCTATCCCCTTGTCACTTCACACAGAAACATTTCATCCCTGAACCATTCAGCGCAGTTTAGATGTTCAAAAGACATTCCTTTCTCAGTTCCACATTGAATGTGTTATATGCTTATGAATTTTCTGATTGTTAACAGGGTGAAGGGAGACAAAAGGCATCGTGTTTACAGCATTCTTTTGTTGTTCTTGTTGGTTCACATATTTATTAACTTTCAATATCCAATGAAGAATAATAGAGAAAAAAAACAATTGGAAAAAACCAGTTGGAATGATCATACCACAAGTCTTAACACATATTTAGAATTGTTATAGAAAGATTGATATGTATTAATATACTCAGGTACATTTTATGATTTATTTTCTTTCACTTATTATTTATTTTATTTTGTGTGCATGAGTTTTTTTTTGCTTGTATTATATGTACACCACAAGCATGTCCAACACAGAATTCAGAAGAGAGTGTTGGAGTCCCTGGAACTGGAGTTATGGATGATTGTAACCTACCATGTGGGTGCTAGGAACAACACCTATGTCAACCAGTGTTCTTAACTGTTAAGCCTTCTGTTCAGACCCAAACTTTTACATTTAACTTGAACAGAATGGGTTGAAACTTTTGGAAATGTGATACAGTGAGTTCAATTTATTTATTTAATTCACAGATTTGCATCTACATCAAAACAGAGCACTAGGTAAGAAATGACTGTCTCTTGAGGAAGTAAACATGAATGGTGTTTTCTGCTTTTATTATATTTTAGATAATTTGTAACACAGATTTTTTTTGTAATAGGAAGAGTAATCTATTGTTTATGTGTATATATGCATGTGTGTGTTCCTGTTGGGAGAGTAAATATGAAAGTGTTTGCATAAGTGAGTCTCTTCTGTGTGGAAACTGCAGGACGGCCACAAGTGTCGTTATTTAGAAATGCTGTTTAGCTTATTTTGACACAAGGTCTCTCATGATCTTGCAGCTCACCCAATAGGCTAGGTTGGCTGGTCAATGGGACCCAAGGACCTGTCTGGATAATTACCAGCATGTGGTACTTTCCCAAGCTTTTAACATAAGTTCTGGAGGTCAAACTCAAGTCTTTACAATTTCAAGACAAGTACTGTACCAACTGAGATATGTCCCCAGGCCTATCTCAAAAGCAAACTTATAATCATATGTTTGCATATTTTTATGATACAATGTGCATTCAAATCATCATTAGCAGTAATTCTACAAAGAATTATACTTGATTCTTAACTTATTTCTAACTTTAATAAGACATGTCTCAGAAGGGTCCTTAAACTGACCAGATGCATAATCACCCTTCCCTCACAAAGTTATAAAAGCAAAGAAAAACAGCTGATGAAACAGAGACCATATGAGTTGCCTCAGGACAGTTTATAACTTGTCAGGTTGCCTAAAAGTAATGCAGCAAGCTTCCAGGTTCCACCTTTCATGAGCTGTCACTCATGCTGAGGTGGGCTTTGAGTGATACAGCTACATTTGACTCATTCCTTCTACTACAGATAACCCTCACCCACACTTCTATCAGCTACCCCCCCAATAAACCTACTTGTTTATGGATTTAGACATGTGTGGTATCTTACTTTAGTCTGTCCTCAATCTCAGGAAACGTGTCATACAACAGTATTCTTTTCCTTACCATGCCCATTCTCAGAGTGTCTGACTATAGTCAAGTCCCAGTGACAGACTATAACCCAATTCAACTTCAGAAAATCAGACAACTCTTTCTTACTTTGCAAAGACTCACTGTATGTGCATTCTGGATAAAATGTGTCCAGCTGAATATCAATATAAAACAGTTTGAATTTGCTAGTGTATAGTTCATGGAAAGCATTCATAAAACCTTGAAAACTAGAGAGTCTCAAAAACTAATCCTTATATTTGACAAAACCAATGCCATATTTTCTGTGTAAAATAGACATAATGAAATTAAACGAAAGAAAGTGTATCTGTGATTGTCATTATCAACTTGATATATTAAGAATTACCTAGGACACACACTTCTGGGTTGATCTGCTTCCAGAGTAGTTTATCAGTGATGAGAAGAACTACTGTGAAAAAGATTGGTATCAACTTGTGAGCTGAGGTTCTAGAATGGATAAAAAGGCCAAAGGGAGAAAGCTATCTAGGCACCAGCATTCATTTCTCTCTGCTTTTGACTATACGCAATTGGTCAGTTGCCTCATATTTCCAGTGCTATTATTTCTCTGGCATGATGGACTCTATATAATGAAACTAAAAGTCTGTTATAGCTGAAGTTTTTCTGGTCCCACTTGACTCCTGCGGCCCAGCAGTCCAGTAAACACACAGAGGCTTATATTAATTACAACTGCTCGGCCATTGGCTCAGGCCTACCACTGACTAGCTTTTACACTTAAACTCAGCCCATTTCTGTTAATCTATATGTTGCCACATGTTCTGTGGCTTTACCTGTATGCCATTACATGCTGTTCCCTGGACAGCAGGCTGGTGTCTCCTCACTCAGCTTTCCTCTTCCCAGAATTCCCCTTGTCTGCTTATCCCGCCTGGCTACTGGCAGTCAGCGTTTTATTAAATCAGTGTACAAAAGCATTATTCCACAGCAGTCTTTGATCTTTTATGTTCATTATCAACTTGCCAAGACCTAGAATTCCATTGGATATTAGTATCTGGACATATCAGATGGATTGTCTTGATTAGGTTAACTGAGGTGTAAAACTCACCTTAAATGTAGGCATTCCATGTTCAGGGGTCCTAGACTGGACTGCATAAGCAGGAGACAGTAAGCTGAGCTCCTGACTGCAGATGCAATGTGAGCAGCTGTGTCTAACTTCTGTAGTCATGATGTTCCCAAGCACAATGGTGTACTAGAACAGTGAGACAAATAAGCCTAAAAAAACTTTCTAAGTTTTTTTTTTTTTGTCACAGTAACAAGAAAATTATCTGATTTGACAACATAAGACTACTCAGTGTTCACTAGGAGTCTCTATACCTCTGTTACAATAAGATGTAACTTTCTGCATCCAGAGCATTGACTTCTGGCATACAGATTTGTTCAACAGTAGAAGGATTAGTTAGTCTCTTAAATGTTAGTATTTTAAGATATAGTATGAAATGTGAAAAAAAGGTAATTGTGGAGCCAGGGCAAAATAAATAAATAAATAATCCAGACACCAAAAAAAAATTAAAGAAAAGAAGTGAAGATCATGTGATTTGTGCAAAATGAGAGATTTTGCAAACTTAACTTCTTAAACATACCAAATACAAAATGTCCTTATTCTTATTTTTGAGGCACTATTTATAAAAGATTTCATTTCATTTTTTATCACAGATAACTGTTTCCAAGCATTCAACTTATGTGAAAGGATTGCTTTTGAAGCCTATAGTTCTCCGAATAAAAGTGTTGCCATGGGTTTACTGGAATCTCCTAATAGCAATCTTCATTCACAAAGGGACTGTGTTTCCAGGGAAAGAGGAGCACAATGTATAATAAAACTTTGTCCTATGTTTATCTCAAGCATTTTCAAAAGTTTTGAGGGTCTGCCAAGCTGCGGCAGCCTCCTGAAAGAGAAATGATACAGATTACCAAACAAGAAAAATCAGGATGGAGCACAACGATGCTCCTATCCCTGTAACTCTACCAACTGGATAGCTCCCTGCTAAAGGTGCTCATTCCTGGTTGCTGTTGTTAGATAGCCAATAACCAATTGCCTTGAATCAATACACATTTGTTACCTTACAGTTTGCAAGATCAAAGGCTGCTAGAAGCCTCACTGAGGTAAACTCACATCTGTGGGAATGTGTTTTTTTTTTTTTTTCTTTAGATTCCAAAGGACAGCCAACTTGCTCACATCCCAGCTTCTAGAGCCTGCCAGTATTCCTTGGCTTGTGGGCCTTTTCCTCCATATGTAAGCCAGAAGGTGGCACCCTTCTCAAGCTGCCATTCTTACCTACACTTCGTTATGATCACATCATTCACTGATCGTCACCCAGAAAATGTCTCCATTTTGAAGGATTCAAGTCATTAGACTGAGCCCACCTGAGCAGCCCAGGGGCATTACCAATCCCTGCAACCTTAATCACCTCTGCCCAATTCTTTGTGCCTTGTAAAATCACATATTATTCTCATAACAGTCAGAGACTAAGAACTAGGTATCCTTAGGGGATATTATCCTGTGTCACATAGATGTGACCACCATGTTCTCATTTATATCTGTAATGATTTTACCCTTCTGTTTACTACCGCGCACGCGCGCACGCGCTCTCGTGTGTGTGCGCGCGCGTGTGCATGTGCGTGTGCGTGTGTGTGTATGTGTGCGCGCGTGTGCATGTGCGTGTGCGTGTGTGTGTGTGTGTGTGTGTGTGTGTGTGTGTGTGTATGTGTGATGTGTGTATGTTTTGCTCAGGTATGTGTGCATGTTCATATGATGTGGGTTCATATATACACAGGTGTGCATGTACATGTGGCACATGTGTTAAGGCTAGAGATCAACTTATTTTTTTCACTCCTCAGGTACTCTCTACCTTGATTGTGAGTTAAGGTCTCTCAGTGTGACCTAGAATTTTCCACCAGGCTGTGGCAGGTGGACAGTGAGTATCAGATTCTGTGTGCCTCTACCTCTTCAGTGTAGGAATTACAGGCACACACTATTATGACTTCTCCATGTGGGTACTAGGCTACAGCCCTGGTCCTTAAGCTTGGAAGGCTATCTCTCCTAGCTCTTTCATCACTGTTAAATTTATTTCCATCTGGGAATGAAGGTTAATCTTCTCACCTCATTCAATCCCATGTTCATTTATAAAGCATTTAAAAGAAAAAAAAACACATTGCAAAATCCCCTTTGTAAGCTGTCACTGCATGAAACAAATCTCACTGGATTGGTGCCTTCATTTTGTTATTATCAGCTCAGCAAGGATGAAAAAATTCAACACCTTATTTTTTCACATTGTTTAATCTTGGCTAAATTAATATGCGGCCCCAAAACATCCTCAAATAAGGATTTGTTAAAATTAAGGTTTGCATTCTACACACTTGTGTAATCTGAGCATACCACACACCCGTGCCCCATAGTCAAAGACAGAAGAATCCTTGAGACAATATTGCATGCAAAACTAGCAGGAAAAGAATTAACTCTAGATTCAAAAATATGGGTCAAAAATGGAGTTGCAGAGGGATTGAAGAAGGCACCCTTTGTAGACCTCTGGCCTCCACACATGAAAGCAAGGTCAAGTGTGCCCACACACCCATTTGCACACACACATATTGTTAAAATAAACATGAATGGGTGTTATTGTGGAATTCATGGTCCCTAGGCATGGACATGTTATTTTGCTAAATGAACATATTGTGCAACTGCACTATAACCTCCTATCTCTATACTCACAGATTAGTAAAGCACTCAGACATCATTAGATTTTCTTTGTGTAGTGTTCAGGATTCAATGCAGTAGTTCACATCTGAACAATATATGGAGACAAAGTGTCTGTGGAGTACTCAGTCACAAATAGACCCTCTGTATGCCCTCCCCCAAGTCTCGAGGACCATTGTAGAAGATGCAGTGAAGACATTGTAATAGGGCGGGATGGTGGAGGACTGGAGCAGAACAGTATCTTTTGGACATGCCAGAACCAATGTGCTCATGAACTCACACTGACAGATGCTGGCTGCTGGTAGAAGGAAAAGTCCATTTTCTTTAAGGATGTGGCCTCTGTTAGGTTCCCCATGCTCCTCCAGTGGATCCCCCCACAGCCAGGAGTATGTGGGCAGCACAAATTGGACATGGTGGGTCATGGAAACATGGAATTGGGAGGAGATGGGGAGTTTGGGACTGTGTCTGAGATAAATAGGGTGAGAAGTCAGGGGTGAATATAATCAATATATATCATATATATATATATATATATATATATATATATATATATATGATTCTCTGAAAATACATAAAAGTGTATATTAAAGGAGTGAAGGTGTGGACACATTTTTACTGTGCATTATTTAACACAATCAACACATAAAAACACCCATGTGGAGGATATAAATGGAAGTATCAGAGACATCCAGAGTTTCTGCTAAAAGTTACATAGGGAACAGCAACAGGCCTGCTGTTTGTAACAAGGATAACCTTGTCCTCGACCTGAAATTCCTGACACAAAAGAGCAAAACTCAGAGCTTGAAGGCAACGAGTAACTCCAGTTAGACTCAGGAAGAGGAGTGTAGTGTTCTAACTCTGCTACTTGCATATTGTGATACCTGGCACACAGGTTAGGTTGCCCTACACTGGACATGGGAGCAGTGTGTGGATGTGAAACCAGAAGCATTCATGAGACTCTTGATTTTTCTGTCAATTGGAAAAAATGGATCCTTTGGTGTTGTCACCTAGGAAGAAGCAGAAGTGAAATCATTTTGCTTTGAGACTTTCAGGACATAATTCCCCAAGGCAGAACCCAAGCCTAAGAGGAACAAGGTGCAGAAAGTGAGTGCAGGCAGATGACGAATAGCCCTGGGGCCATAATCTTTCTCTTCATTGTACATCTATCTGTCTTTGCACATAATTTATGTGTGAACCTGCATCTTGTGGCTAATAAAACTTTATTTTGTGTGACATTGCTCATACAGCACTCCTAAATATTTAATAGACTTAAATAATGCAGTTACTAAGGAGAGTAATTGTAGGCAGCAAGGGGAAATTGGAAGGCACTGATAAACTGTGAGAGCTATGTTTTGGGAAGGGCCATCAAAGGATGTTCTTTCTATTTCTTTTGTTTCCCAGAAACAATGTCAAAGTCACAGCGAGAGAAAGGGAGTAATGATGCAGAAATAGAATGACTATTTCCTCAGTCCATTCTGTCTTTAACAATCTGTGTGGCCTTGTGTGAGCCACTTGAATTCTTGAAGCCTCAATTTCCTTATCTAGAAGGTGGAGTAATTAATAATTCCAGGGCAACTGTAAGGACACACTCTCCTAAAATACCAACAATGGATTCAGACTTGTATTACAATGAACATTTTTCCTGGCTGAAAAGAAATTAGAAGAAGAGGAAAAGGGAAGATAAATATGTTAGATTCCCAGGGACTAGAGTGGCTGTGTTACAGATCAGCAAGGAGCATAGTTAAGTTCGATTCATGAAGACACAAAACAGGAAAGCCCTTCAGAACAGAGTCCCTTGGTAAAGCTGAGAGGGATGGCATTCAATCAGCATGTGCTCTGATACATCACTGGGTTATCTGGTGTCTTAGTCACTATTCTGTTGCTGTGAAGAAACACCATGACTAAGGCAATTCTTTTAAAAGAAAGCATTTAACAGGGGGGTTACTTATAGTTTTAAAGGGTTAGTCCATGATCGTCATGGTGGGAAGTGGAGAGGCATGGATCTTGAGCAGTAGCTGAGAACTTTACCTCCTCATCCACAGATGGCAGGTGAGGATTGGGTAGAGAACAAGAGCTAGAGTGAGGGTGAGAGAGAGAGAGAGACAGAAAGATATATATAGAGAGACAGAGACAGACAAGAGACTGAAATAGAGACAGAGAGAGACTCAGTCTGGCATGGGCTTTTGAAACCTCAAACCCTACTCACAGTGACACACCTCCTCTAACAAAGCCATATCTCCTCCAACAAGGCTACACTTTTTACTCCTTCCCAAACAGTTTATCAGTTGGAGACTAAGCATGCAAACATATAAGTCTATTGCCTCCCTGTTTTCATATGCACCCTTTCCCTTCTGGGCCTGTATAGATGCAAGCACCTTGATATGAGAACACAATGTACCTGGGACTTTCTAACACAACTAATTCACATCTGACCACCTCTTACCATATAGCTTTTAACTACCTTCCATGTATGTGTGTGTGAGACAGGGGAGGGATGCATATGTGTGCAAGTCCTTGCACATCACACATTAAGGATAGAAGACAAAGGCAGATATTAGACGCCCTGATCTATCACTCTATGTTTTAATTCCTGCAGACAGCATCTCTCACTGAGCCTGGAACTAGGCTAGTGACCAACAAGCCTTAGAAATCTTCCTGTGTTTATCTCTTCCTCATGGTACTGTTGTTAGAGACACCCATGGCCACATCAGCCTTTTACATGTTGCTGGGCACTGAATCTTAAGTATTAATGCTTGAATAGCAAGCATTCTTACCCACTGAACCTTATTCCCAGTTCCCAGCCTCAAATGTACCTCATTAAAGCTTAAGCAGGCTTCATTTTCTATGGGAAGATGCTATTGTTTAATATGTAAACCCTGTCCATAATTTGCTGTGGGATGGTCTGTATGTCAAGTGTGTTGCCGATTGGTCAGTAAATAAATCACTTATTGGCCATTGGCTAGGCAGGAAGTATAGGCGGGACAAGGAGAAGAATTCTGGGAAGTGGAAGGCTGAGAGAGAGACACTGCCAGCCGCCACCATGACAAGCCGCATGGGAAGATCCCGGTAAGCCACGAGCCATGTAGCAAGGTATAGATTAATGGAAATGGATTAATTTAAGATATAAGAACAGTTAGCAAGAAGCCTGCCACGGCCATACAGTTTGTAACTAATATAAGTCTCTGTGTTTACTTGATCGGGTCTGAGTGGCTGTGGGACTGGTGGGTGAGAGAGATTTGCCCTGACCGTGTGCCAGGCAGGAAAACTCTAGCTACAAATGGCGTCCAACATGGTGGCAAGAGTTTCCACCTAAAAACGGAGAAAAAAAGATTCTAAAACGGAGCTAAAAACAGCTCCTAGTTGTCTCTTTCAAGCTAGTGGCAGCCTGCATGTTTGAGCTACTATGGCGGGTTCCTGGCATGCATGCTCAACCTGCAGTATGGCGGGAATGAGGCCTCTGCAAGTGGCACATTAAGCTGTGTGGTGGATTTAGCCTTTGCTAGTACAAAAAAAAAAAGAGGTTTCTGGGCTACACGCTACTTTGATAGAAGCATAGACCCACTATTTCTGAGAGTTGATGGCTCCCAGAGCTGGCAAAAAACGTACTACCGCCATGTTGGGAAGCTGAAGTGGGCGGAGCCAGCAGCCATAGCGCCAGCGCCATTTCAGGCTTAGAAGGCTGCAGTTTAAAGCAATAGGCTCAAGCTAATATAAAAAAATAAGCCACGTAAAGATGGCTACCACACAGAGAATCTGGATTATGTTCTCTTTGATATTTGTAAATAAAGAAAAACATTTGATTACAAAAGCTGTTGAGTTATGCCAAAATGTATATTTTAAAGGTACCTTGACTTCAAAATTTGGATGTAAGGATATGTTGCTTTGGAAAGGAGGCTCTGATTTTGTTTCCACAGAAAGCCAGAGGCTATGGATTTGTTCAAGATTAAGATACATCAGGTTTGACCAGCCAAGACCCCCTGAAAGGTCTCCAATGACACCATGGCCCTGATGATCCAACATCCAAAATGGTTTCAAGGCAACTGGCTCAGACGACATACCCTCATGGACTATTCCATAATTCTAAAATTTTCTTTGTATCCCCATAAGATACAGCGCCCCCCTCCAGCAGGAAGTAGTAAGAGAAACTACGCCCAAATTCCCAAATATACCAAGCTGACTTTGGAGATATATAAAGGTTAAAACCTTCCTTTTTAAGAAAAGAAAAGGGGAAGTGCTGTGGGATGGTCTGTATGTCAAGTGTGTTGCTGATTGGTCAGTAAATAAATCACTTATTGGCCATTGGCTAGGCAGGAAGTATAGGCGGGACAAGGAGAAGAATTCTGGGAAGTGGAAGGCTGAGAGAGAGACACTGCCAGCCGCCACCATGACAAGCCGCATGGGAAGATCCCGGTAAGCCACGAGCCATGTGGCAAGGTATAGATTAATGGAAATGGATTAATTTAAGATATAGGAACAGTTAGCAAGAAGCCTGCCACGGCCATACAGTTTGTAACTAATATAAGTCTCTGTGTTTACTTGATCGGGTCTGAGTGGCTGTGGGACTGGCAGGTGAGAGAGATTTGCCCTGACCGTGGGCCAGGCAGGAAAACTCTAGCTACAATAGTTATGTAAATATCCATTTTCAATGTGTGAGGTATAGCCCATATGTATCAGTTGCCATGAGGAAATATCCAAATGTACAAGTTTAAGAAGTTTAAGGCCACTTCATGTCTCTGATATTTGTCAGATCTTAATTTTCTACGGGGCACTAAAAATCCAGGAAGTGTGGTGTCAAATCTTCCAGTCTTCAGTGTTTCCCCTGGGAACACTCTCTCCCAGTGTTCACTGATTCTTGAGCCTCAGTGTAAATCATTGCCATATCCAAGACAACTATTTAAAACAGATTACTAGGTACATGGATGATCTGAGGTAGGGCAAAATAATTTGTAAGTCTGCATAGTTCCAGGGGAATGTGACTTATTAAGCTCTAAGGTTACCCCAGGAGAAGCACAGGCTCATCTTCCCTCGCACTGTGCATCTTCTAATAACCTTATGGGCTCTGGACTGCTACTCCAGTACTGCCCATGGAAGGACAAGAACTTCTCTGTTTCACTTGGTATAACTGCCTCTCTTTTGCTCCATCCCACTGATTGTACCCAACAATTCCTACCACACTCCAGTGTGTGTGTGTGTGTGTGTGTGTGTGTGTGTGTGTGTGTGTTCATGAACAGCTGTTTGTGGGTACAATCATAACTGCAGATGCATTGAAGGCCAGAGGAGAATGTCAGTGTTCTTAGTAAAATCTGGAGCTCACCAAATATGCTAGACTGGCTGCTGAGCAGCCCCAGGTATCAGCTGGCCTCCACCTCCCCAGTGCTGGGATTGCAAGCACATGCCACCATACCTAGATTTTTTTCTTTTTGTGTATTGTCTAGGAGATCAAACAACAGGTCCATATGAGTCCAAGGCAAGAACTTTACTAATTAAATTATTTATCCAGTTCCTCAAATTGTAGTTTTTAAAATTGATATACAATTAACATACAATAAATCAAACAGATCTTAAATGCTTTATGTCCAGTGAGATTTGACAATCATATACAAGTCTATAGCCATTACTAAAAATGATGGATAGAATATATGCAATAAAAACCATTATCTCAAAGAAGTTGAGCATAGAATATTGTTTTACAAGAGCTGTGGAGAAAGAGAAGATGGAAACTGAAAGTTCACTGTACAATATTCCAGATAAAAGTGACATATTCTGGTGTTCATTTTCATAGTAGAATGATTAAAGTTAACAATAATGCATTAAATATTTCACATTAGTTAAAGACAAGTTTTTCAATATTCTTGTAGAAAAATGATGTGTTTAAATGAAGTATTATGATAATGACCTTTTTACAAGGTCACACAATTTAAGATATCACATCATATTTCCAAAACATGTATATCTACCATGCATCAACAAATAAGAACTAAAAGAGACTATTCATGAAGTTTATGAAGGAGGCTTCTGATCCTCTAGAAATTCTACCATCACTTCTTCAGTTAATAACCGTCCACTATGTCCTACTGTATCTTATAAGCAACTGATATTTACTAACATAGATTGCTAGTTTATAATCTTATTAGTGAATTTTATCATATATTTCACAAGCTTAAAATTGTGGCTCTATACAATTAAGTTATATTGTATGTTGGAGTTCATCTAGACTCTGTTCACATGAAATTTTACATCATAATAAATGGACTTCTCTTGTAGAAATTCCCATCATAACAGGAAGTTCCATTGAATTTAACAGCTCAGCAGATGAAGACATGGACTTCATTCTACTCTTCTTTTAAAAAATATTTAATAGATTTCCTTAACCAAGTAAAAATCTTAGAGGAGTATAATTTTATTCACTCATCCAGTCTTCATTTCCTGTTCTTGTATATTTACTTATATGTACCATCAGTTCTGTAACTTCCTATGATAATTATTACACTGAAATCCAACAGTCTTACTATTAGCCTATTCTTAAAGTATATGTTTATGTATAATTATAAATTTATAATTTTATAGTTATATAAAGTTACTTAAAATCTCTTTTATATTCATAGAAATACAGTACAGTTTTGTGGTTTTGCTGCTTTTCTGAACTACAATATTTTCATTTGGTAATCCCATTTAGTTTAAAGTGCTTCTTTTGTTTCTTTTGGAAGTGCAAATGCATAAGAATAACGAATTATTTCAATGTTTGCATCAACATATTTTTGCTGCCTTCACTTTGGAAATTAGCTTGAATGATATAAAATTATAGAATAACTATGTTTTATTAGGAAGTTTTTAAATTCCAATATTATTGTGGATCACACATATTGCTGTTTATGAAGTGGTCAGATGACAGCCTCTGTGGGTGAATTCTCTCCTATCAGGCATCAAACTCAGGTCTTTAGTCTTGGTCCACAAATTCCTTTTCCCTCTGAGCCATCTCAACAGCCCTACTAGGAGCTTTAAAAATTGAAATAATTTAAAAGAAGTAATAAGTGATTATGAGAATGTTTCTTGTGAACTTTTTCTCTGAAGCCAGTTTCCACAGTTGGCTCATAATAAAAAGTGAATTTGTCCTTTTGTTTATAAGATCAAATGTCCCATTGTCACCTTCCTAATTCTCAATAAGATCCTGTTTTTATAGACATTTATCTTTAGGCTGTCTTTGTGTCCTTAGGTACACAATATGATATTAAAACTTATTTTGTAACTTACCCTCCTGCATTTATTGTGAAAATTTTAGGGTAGCCTTTGCTAATTTCTGCATCTAAATAGGATATGATATCAGTTTAGGGAGACATATGACCCATATAAGCCATATGACTCCCTAAAAAGTGTCGATTGGGCAAGCCAGGTAGACATCCTGAGGCAAGTCCTTTAGGGATAACCAAGAGTTTTAAGTGAAGGTACAAATAGCTCCTCACCTGGTGTAATAGGATCATGTGGGAATGTGTCCATAATAAAATTCTCTTAATAAAGAAGCAATGATGAAGCATGCTGATGTTTTGTTTTGATAAAGTTCTAACTATTCATATGTCAGGTAAAGCATTACCTGTTTTTGTCCTCAACTTCTACCACAACAGAAACTATTTTTATACACTCTCACAATCTGTGGCAGCAGCTACCTGTTCCAACTGACCATCGAACTGTAGGCATTCTAGTATGCTTCCAACTTCTAAAAGCTGGTTCAAGAATTACCTGTTCCAGGGCATTGTGCCTGATTCCCTCATCTGTGAAGTTTTCTTGTTGGAGCTCATATCCTCATACCTGGGACAATCTGACCAGTCATACTGATTAGAGACGATGGATATCTTATAGTATACAGCATCAAAGCTATTTCTTTATATGTTGTATACATTATGTTTGTACATTCTGTGTGTGTGTGTGTGTGTGTGTGT